>NC_081571.1:22214696-22382587 GCF_022355385.1 Mustela nigripes
TTTGCTTCTCAGACTCTGCTTTATGTTCCCATTACTGTCACACCAACAGCACCCCACGACTTGTCTTTCACATGTCCATTCAATCAGTCATTAACAGTTGGTGGTGGTGATGTTGGTGGTTGTATGTTGGGGGGAGGGGAGAGAAGGGGAGGTGATGTTACCAATATTGTTCATGGAGGGGGTGCCTGCATGGCTCAGTCAGTTAAGCGTCTGACTCTTGGTTTCTGCTCAGGTGATGATCTCAGGGTTGTGAGATCGAGCCCTGTGTCAGGCTCTTTGCTCAGCAGGGAGTCTGAGATTTTTCTTTCTCCCCTCCCTTTGCTTCTCAGACTCTGCTTTATGTTCCCATTACTGTCACACCAACAGCACCCCACGACTTGTCTTTCACATGTCCATTCAATCAGTCATTAACAGTTGGTGGTGGTGATGTTGGTGGTTGTATGTTGGGGGGAGGGGAGAGAAGGGGAGGTGATGTTACCAATATTGTTCATGGAGGGGGTGCCTGCATGGCTCAGTCAGTTAAGCGTCTGACTCTTGGTTTCTGCTCAGGTGATGATCTCAGGGTTGTGAGATCGAGCCCTGTGTCAGGCTCTTTGCTCAGCAGGGAGTCTGAGATTTTTCTTTCTCCCCTCCCTTTGCCCCCCCCCAAATAAATAAAATAAATCTTTAAAAAAAAAATTTTTTTTTAAGTAACAACAAATGGAAAAGGCACAGAATCCCCAGATAGCTCCACATTATAGGTAAAAAGCTAAAAGACCAGCTAAAGAGAAAAGCACAAGGAGGTGAGCAGCTGACATTCATAATTTGGATGAGAAGCACCCTCTCTGAGTCCTAAAACTTAGGAATAAATGAACACATCACAGGAAGCCAAAATACAACCACTTACAGCTGCTCAGTCTGCTGTGCTTCTGGTGTTCTCTGAGCTTCTGGCTCGGGGCTCAAAGGGTTCAGGACTCTGAGACGAGGTCAGTGCTCTGGTCTCTGAAAATTCAGAAAGGCAGGGCAGGCCAGGGGCAGAAAAGACTGGGGGGCAAGAGCAGGCAGTGAAGGTCCCTAAGGGGAACTGTATTCCCACCTTCCAGAAAAACCAAAACTTTCTCTAAAGCTCTGCCTTTCAACCTGCTGTTCTCAACTCTGGTTCATGAGATCAGCTGAATGAGTCACAACCATGCACACGACAACGGAACAGATGCATACATGTCACATTTAAAGGACACCATTTTACAGAACTTTGGTTTTGGTTATATACGTGCATATGTGTGAGAGTCTACAGTTTGAGGTAGCACAGCTAAATATATTTCTTACTATGATATGTGGTCAAAAGGTGTCAAAGGCATTACTCTAGACCACTCAGTCCCTGACAAGGGGACCAGCAAACCACCCAGAGCTAAGCTATTCAGTTATCTGAAACTAAAGGATTCATCTAGAAGTAGGAATGCAGTGAATCCAGTTCAACTGAGTATTCGGCACCAATACAAAACAAATGCCTCTTTAATACTTCATCCAGGAAGAAATAAGCGCTGCCCTTCAAAGGCTCCAGAAAGCATCATTTTAGAACTGCCTCACATAGTACGGGCCACTTTTTCCACTCTCCACACCTCCCTCGGCTCAAGGTTTGATTGAGGGTGATGTGTCTGCAGACATTTTACACCTGTCTAGTCACCACGTGGACACGCCACACTGTCAGAGTCACAGCTTGGAAACCCAACACGGTCCTTGGCCAGCTGGGAGAAACTGAGGCTTTGAGTGATGAAATGCCCTAGGCTGTGCCCAAGGTCAATGCTGGGAACAGCTGAGATCAGATTCCCAGGCCCAATTCTCCTCCAAGAATCTTTAAATTAAAGGCACATGAGAGCACAAAGCAGCCTACCCTGCCAAGACACCAGCAGATGACTTTGTTTTCTTTTTTTGGTCTCATTTGCTAGTTTCTTAAACCTCTGAATTATTTTTTTTTTAATTTTTTTTTTTTTTTAAGTAGGCTCCACTTTAGGCGTGGAGCTTGAACTCACAACCCCGAGATTAAGATCTGAGCTGAGATCAAGAGTCAGATGTTTAACCAATTGAGCCACCCAGGTGCCCCTGCATTAATTTCTACTGATGACTAAATGCAATGTTTGGATGAGGAGGCCCCCTGCCCTTTAAAAAAAAAAAAAAAAAAAAGTAATGAAACTGCCTGAAGGTGCACAAGCAAAGTATATTTTTTGTGTTAGGAAATTTTTAGGTTAACTGTGGCATCTCCTTGGAAAATCTATTGAAATAAAAATTCCTTCTATTCTGATACTGCAGTTGTAAAGAAAAGCTTGGCTTGAGGCCACTTCTTTTTCAGATAAGTATATATTGTATATAATCTAGATTACGCAACAGATACCAACAGCTCACTACTGGAAATAATCTTTAGTCACAATTTACTTATAGATTTCTACATGCCACAGTGTTTTAATTTCCCCCAAACTGTTAACTTTTTAATGGCATCAAGATGATTCTCAATGACAAATAGAAAATGTTTCCCTCTCAAAGCCAAATTCAACGTGAAAACTGAGACAGGGAAAGATGCTATGCGAGGAAAAGTAGTGTTTCCTTTTTAACAGTTTTGATTTGGTTTGCTTGGAACAGATCAGCCCTCTAAAGCCTCATCATCCAGCTACTAGCATCCTATGATTTTTACCATTTTTCTTTTTCAAAGTAAGTTTAGTTAACACATGAGGTATAAGACTGTTGGTCAGGATTTCACAATCCAAGAATCACTCATTTTCAGAGGGTCCGAATTTTCCATTGTCCTGCAGATGAATGTACCCTGATTAAGATCTCTTGAGGTCCTGGACAGAATCTGGTATAAGTGCATACATTAAGTAGGAATTTCAGAACCATCAGGAGCTCTAGGGTCACTGGAAGCTAAGCCTCCTCCAGTAAGCCTCCTTAAACAAGCTTTCCCATAGTGATCTTTTCTTAAAAAGTCAATCTGCATTCTGACCTTTAGAGACATAGAGGCAGCCTGTTTCCAGACAGATTTGCTGGCATTAAGACGGCCTCATGCTCTGAATTCAGTATCAAGGTCTAATTTTCAACAATCACATGGAGTAAATTCCCATTTGGGGCCCTTGAAACCAGCAATTATTACCACCTAGTGAAGAGTCTCAAGTGCATAGTTGAAAGTTTATTAATTTTATGCCATTAAATAGACAAATGACACACTCAAAAATTTATTTAGATGGGTTCTAATTTTGTCCCCTTTAATGACCTCATATCATCACTCTTAAGAACTCAACTTTCAGAACTTGCACTGCGGGAAACCTCTGATTTGCATTTTCCAAATATTTCTTTGATGCAAGTATTATAAAATACATGGCATCAAACTACCAGTAACTCAGCTGAACTGAGCCAAGGTCTAAGTATTACTGAAACAATGGTTTCAGCCAGAGAACTGAGATAGTGCAATTTCACAATGATAAGAACCAATGGTAAATCAACCAAGAGCATGAGGATTTATAAAATGAAATGAAATTTTAACATATCTTTTCAAGAAACAGTCAAGTAGTGGTAACCACTTAGAATCAAGTAGTTCAGAATGAAAAAACAGAAACAAAAACAAACAAAACAAAAAAACAAAAAACACCTTAGAGATTAAAAAAAAAAAGAAATCCAACCCTTCTCTTGTCCCAGTCCCTTCCCAACCTCATTCCCTGCTTTACTGTTAATGTGGCTGAAAGCAAACTACTAAGTTTTTCTCAGGCTCAACTCAAATATCTTTGCTCTCTCTTTGCTCCAGGAAACTCACCACCTCCTCACGCCCAATTTATTCCAAACTGGTGATTGATCAGCCATTGCATAACTCATTCAATGAATATATACTGCCTTGTGCTAGGCACTAGGGATCAGATCTCCTCATTGGTAGATAAAAATCTGACTCTTTTACTATGGGAGGGGGGAGAGGTTCTGTCTGCCCTTAAGGATCACAGGGAACACTATGTTGCATAAATTGGTCCTGAACAAAATTAGAATATAAGATGGTCATCCCCCCACACTCCCTTCTCCATTACACTTATCCCCAACAGTGCCTCCCCCACCCACCAATCAGAGATCAGAGTCTCCTCCCCAATACCCCACCACCACAGCCTTGGATCTTTTTATCCAGAAAAGAATTTCAAATTTTTGTTCCCAGAGGTTTTAGAAACTTTCACTCATAGTCACTTCTCTGGAGACACTAATTTTCCAGAGTCCTCAAATCACTCAGAACTGAGTTCTGAATTCAAGCTGCCTGGCTGCTGAATCTATACTCTTAACCAGTCCATTTTAGTGCTTCTCAGTGAATGGGAGTTGTCTTTTCCTCCTCTACCTACAATGCTCTTTCCTTTACCCTCACTTTTTCACATGAACTTCTAGTCATCCTGCAAGATCCATCTGTAGAAGCACTCCTTTTCTTTAACCACCACAGGCAGAGATTCTTCAGTAACCCCAGACGACGACGTTTGTACCTGTCTTCAGCACATCTCTTTATACTGAGATAAAAACAGACCGCCCCCTCCCTTTACCTACTGCAAAGGTACAGACTCCTGACAAAGGAAGAACTTGAACTGCTCACTAGTAACAACCCAGAGTTACTAAAACTCTCTGTATGAATGCCAAGACTGTTGATTTGTGTTAAAATATGAATATAAAGAATATATAAATGTAGACGTCTAGATGGGGCTGGGTCCCACCTAGAGAAAGGTCTCTCCTGGCCTTCATCACTGGAGAAGAAGCCATCACAGGACAAGGAAGCTCCGGGGAAGCTACAGACTAGATGTTAGTGTCAACTATAATCAAGCTAAGCAAAGAATGATAAGATGGCATCCACTCAGAAAAGACAGTCCATAAGGCAGCTGGGACATGAGGAACCCAAAGTACCAAAGGTGGGTGTGTCTCCCAGAGACAGAATCCAGAATCCAACTATATGCAAATCAAAGACACAGAAATGGCCAGGCAGTTCCTAGAACTGGGAACTGATATCACCAGAAATCTAATCTTTGAAATCAGATTGTTTTTAATATTTCTTATGTTCCCTTTTATTTCCTTCCTTGGTCTCTAGTAAAGTTCCAGGCTGTCCTAATTGCACTAAGGTAAACTGAGGATGAGAGTTTTTATGGACTCTTTGGCCTGAAGATTAGAAGGTTATCAACACACTACTGACAGCAGCAGTAGAATGAAAATGGTAATCCAAGTGAAAGAATCCCCCAAAAGACGATAAAATGTAGGGGACAATAAGGGTCGCAGAATCTTGCCACTCTACCCTCTCCAAAAATTCTATTTTCAATACTAAATCTTAGAGGTTGTAGTTTTGTTTTATTATCTTCTAAAACTTCCCAGCACTAAATTGTATCTTGAAAGGATCTTGTCATTTCACCAGTGTAGTCTACTTAAGTGCTCAGAACACAACAAAAGCTTAAATGTTTGTTGATCGAATGTACGAAGCAATGCATGGACTTTCAAAGTTGTAGGGCACCCTGAAGACCACCCAATCCAGTCCTTCTCCCACAGTGCACATCTGTCCACACAGGGCTTTAATAGGTTGTCATAAAAGTCATTCAATAAGTATCAACTAAGTACCTACAATAGCTAAGAAGCTTTCAGGAACAATAACAAAAATATATCAGTCACTGATGCACTGCAAATGCTTGGGGGGCCCAGCATGCATCAGGCACTTTGCTAGGCCCTCAAGATATTATAATGAATAAAACACACATAGCACCGTGGGAAATTATGGAGAAGATGAATGGACCCTAAGTATCAATAATACTGTTTAAAATAGAAAATGTTAAGTGTTTTCTAAGGCTAGATAAAGCTATCTGGATTCAGAAATCAAAAAGAGAAACCAGGTTTCCAAAGAACTTCTGGGACACGGCCATACAGGATAGGACATTATTTGTGATTTAACCTTGTAGTTCAGGAATGAAAACTGTTAGTTTCTAGTTGAAGCAGTTAATGAAAATGGCTTTTTAGGTTTTGAGGAAAATCAATATTCTATCTTCATATCTTTAGCATTAGATCAAATGGCATAATGATGGATTTTGAAAGAGATCAATTCTGTTTTAATGAAAACCATAATCAAAACTGAGCTCTAAATAACAAAGTTGTTGTCACTTGTGAGTATGGAAACACAGATTTGCCAATTTGAGTATTAGTAAAATATATGTAAAGAATAATTCTGGGCTTATGGGTGGACCTTATTTATTTAACAGTAACTCTATAATAAAATAATTTCTATTACTTACATTTTAAACTAGAAAAGTGAGAATTAAGCTACCATATAGGTAAACGTCACATTTCTTTTGTCCTGTAATCAAATGAGATTTATCTTCCAGTTTCTTTCATATATGCTACTTCAGCTTCTCCAAACACATTGAAATGCATCCCACTAAAGCTGTTTCCTTCAAGATAAACACACTAAAATGGAAATCAGGAGACTCAGGAGCTAGGCCTGACTTCACCACCTGCTACATGAATTTAGGCAGGTAAATTCTCTTGCCTTAATTTTCTCACCCATGAAACAAAGCAGTTAGAGCAAGTAACCTCTAAAATCCCTCTGAACTTTTTTTTTTTTTAAATATTTTATTTATCTATTTGACAGAGATCACAAGTAGGCAGAGAGGCAGGCAGAGAGAGAGAGAGAGGAGGAAGCAGGCTCCCTGCTGAGCAGAGAGCCCGATGCGGGACTCGATCCCAGGACCCCGAGACCATGACCTGAGCCGAAGGCAGCGGCTCAACCCACTGAGCCACCCAGGAGCCCCCCTCTGAACTTTTAAAAAACAAAACAAACAAAAAACTCTTTAAACTAACTTCTACTCCTAAACCATGAACCAAAGCAAAAAGTTACAAAACTAATATTAAAGGAGGTTAAGTTTAACTAACTTTCTCCTTCTTTTACTTGACTTATAAAACTTATTTATCAATTTCCTACAGCAGTTAGGTTGAGCAGTTTCATCTACAGCAGTTATAGACTGAGAAAGTAAAGTCACTATATCCCTTTAGAAACAATGCCATGGGGCACCTGGGTGGCTCAGTGGGTTAAGCCTCTCCCTTCCACTAAGGTCATGATCTGAAGGTCCTGGGATGGAGCCCCATATCAAGCTCTCTGCTCAGTCTCTCTCTCTCGGCCTGCCTTTCTGCCTACTTGTGATCTCTGCCTGTCAAATAAATAAATAAAATCTTTAAAAAAAATTAAACACTCATAAACTACTTTGAATTTCAAAAGGTTTTCAATCCACGTACTCCATTTCGGCAACATACTTCTTCTGTTCCCTATACAGTGCTTGCCACTGACCTATGTTTACAATTTCCCCCACTGGATCTAGGAAATGACTCGAGCACATTTTGGAGGAGGATGTAGACAAGCATGGGTGATTAATATACGCATCCTAGTTCTACTGAAGAACCTATCAGATAAAGAGACCTATCAGGCAAATTTTTGTTAGGCCACACTGTATGCAAAGTGCGGAAATGACTATAAGGACAGTAATGAACACGTTACTACTTTACTCCTGCCTGCAACTGTCCTGGTCACAGAAAAAAATATTCTCTACCTCAGCATAATTTGAATTTACATTAAGAAAACCTAACTACTGTTTTAAGGTGAAAAGCCCCTTCTCATATACCTCCAAAGAGCTACAATTTTTAGAACCCTAGCTGGTATTATTGAAACAAGTCCAGATAAATACCGTAATTACTATATTCAGGCATCATTCCTATGGAAATTAGCTTCATCGGCTTAATTTCTGCATATTAAATGAATTAAGTTAAAGCGCAAACGCTATTGTCTGAAAAACAAGGGAAATTATTAAAGGCAGAACAACGGGCTCCACTTCTGCAAATTAAGCAAAATTAAGCAAAAAGAAAGGAAGCAAGCAAAGGGAAGGAACTCGAGAGCTATTTGCAGCAGTGGTCCCTTGCAAGTTCTGGGCGCTTCCCCTCCAGCTCGAAGAAATAAGAAAAGGAGTGCAAAGAAGAGAAGGCACCTCTCCTTTCAGGCAGGAGCCCAAAGTTACACTCTTTTCACAACTTGCAATATTCGTTGAATTCAGTGTAAGATGTACAGGAGATCTGGATTCCGTGGGACTGACTGGGAGAAGGGAGTGGCATTTACTTTCTGTCTGGAGCCCTAAGAACTGTACCAGAGCACTCAAAAACCCTTAGTTATTTAGCTCTCGGAGCATCCTTCCCACGCACACTCCTGCAGGACTGGGCGGACCCACCCTCTTCCCCTCCGGTCCTTAGGGCTGGACCAAGGTCCAGTGGCCCGCGCACCGTTAATCTAAGGGCCACCCTTGCGCGGCCAGCGCCACCGGCCCCGGGCAAGGCCAGAGCGCACGCCGCCGTCTGGTCTCCGCTTCCCAGAGCCACGCAGTGGCGGCAGAGCGCAGCTGGACACCAGCACCACCAGGATGCGCATTATAATAAAAACTTGGGGGAGTACGTCTACACTCGCGCCGACGTGGAGGCACAGCCCGGAACCCGGGTTCCGGGACCGCCGGCCCGTCCCGCCCCTCCTCGCGGCCGAGGGGCGGCGGTCCGTACCTGTCCTCCGAGACGCTGATGACGCCCTCCTCCTTGGGCACGATCACGGCCATATTCACCACCTCCTGGGACCCCTCGACCCGCTGCAGCAGGATGGGCTTGCGGGTCAGCGGCTTGGGCTGGATCTCCGCCGCCATCGGGAGGAGGGGGCGCGCCGGGGGCGCCGCCGACAACCGCGCTGCGGGGCCGGGCTGAGGAGACCGCTCGGGTACGGGCACAAGCGGAGACAGGGACTCTGGGTGACCGGAGCGGGACGCCGGGGACCCGCGATCATAGCCTGGCCGCCGCTCCGGGAACGACTCCGCGCTCCCGGCTTGGGGCACCGAAACCGCCAGGACCTCGGCAGCAAGCCGGCGCCCGCACCGGAGGAGGGGGCGGAGAGCTGGGGGGCGGAGCCGATGGGGGCGGGGCCTGCCCCAGGGGGTGGCCGCTGGTGGGCGCGAGGGCGGCTGCACTTCCGGAATAGTGGTGGAGATGGAGAGGAAACCTGAAGAAGGAGGCGGGGCGCTGGAGGCCCAATGCGCGTGCGTCAGCTCAGTGCCGCGTTTCCACTCCGCCCCTTTGTGATTCCCGACTCCAAGCAGGACTGTCTCTGGAACGCATGGGCCTTCCATTATCTGCGGTCTCCTAGACTCAACACCTTCCACATCCAGTGTTTTTAATCTCCCATGAACGCGCATGTAAACACCCCTGGGAACGCGCTTGCCAGAGGCTCGCCCCCTTCAAAATCCCTAAAAAGGGGCGGGGTGGGGCGGGGAAATGGGCGCCTGGGCGAGGCCGGAAAGAGAAGAATCCTGCAGGAAGGAAAGAAGCTAAACTAGTTGGGACCTGACTGGGCATGCGCACGGGTTACCTGTCCTGAACTGCCTTAACAATGAGCCTGCTGCCGCAGGAGGCCGTGTGCTGCTCCCAGCATGCACCAGGCCCAGGCTGTCGAGTGGCACCCCAGGGGCTCCTGGGAGTTGTAGTTTTTCGGAGCCTCTTCTCCTTTATCCTGGAATGACCTATCGCCCACTTCGGAGCCCGGCAGCTTCCCTGGAAATCGGCTGAGTCGCGGCACCGACTCACCTCTAAGGAGGGAATTGAGGGGCAGCCCAGGGCTGAACAGGTAGGCTGTCACTGCACTCTTGGTTCAGACTGCTGCCTATAATAGTAGAGCGCTAGAGATGGAGAAAGAAGAGAATCTCTCATTCGAATGTCTTCGAGGGAGTTTCCAAATCATCTGTAGTGTAATCTTTCTGGTTTTCTTAAATGACTCAGTTACTAGCCCAAGGGTACTTTAGCTCCCAGTTAGGGCTATGCGCCACCCCCACCCACCACCGCACAACTTGAACACAGGCTCCCCTTGCTCCTGGTCCTGTCTTCTTTCCATTCCCCAGTAATCCAGCCTTTCTGGCTTGCTCCAGAGACAGTGGAGAGAGTTACTGTGATTACTGAATAAATGTTAGGTGCCTGGCACAGGACCTGGCAAGCGGGGTCGTTCGTTATGTGATGACCCAACTAAGCCCTCCCAGAGCTAACAAACTAGCTGAAGAGTGGCCATGCGGTGTGATTGGGCTGGCAAGGGCTCTGAAGGTCAGAAAAATAATATACCAGAGCTGGGCAAAGACATGACAGGCCTCACAGAAATGCATTTCTAGGGCAGGTTTTTGGCAGCCAAGGCAGTGTGGTGCTAAGGATCTGTCTTGAAGCACACAGTGCAACTCTTTACCACCTCCTGTCTGCAGAAATTCTGTAAAGTACTTAAAAGTAAGATAGATATTTTCCAGTTTGGGGACCTAGAACAAGGCATTCCACTTCTCTGAGCCTCAGATTCCCCATCTATTAAGTGGAAAATAACAGTACCTACCTTGAATGTTGTGTGAGACCCTCAAAAGACATATTTTAAGTGCCATCACCCACAAAAGGTCCTTTAAGGCTCAAGGGATTAGGACATGGACATATCTGGGGCATCATTATTCATCCTACCACAATGGTGTGAAATACTATTCTTATGCTCCTGACTCTGTTTATCTCTACCCTAACCTCACTGCTGAACCTCAAACTGGTATATGTAATGCTACTTCACTTTGTCACTTGACTGTTTAATAGGTGTTCCAAACATTCCCAAACAGCATCTTTAAATCTACTGCATCATTCACTCAATGGTTCAAAACTAAGTTCCTAAGAGTCATCCTTGCTTCTCTTTTCCTCACAACTCCTATCCAAACCATTAACAAGTACTACCCCAGTCCAGGTCACCATATGCTCTGGTCTCTACTACCACAGTAACCTAACTGCTTTCCCTGCTTCTCCTCTTGAACCCTTCCCCATTCAGCCCAACACCAACCTATTCAATCCATCTTTTTCTAATGTTTTATTTATTTATTTATTTGACAGACACAGATCACCAGTAGGCAGAGAGGCAGGCAGAGTGAGAGAGGGGAAGCAGGCTCCCTGCTGAGCAGAGAGATGCAGGGCTCAATCCCAGGACTCTGGGATCATGACCTGAGCTGAAGGCAGAGGCTTAACCCACTGAGCCACCCAGGTGCCCCTATTCAATCCATTTTTATCACAATGGTCAGAGGATTTTGTTTTAAAATATAAGCCAGATCATGTTACTCCTCTGCTTAAAATTTGACAGTGGCTTACCATTGCACTTGAGATAAAATGCTTCTCCAGCCTCACCTCTTCTCTCCTATTCGGTACTCTCTACACCCTGACCTATTCTGTACTCTCTACACCCTGACCTAAAAATCTCAGAAACACTAACCTTCTTCCTGCTGGTGGCCTTTGCAGTGTTTACCATTAGATATTTTCTTCTCACCATTCAGTCTTCACCCCACTGTTAGCTCCTTAGAAATGTTACCCTCCTACCTCTCATGTACCCTGCCTCTTCATAACACTCGCTGTCATATAACCCTGTCTTGTTTTCCAGGCCTCACTTGTGCCCCAAGTAATCTTTGTTTCTTGTTTACTTCTTAGTTCTCCCTCTAGTAGAAGAGAAGCATTGGGAGAGAAAGGACCTTGTCTGCTTAGTCATCACTGTATTTCCAGCCCCTCAAAGAAGTAGCTGGCACATTAGGAGGCATGCTGTAAGTATTTGTCAAATGAATGAATAGAAAGAGAGGCAGGTCTAAATTGAACTCTTCTCTATTAGAGCATAATGGAAAGGCTGGAATCTGAACCTTTCCCTAATTCCTGGGATGGGATGATCCTGGGGAGAATATAAGCAACAGGCAGATGGTAATACCAATATAGTAAAGCCAACAGGTGGTATAATTGGTATCCAAAAGAAAGGCCTCATATGCAATTACCCCTTTTCTTTCTGGCAGCAGGAACAAGAGTCCTCTCAGCAGCAAGGTTTTGTGGCTCTGAAGCCTAGATGCACATAGGAATGCCTTGGGAACTCTTCGAAAATGCACAGCCCTGGACCTTATCCCTGAATGACCAAGTTTGGTTTTCTGGGAGCTTGGTCTGAGAATATGAATATTTATAAAGTTTCTCATGATTCTAAAGCAGGTGACTCTTGGTTTCTTGTGTTTTCTGGGAATCCCAGACCTAGGAATCCAGTGGAAGGGTGCAGGAAAAGTAAGGAGTGGTACAGAGGGCTAAGTCTCCCACCATGGAGCACATCTCCTCTTCCCTTTCTTCTTCCCTAGCATGAGGAACTAGCCAGACTGCTTGCTCTGCCACTGGTAAGTAACATCTAGTGCTTCTGATCAGACCAGTGTCTTTTTTGTGTGTGATCCATTGAGTAATAGAACACAGCCTGTGGCTTTTTGCCCTATTCACCTGTGCCAGAAGCAAGCACAAGGCTTTGCAAAACTTTTCCCTTAATCTTCCTTTCCATTCTCTCTAGCCTGGGCAGGCTTGGGTTAACAATAGGTTTTCATGTATACAAAGGTATGAAGTAAGGTTCCTCTGTGTATCTGTTTCTACATACTTTTAAATATATTTTTAGAGCAGTTTTAGGTTGAAAGTAAAATTGACTGGAAAGTATAGAGAGTTCCCATATAACCTCTGCCCCCACATAGGCATAATCTCCTGCATATCTGCATCCCTCATCAGAGTGGGACATTTGTTACAATCAATGAACCTGCATGGATATATCTTTACCACCCAAAGTCCATAGTTTACTTTAAGGTTCACTCTTGGTGATGTACATTCTACGCATTTGGACAAATGTATAATGATATGTATCCATGATAATAATACCATATAGAATAGTTTCACTGCCCTCAAAATCCTCTGTGCTCTGCCTGCCCCAAACCCTTGGCAATCACTGATCTTTTCATTGTCCCCATAGTTTTGCCTTTTCCCAAATGTCATACAGTTGGAATCACACTGCTCTAAATCTTCTGCATCCAATAGTGTTAAATAGAATGTATGAAACAATTAAAGGGGGCCTATGAGGAATGAAAGTTGCTAGTACATAAGAGTTGGTGTATAGCCTTTTCAGATTGGCTTCTTTCGTGTAGCAATATGCTTCCGAGTTTCTGCCCTGTCTTTTCATGGCTTGATACCTCATTTGTTTTTAGTGCTGGGTAATATTCCATTGTCTATGTGTATTATAGTTTGTTTATCCATTGTTTATCCTTCCTACTGAAGGCCATCTTGGATGCTTCCAAGTTTTGGCAGTAATAGATAAAACTGCTGTAAATATCCATGTCTGGTTTTTGTGTGGGCGTTAAGTTTCCAGTTCCTTTGGGTAAATACCAAAGAGCCCGAGTCCTGGATCATATGGTAAGAGTCTGTTTATTTTTATAAGAAATTGCCAATATGGGGCGCCTGGGTGGCTCAGTGGGTTAAAGCCTCTGCCTTCAGCTCAGGTCATGATCCCGGGGTCCTGGGATGGAGCCCCGCGTCAGGCTCCCTGCTGAGCAGAGAGCCTGCTTCCCTTCCTCTCTCTCTCTCTGCCTGCCTCTCTGCCTACTTGTGATCTCTGTCTGTCAAACAAATAAATAAAATCTTAAAAAAAAAAAAAAGCCCCTCCTTAAAAAAAAAAAAAAAATTGCCAACTGGGCTTCTAAAAGTAGCTGTACCATTTTGCATTCTCACCGGTTAGGTTCGTCTATATTTCAGAGGAAAATTAATTCTCCTGGAATTTTCTGCAGAAGAACTGGGAAGGCCGAGTAGGATGAAGTAGGAGGGAACCTAGCTTTAGGGAAATGGCTACAGGGTGAAATAATGAAAGAAAAGAGAGAAGGAGGAAGAGAGTTTGTTTCTGTTCCTTCTTTGCTTTGTCTTTACTAATAACATTCAGGCCACTGCAACCCCACCCTTACGCTAAGCCCTGAACTGAGCTCAAGTGAGAGGCAGGGACTAGGACGATTAGGTCCTCTCCTTAGAAAACCGAGAGAAAAGCGGAGGAATCCCAAGTACGTTTTGTCAAGAAGTGGATCCACTATTTCCACAATACAGTAGCTCTCAAAAAATGTTTGTTGACTGACAGGACAGGATAAGTGAAAACCTAAACTCCTCAGTATACCAGTCACAGGTTTTAAATCTGTTAGAATCCTTGGTTTAGCTTCAGGAAATTCAGACCCACTCACAATTCCATGGACAGTATCTTCATTCTTTCTTCAAGCAAATCAGTGCCTGCTGTGTTGCTGGGAGTAAGCTCGGTGCTGGATATAACCCTAGCGAAGTCAAGGACAGCTCAGTTTGGCTCAAATCTTGATTTCATCATTGGAAAGTGGCTCTGGACACAATGAGAAAGTAGTGAAGAGCAGTTGCTGTGAGAAGATTTTGGTTTAAAAAATAAAGGTCAGGACTATGCTCGTGTTCTGTGGGTGTGCTCAGTTCTGCTCTAAATTGTCTGCATCAACTAATGTTAAATAGAATGTATGAAGGAGTTAAATGGTGCCTATGAGGAGTGAATGTTGCTGCTACAAAATATGGAGATAGAAGCACAGGTGAAATATATTGCCATCTAGGCAAAATGAACAATCTGTTTGGAAGGAATCAGTCTCTAGGGATCATACATAACTACAATTACTTTACTAAGGAACGAATGTTTTATATTTTGTGGCAACTTTTGGGGGATACCACATTTTTCTACATGTGCCTGTTTTGGTTCCATTTTCCACCTAAAATTACACATGTGAGGACAATAAGTAATTCTGTAAATAAAGAGTGAGATCATCTTTATCTCAAAGACCTTGGCTGAAGGTCATGGTTAATGACCAGACTTCTAACGTTGCCACTGACATCCTGGCAGAATTGTATCTGAAACTTGGGCGATGAGATGACACTTTTTTAAAAGTTTTTTTTATACGCTTCAGAGATCAACACAATGAAGCCATCTTATATGTAAACCAACTGTTGTAGTATATGCTTAGGCCTCGTTGGCATGGTTTTAAGAAAAGCATTTCCCATCCTCTGAATCTAAACCTTAAGCCATCTTTAAGCAGAGACACCTTTCCTCTTCTATTGAACCACTCCTGGTATCATCAAGCACAGTACAAGAACAGTACAAGGCATGAAGAGGGAACTCAGTAATGACAAGTGAGTAGAAAAATTAATTGAATCTTAATGTCTTTGCAGAACAGGTTCTGGTGAAATGGAGCGCAGAAGAGTGTATACCCATAGTTTTCCTATCAATACTATCGCCCTCGCCCCGCAAGGATGACAAGAACCCTGGTTCGGATGCATCTTCTCCCTCCTTATTTCCGCAAGTCTACACACTTATATATGCTTACATGACCAATCAGCGAGCAGGGTACAGGAGGGAGCGAATCAGGCTGTGCACCTAAACGAACAACTTCGCTAGCAACCAATGCTGTTTACTTCCTCTTTGGGTGTTCGCTTAGTCTCACGAGGCAATCCTAACCTGGCAACTAGCCAGGTGCCATCTTTTAATGGCGGAGGCTGCCTTGGCCAGGGGCCTGCCTCCAACAAATACCATTTACTTGGCAGTTACTCCTGGAGGCCAAAGAGATCAGGAGGAGTGTTTGTTACCAAAGATACCTCCCCTTGAGTAAAATTAGTTAGGATCAGGTTAATTTTCCTTAACAGCAACAGATACCATGGGGAAAGGGCTTTTGAGCCAGCCAAATAAAAATTGGTCTTTTTCTTCAGCTGTCTATTTTAGGGAGTGGGGGAGAGAGCAAAAGCAAAAAACAAACAAACAAACAAAAAACTCAAGCAAAATGGAAAAAAAAAAAAAAAAGACTGTATTGGCAAAATAAATAAAAGAGTTCAGAGGCGAAAGAGGCCAAGATATTAATGATAGCCCAAATGGTATAACCCAAACTTTGTTCTCCTACATTAAAACCCTGAAGAATTTTGTATTTTTACTTCCAGGGCATGAAATCCTAAAGAATTTATATCCTATATCATATGTTCACAGATTAAGTATTTTCAAAAAGCTGATTCTCTTTTTTGAGGTTGGTGCAAAAAGGAGCTAGAAGTCTCACCCCCTAGGAGAATGCTGAGTAAAGTGGAACTATGGTGTAGCTTTCTCTCGGGCCTCACTGCCCCCAGGCTTGCTCTCTCCAAGCCATCCTTCTCATTGCTGCCAGAATAATCTTTCTAAAACTCATGTCACTCCCTACCATAGCCCAAAACCTTCGAGAGCTTTCCAGGTCTCTAGCACTGAAACTATACTCGTTCATCTGGCTTAACGCCTACCTCTGCAATCAATCCATTTCCCATTTTCTGCCCCCTTAAAACTCACCTCCAGTAACACCGCATCAGGATAGAATGGTTTTATTTGCAAGTGACATGAAATTCTACTTGATCTTATAAACCATGAAGGGAATACCAGCATCCACTTAACTTGTTAGTTTGGTCACGTCACTGGCTCCATTTCTCTGCCATTCCCTGACATCTTTATCCTCTGCTTGACTCTCTTTAAGGTAACAAAATAGAAACCAGCAACTCTCAGGTTTAAATGCTTTCTTTTCCATATAAATGCATCTCTTCCCCACAACCATTAAGCCAAAATCCTGGACTTCTCTCTGATTGGACATATCCAGCCCAGAACTAACATCCCTAAGGAATGCCATGGCTGATTTGCTTAGGCTTGGAAGACATGCTTCTCTGAGAGCCAACTCTAATAATGGTTTATGCTGACTGACTAAGGCCAACCAAGACCCATCTTTGGAGATGAAAATAAGGTCAGTTATATTCAATCCATGGGCGGGAAATATGGAAGGAAGGAAAGAATGGATGCAGACTAAGCATCTTCAGAATCCAAACTGCATACAATTCTCTAAGCCTTTCATCCCATGGTTTAGCTCTCTACCCTCTTTCGGGAATGTTCTTTCCCTACTTGATCGGTCTGGCAAACTCTTACTCTGCTCTCAATTCCAGGCCAAGCATTTCACCCTCTGTAAGGTCTTTCAGGATCCCTCACCCCAAACAGTGGATTAGGTCCTTCCGTGTGTCATTCTTATACCCAGTATAAACTTAATATATTGCCTTACATAGTGTTCATCAATTATTTGTTTGTTACATTTGTACTCTCCTTGAGTACAGAAACCCTATCTTTTTTATACTGACTCTTGACATTTATAAAATGACCAGAACGTATATGACTAGCCTTTAAATAAATTCTGAGTTTTGTTAGTTCTACTGGAGATTGATCGTTGTCTGTTGATCACCAAGTTATGTGCTCTGTGTGTGACCTCCTCTGATATCTAACCTCAAGACAGAGACAGATCCTCAAAGTAACTGGAGTGAGGAGCAAAGGGATTAGAAAGTGAAATGCCTGAGTCACTCTGGTTCTTGGCCCTCTTGGTCCTGATTTACAGGGATCCCGAGGTCTTGGAGGATCCAGGACACCATCAGTTGATGACGGTGCCCTCTAACTGTGGAGGCAATGCAGGCACCAGGCGAGAAGCTTTCCTGTATGAACGTCAAGCCGGCAACTTGGCCAGCCAGAGTCCCTAAGTGCGTGTGAGGTTCCATGCTTATGATCGTTTTATTATTCCTAACCGAAAAGGGCAAAAGCATACTCTAGATGCTGTTTCCTTTCACCTCACAGCTCCACAAAAAGAATACCACATTGTACCTTTCCTCAACTTACAGCATCTGAGGGTAGAGCCAAGAATTAAACATTTCCAAAAGTGGAAGTGAAATGATCATCATTATCAGCAATTGTTTTTAACAGGCATGCTCTTGGTAGGGCAGAGAATGTGTGCCCGAGAGACGTAAGCAGCAGTTGGAAATTGTCAGGGAAGCTAATAATTAATTCACAAATGTTAAGTGCTCTGCCAATAATAACATTGATGATGGTAATGCAAATATTCCGGAGGACCCTGGGATTCAAAGACAATGAGACATTGTCATCAGAGTCACAAAAGCAGCAGAAGACAGGCTGTATGACCTCAGTGAAGTCACATGTAAATGTAACAGCCAGAGACTATTAATAAGTGTACGATAGTGTAGTATAAATTATACATCTGTGGTAGCAATGCAGCAACACTATTTGACTGATTATTGAGGGAATGATCAGGATGGAATGATATTAGTCAGGAAAGGCTCTCAAAAGGGTGAGTCATAGGCTTTTTTGAACAAGAGGCTGACATGATCTAGATGGTACTTAAAAATGATTACCTTAGCAACTATGGAGAGAATGAACCACGATGGGAAAACACAAATCAGGGGGACCAGGTAGGAGGCAGTAATGCACACAAGGTGATGGGTGCCTGGACTGGCGTGTGGGCTGTGAAATAGAGCTGGAATGGTTTAGAGAAGGCGATGCAGTAGATTGCATAACAGCGTGGGCTTTGCAGACAAACTGATCTGGGCTCTGATCCTGGCTTCACTGACTAGCTGTGTTACTTGGGTAACTAACCTTCCTGCTCTAGGTCCATTCCCTCATCTACAAAATGCACTTGTAGACACTTGTTGTTTTTGCTGTCTGGTATTTCAGTGTCCTTTCTAGTTTGAGTGAATCTCAATGTAAATGGGGAGACACACAGGGGAAGCTGTTCTTCTGCCAACCCCTGGCATCCAGGTCATAGGCACATGCTCTGAGCAGGGCCAGTTGATGCTCACTCATCTCTCTGTACTGGGCAATAGTGATTCAAAGACAGTGTGGCCAGGCTGAGGATCTTTGAGCCCTCTGTGGGTCAAATTAGACTCCAGAGGCTTGGGGCGCCTGGCTGGCTGAGTCAGTCGAGTATGCAGTTCTTGATTTCAGGGTTGTGAGTTCAAGCTTCACGTTGGGCATAGAGCTTACATTAAAGGAAGGAAGGAGAAAGGAAGGAAGGAAGGGAGGGAGGGAGGGAAAGAGGGGAGGAAGATGGTAGGAGGGAGGCGTGGAGGGAGGAAGAAAGAATCGAGATGCATGGTGGGGCACCTTCTTGAAAACTGTTACTGAGCTCTGATTTTAACTTTGTGCTCTGCTTCCTCCCTTGGTTCCACACTGAACCCAGTCCTCTACCTTAATATGGATTCTGTCAATTGCCTGACACCTTTCCAGTTACTTCGATTTCTATTTACTGCTATTTGCTTTCAGAAGCCCCAACTAGAAGATGACTTCACAAGACCATTTTGAGGATTGAACAAGATCATGTAGAGAAGGCCCTCAGCCCAGTACTTGTCATGGCTAAACACTTACTAAATAGTTGACCTAAAAATGACAGACTGAGTGACAGACTTTGATAACTGGTTATATGTGGGAGAAGAATAAAAAGGAAGAATGGGGAAGGGAACACTAAGTTGATAAAACTATCTTCCACATCCTTATTCTACCTCTAACAAGAATATGGAAGCCAACAGAGGATGATGGGCATGGAAGAGGGTTAGACATGAATGGCAAAATATCGACCTCTCAGCATATCAATTGAGAACAAGGTATTTTACTGACATGACAAGGTCTAAACTTGTTAGCCTGGCACATAAGGCACTTCCTAACCCTGTTCGAACCTGCCTTTCCAGCCCTCGTGCCTGCCACTCCCTGAGAAGCACCTGACGCCATACTCGATCACTCTGCTCCGTGTTGTTCTAAGCTTTGCCTCCTCGGCCCACCGTTTTCTCTTCACCTGAAATGTCCTTCGCATCCTCCCTCAACCTCAGTTCATTTAGGACTTTGGTTGCCTCTTTTATCCTCCAGGAAGCCATT
Source organism: Mustela nigripes (assembly GCF_022355385.1). NCBI lineage: Eukaryota > Metazoa > Chordata > Mammalia > Carnivora > Mustelidae > Mustela > Mustela nigripes. The sequence continues at coordinate 22,234,300 of NC_081571.1, forward strand.
CCTAACTCCTTCCAGGCAGTGTCACTCCCTCCTCCTTCTGGGCTCCCACAGAACTCTGTTCAGGCCTCTCTGGTAGAACACACCACATTTTATTCTAAAGGGGTCATTACATCTCTCTCCTTCACTACCTCGTGTGGTCCCAGACCCCGAGGACTATGGTTTGGCCATCCTTGTATCACTATTGCCTGACATCTTCTGGCACAAAAACAGTACTTCACAGGCTCGTGGCTGAATAACCGGGGCATTTCTTCATAATTTGGTTAGAGATTAAAAGGCTATGTCTGTAAGGGGCGCCTGGGCGGCTCAATCAGTAGAGTGTCTGACTCTTGATTTCAGCTCAGGTCATGATCTCGGGATCTTGAGATGGAGCCCCCTTGGCTCTGTGCTCAGCAGGGAGTCTGCCTATCCTCCCTCTCTCTCTGCCCTTCCCCCCACTCATGTGCTAGCTCTCTCGCTCGCTCGCTTGCTCTCAAATAAATAAATAAATCCTTTTTAAAAAGTGTATGTCTGTAAGAGAACGTGATTTGGCAATCCACACACAAAAGTCAGTCTTGTACATTATTTGTTTATGTATTAAATAATAAATAGTGTCCTTTTAACTTGCCAGCTCCTGAAGGTCAGAGTTCTGTTTTAACTCACTTTGTACTAATAGGGTTTTTCACTAATGGGTGCGATAAAGGAATTGGAATCCTTTTGAGGTACTGCTTTGATGTTAAGTAACGCAGTGTTGCTGGTGTGCTGAAGGAGCTGTGCTTGGAGACCCTGAGTACAGGAGCCCAGGCCAGCAACCTTAGTTAGGGTTTTCTGTAGATCATTTCCAAGCTCTGATTCCCAACACTTAACCAACTCACCTTTCCCAAATAGAAGCCAGAATGAAAATGATCATTTCCCTTTGCAGTCCCCCAAGTTAGGCCTAAGCCTAAGTTTCCAGAGGGACACACCCCTGAGGCCCAAATTTAGTATTATCTTCCATGGGCCTCAGAAATTATTCTTCTTTATTTTCTAAAAAGATTTTGGAGATCTCACTTTTTTTTTTTTAAGATTTTATTTATTTACTTGACAGAGATCACAAGTAGGCAGAGAGGCAGGCAGAGAGAGAGAGAGAGAGAGAGAGGAAGGGAAGCAGGCTCCCCGCTGAGCAGAGAGCCCGATGCAGGGCTCGATCCCAGGACCCCGGGACCAGGACCTGAGCCGAAGGCAGAGGCCTAACCCACTGAGCCACCCAGGCACCCCTGGAGATCTCACTTTTAATTTATTTTAGAATTAATAATCCATTACTGAGATTCGGAATTAAAAAGCATACAGTGTAAAGTGTCCCCCTGCCCCCCACCCACCCTGCACCCTCGCCTTCCCACCTATTCCCTGTGGGTGACCAAAGCTATTGCTTTCTTATGCGTTCTTCCAGAGATACTTTATGCATATAAGGACATATTGGTAAGTTTGCCACTGCCTTTTACACGAAAGTTAAATTAGTACACACAGTTCTGCCTCTTGCTTTTTATTCACTAAATGATTTATCTTGTATATCTTTTCCTATCAGTACTTATCAGTACATACCGCAATTGCCCCCAACCCCTTGGTATTCCAGTCGCTTGGAACTGTGTCTAGCAAGACAGTCTGCTGTTAATGGGTCTGGGGGGATTTCCCCCCAATCCTTTCTATTTTATAAACAATTCAGCACCTCTTTTACCTCCTTTCAGAATTCCTCCCCAGCCTCTGCCTTCCTCATTCTCAAGAAATGCTGCCTCTCTTAACTCACAAAGAAAGCAGAGGCTATTAGGTAAAGATTCTATCAATTTCCTGCCTCTTATCTACTTTGTCCTTCAGACTCCTTTGGTTCCAAACAGCACACAGTTCTCCGGATACACGTGTTCTCTTGTCTCTGCACCTTTCTCTATGACATTCCCATTCTCACCATCCTTCCTCTGCCTGGGAAGCTTGTATTAACCTTTCAAATCCAAGCTTGGATATCATGCAGAGGGAATTAGTCTGTTGCTTTTTGTAGTGCATCTGTATCTCGTTCCTCTCCTGCTGTTGTATTTCTTAAGCTGCTTTGAAATTTGTTTACAAGTCTAAGTTCCCATAGGTCTGTGAGCACCTTGAGAACCAACCAAATCAGGGGTGCCTGGGTGGCTCAGTGGGCTAAGCATCTGTCTTTGGCTCCGATCGTGATCCCGGCATCCTGGGATTGAGCACCGCATCATCGCATCGAGGTCCCCGCTCAGCAGAGAGCCTGCTTCTCCCTCTCCCTCTCACCCTGCTTGCGCTCTCTCTCTCTTTCTTTCTGTCAAATAAATGAATGGAATCTTTAAAAAAAAAAAAAAAAAAAAGAACTAATTCATATCAGGATGCCCAGCACATAGCATAGAGAATCTGGTAATAGAAGCCCCTCAGTAAATATTTGTTAAATGAGGAATAAATAATGTGGAGGAAATCTAAGCATAGTATACTATGACAAGTATTTGCAAAACAGTAGAATGAATCTTCAACTTTGCACGCTGTAGCAGAAACAGCATCGGACCTGGAATCATCGAGAGAACTCGTTCTGGTCCTAGGAAAGCAGGAAATTTTTCCCACATGTTCATTGCAGTATCCTCAATGCCCGGAAGAATGCCTGGCTCTTTATTGGTGCAAGAATGAGGCTTTGTGTTATGTTTGTATTTGAATCTACTGAAGACACCCTTTATTTCAAAGAGGTTGCAGGGAGAAAGCTGGAACCCAGCGGTTTGTGGCTTTTGGGCTAACGAGAGAACACGCCTGATACCCAGTCACACGTGAAGTTATCCTAAGGCCAGTGAATTCATTTACATTGGACACATTCAATCAGCTGACTTTTACAAATGTGGTTATGGATTAAATTAACACATTTCCATAGCCTCAGGTTTCTTCCAAGCTTAGTGGTAATCACATGCTTTATCTGGGAAATAAAACAGAAACCAGGTGATCTTGAGGCAGGGCTCTTGACTCCTCCTATATAAACACCAACAGGAGTAAGAGCATGGCAGTCAGGCACAGAGCACCCCTCTGATGCAAACTGAAATAAGACCTTTACCCCACTGGCCTGTCTCCTAAGAGGGCTCTTTTTTTTTTTTTTTTTTTTTTTTTAAGATTTTATTTATTTATTTGATAGAGAGCATGAGTGGGGGGAGTGGGGGCAGTGGGAGAGGTGGAAGGAAGCTCCCACTGAGCGGAGAGCCCGATAAGGGCGGCACTCAATCCCAGAACCCAGGGATCATGACCTGAGCCAAAGGCAGTTGCTTAACTGACTGAGCCACCCAGGTACCCCAAGAGGGATCTTTCTTCACTGCTCTCCTTCCGTCGCTAGAATACACATAGCCTCCCACCCCTTCTTACTGAACAGGAGTAATATGCAATAATACATGTAATTAGAACATAAAGTCACATCTCCATCAGTTTATGAAAATAAGATTCTCTCATCCCGCTGCTTCTGATCAAACACTATGGTGACCCACAGTTGTTTTTAGACCAAGACTGAATCAGAATTTCATGTTTATAATTTTTATTTCCACAGTGTTCAGTAAATACCTATGGATTGACCAAATGAATATTTTGCCATTAATGAGCTCTGTAACCTTGGGCAACTTTTATCTACATTTTCTAGGCTTCGTTATCCCCATCAATGCCATAAAGCTTGATTGTCAGATTTTTCAAAATTATTTTTTAATAGTTTAAACATTTTCTGCAAACAAAGGCTTAGAACTCCATATGAAACAAAAAAGTGGGGCTACTCTAGATAAAATAGGTTCGGAGGCCCTAAGAATTCCCGCTTTGCCTCCTCCCTCCCCACCCTTGTTTCTGCCCTGAGTCCCTCTGCCGAGCCCCAGGGCTCTGGGACGCACCTTCAAAAAAATCACTGCACTAGACAATCCTATACGTAAGACTGACTCCCAGACTTGTACAGAAACTTATTGTCAGCTGGGACCAGAGATTCTCAACCTGCAGCCTCTTAATTCTTAGGGATTAAATGAGGTAAAGCCATTCAGGAAAATTAAAATATGAAGTTTCTTTGCTTTGGGTGGTATTATATCAACTCAACCAAGCAGTTTGCTTACCAGTTGATTACTTATTGGAAAACAAAATTGGAAGCTATCTAAATCCTTGATAAATTAATCACAGATATGAGCATGATGAGAATGAACTGTGAACGTGGTAACATGTAAATAAATAAATTTTTATCTTTAAATAATTTAAATAATAAGACTATAAATAAAGTAATAAATAATTACATTACTAACCAATAATTTTTAAGTGGACAGAATTTCTAAATAGATATGAAAAAGAGGGGGCAGAGTTAATAAAAAGAATAAGATTAATAAGATTAATAATGATGCATTCCATTTTCTTCCTTTCCATACAAATCAAATGTGCCAGGGAAAGGTTGAATGGCTTGCTAAAGTCCTCACAGCTGATTTTATGGCAGAATCCACAGCAGAACACAACATCTGTAGCTTTCCAAGCCATGTTGCCTTTCTCTGTGAGGTTAGGGTTCCATCTTTACATGTCTGGGATCCATGGTCATGCAGCTACTGAAAGATAGAACATCCTCATTATCTCAGCACCTATGATCTGGATTCCTGAAGTTTGAAGGTGGGCAGGAGAGTAAGAATCATCATAATCCAGAAATGTTTATTTATCAAATGACTACTTATAACACCCACTCAAATATCCATCTCCATTAAACATGAACACTGATGCTTCCCTTCCAGGGATCAACTCCCTCATCACATGCCCAGCTGATGACTGCATTCTTATACCTATTTGACAATACGGTACAAATGCAATGCAAATCAACTACAAAGCAAAACTGCTAAGATCTTGCAAAGCTATGGAATTTTTCAGGTTTATTGAAGGAAGGCCAGTGTGCAAGCGAGGGAAAGAGGTGGGTGATACTGAAGAGGTAGGCAAAGGACAGATTGGGAAGGGACTTGGGGTTCTGAGTGGTTTTCATTCTGGTTAGGATGAGAAATTTTTGGAGGCCTTTAAGCAAGAGAAGTGACAATCAGATCTATCTCGAAAATTCTCATGTTGACATTGGCAAATAGTCTAAAAATATAGGATCTTGCTATTGTATTTCTGTGATTCTATCCCTTAGATGCATCGCCACATGTATGAAATGACACATGTCTAAGGTTATTTATTGTTGCCCTATTTGTAAGAGCAACAAATGGATGCAGTTGTGATGTGCAGCAAAAGGGGCTTGGTTTGACAACGATGGCATGACATGTAGCTCCAGAAACAAGGAAGGTCTCTCTGTACCTATAAGGAGAGAGTTTAAGACATGTTGGTCAACAAAAGAAAGCAAGATTTAAAACTTATAGAGCAATGCAAATGGTAGGCTACCTTTTGTATAATAAGATAGGAGATAAATTTATAAATGCTTGCATTTGCCTTAAAAACCCAAGAAAGAAAGAAAAAAAAAAAAAGACAAAGACACCAGTGGAAGTGGTTCTTATTTAGAGGGTTGGGGTGAGGAATGCAGGAATGGGTTTAAGACTTCTCTGGGTATATCTTCTTTCATAGCATGCTGAATTTTGAACCGCATAAATGTAGTACCTCATAAAAATAAAATATTAAGTGTCACTCTGACTGCTTTGTAGAGAGTGGTTGTAGGGACTCAAGAGTAGAAACTGGGGCCCATTTAAAAATAGCTACTGAAGTAGTTCAGGCGAGGGCTGGTAGCAGGCAGCACCGGAAGGTAGCAGAGGAGGTGGTGAGAAGTAGTCAGTTTGGGGCTTAGAGCTAATGGATTTGCCAACGGATCGGGTATAGTTTGTGGATGAAGAAAAGAGAAGTCAAAGCTCCATTCCTAGATAGTTGTCTTGAGCCAGTAAGGTGGAGTTGGGGGAGGGGCACCAAGGAAGATCAAGAATCGAGAATTCTATTTTGGACCTGTTGAGACCATGTTTGAATGCAGAGGTCCACAACTAAAGAGAAATATCTTGAAGGAGGCAGAGATTTTTCCAAAGATGAGTTCAACTCCCATGAGTTCAAATTTAAGGACTGAGGGATCCTCGTAAAATCAATAAAACTCCCAAATGTCCGTCTCTGTTTTTATGCTGCACAAGTGAAATATACAGGAAGGAATGGCATTTGTGCTAATATAGAATTTTGTTGGAAGAAAACTAGGTTAAAAATTCCGAATCAGGGGCGCCTGGGTGGCTCAGTGGGTTAAAGCCTCTGCCTTCGGCTCAGGTCATGATCCCAGGGTCTGGGATCGAGCCCCACATCAGACTCTCTGCTCAGCGGGAGCCTGCTTCCTCCTCTCTCTCTCTCTCTCTGCCTGCCTCTCAGCCTACTTTTGATCTCTGTCTGTCAAATAAATAAATGAAAATCTTAAAAAAAAAAATTCCTAATCAATCCCTGGGTTTGTTCTTAGTTCTCAAAGTCAGCCTGTAGTTATCAGGATAGCCTACATTTTGTTAAATACGAAGTGAAAATAAATGCTGTTTCACGATCTTTTTTCATTTTTCAAGATGAAGTTTGAATCAAAGATTTTCCACTATTTAGGATGAAACATAGGTGGCCAACACTAAGTGGCCTTTTCAGTGTCCTGAACAAAGTGCAAACAAATATGATTTGGGAAACAAATTTAATTTAAACTTTTCCTCTTGGACACTAAATTCACTCTTTATTAACAGAATAATTTACAATATAACTTGGACTGATAATGGGGCAGAAAGTAGAGAGTAACGATTTTTTCTACTTTACCCCTCTAGAAGTTATTAATTTTTTTTTTTTAGCAAAAATAAAGAACTGCTTTCTTAAGAGTTCTACCTTCAACTCTTAGTTTGTCTTTTGTGCATTTTCACCAAGTACAATAGACTCTGGATATGTCCCCATGTTAATAGAAGTTACTAGCTGTGTTTGCCACAGTGCCCAGTGTCTCAGAAAGTTCAGGATGCCAAAATAAATTACCATGTGGTTTACACAAGCATTTCTTTCTCATGCTTCTGGAGGTTGAGTCTTGAGATCAGGATGCTAGCATGGCCAGGTTCTGGTGAGAGCACTTTTCCTGGCTATGTCCTCACAGGGCCCCCTCCTTGGTACATGCATCACGGAGAGAGAGAGAGAGGGAGAGATCTTGGGTATCACTTTCTGCTTGTGCAAGGGCTGTAATCCCATCAGGGGGGCTCCACTCTCATGACCTAATTAAACCCTGATTACCTCCCAAGTGTCCCAGTGTCCCACCTCCAACTGCTGTCATGTCCAGGATTAGTGGTTTAACATATGAATTTGGGGGCCAGGGGCGGCATACAAATATTCAATCTATAGCTCTTAGCCCAGAATCCCCTTTAGTTTGGAAACCCTCAGACCTCCAGGTGGCTGAAATACTTATTGGCTGCTGACGCCTTACCTCATGAGTCCTCCCGAGGACTTGCTTAAAGGAAGCTGCTTCCCTCAAGTGTAGGTCCACTCTCCTTGGGAGGTGAGGGGTGGGACAGTACAAAGATCCAGCCCTCTGGCCTCGATATGCCCATTTAATGAGCTTCTCATGAGGGCCAGTCAACCTCTGTCTCACTCCCAGATTCTCTGACGGGCATTATTCTCCAATACACCTCCTGCACACGAATCTCGGTCTCAGCATCTGTTTCCTGGGGGACCCAACCGAAAACACTGATAGCCTTCATTAATAGCATATTCAAATAGTAAGTAACCAAATCACACCGATTTCTTAAGTTGCATGTCGGTTCAGGCACAGTGTAAAAGGCGAACATAGTCGGGTACAGAATATGCTATTGGACCCTCCCGGGGCTGGCCTCATGCACTTTGCATATTTCATACCCACATTTCCAGAAGAGAAAAGCCTCCCTCAGATCTGTTTGGCACCACACATTTTGTCCAGCACAGGGAGTAATCTCTTGGCTCATTATAACTGATTTCTGAATGCATTATAATAAGAGAGAACTGAGTTTTGATCTCATTATTTATTTTTATTTCTTAAAGAAGTAGAAAAACAGGAAGCCAAACTTCAGTTCAAGTATTCCTGGAAAAAAAATGAAGAGTAAATAATAAAACAAAATAGCCTGTCCAGCAGCACTCCTTAAGAATTCCCCAGCAGGGGTTACGATCTAAAAAACAGGCCTTAGATGCTGAGTTGATTTATCATACATATAAAAATTCCCAGACCATAGATTTTCTGCTCATTCATTTCTGTCACCATAATTTATTTAGCCTTCAGTTTTCAAGATCCTTTGTGACCATTAGTAAGATTTTTAAAATAGCACTGTGCAGGCAGGATTTTGCAAAGAATATTCAGGCCCTCCTTTCTCCTCTTGTCACTTAGTTAGCCATAGTTCAGTGTTAGGAGAAGTTCAGAGGACCTTTTTCATGGCACCAAAGTAGCCTAATCTACAGTCAAGAGATTTAGTCACAAAGAAAATTTGTCTTCAGAATTCCCTTTTATTTACATATTTATTTATTATTAATTTTCTTCTTAAGTAGGGCCCATGCCCACTGTGGAGCCCACCATGGGACTTGAACTCGCGACCCTGAGCTGAGATCAAGAGTGGAATGCTTAACCCACTCAGGCACTCCAGGATTCTCTTTTTTTAATTTTCATTTTTTAAGATTTTATTTATTTATTTGCAAGAGAAAGAGAGCACAGGGTCAGGGTGGGGGGAAGAGGCAGAGGGAGAGAGAGAACCAGACTCTCTGCTGAGTAGGGAACCCGATGCAGGGCTCATGCAGGGCTCGATCCCAGGACCCTGAGATCATGACCTGAGCAGAAGACAGATGCTTAACGACTGAGCCACACAGGCACCACTCTTTTTTTTATTTTTTTAAAGTAATTTCTCCATTTATTCTCCCTTCAATGTTTGAATTTTGTTATTCTCTGTTGAAAATATTTTTATTATGTAATTATAGAAAAATGAAAACGGGATACATGAAAAAGAAAAATTATCCATAAGCATGGTGGTTTATTTTCATCCAGACCTTTGCCAAAATAGTGTATGTAGCATTTACAATTTTTACAAGATACATTAATGCCATTTTATACTTTCATTTACCAAAATGTAATAAATACTGTCCATGTCAATAGATACACCATTAAAATATTATTTAATAGATGCATAATATTTTACAACTTGGGGTTATCAAAAGTTATTAAATCAATACCTTGCTATGAAACATTTATATTGTTTCCCTTTTTTTTTTTTTTTAAGATTTTGTAAACAGTGTATCAGTGAACTTTCTTGTAAATCTTTGTAAATAACTGGTTGTTTTCCCAGGACAAATACTTAGAGGTGGGATTTCTGGATCAAGCAGTGAGTACGTTTTTAAGATTTTTGTAAACATTTGTTGCTAAACTGTTTCAGTTTCCCACAAAGAGTGGTTGAAAATGTCCTGTCTCTATACTTTTGTCACCCTGAGTATACCATTCTTTTTCATCTTTCTTAATCTAATAGATGAAAAATAGGATCTTGTTTTTAGTTGCATTTCTTTGATTTCTAGTGAGCCTGAGTTTTGAAAGTATTTTTTGGATATATAACTACTTCTTTTGTGAACTGCCTCTGAATGTAAAATATTGAGTTCTGTTACTTCTCTTCCTGAATTTTAAGAGCCTATCTATACGTGAGCACACATTTCTCCAAAGAAGACATACAGATGGCCAGCAGACACACGAAAAGATGTTCAACATCACTCATCAGGGAAATGCAAATCCAAACCATGAGATATCACCTCACACCTCAGAATGGCTAAAGTAAAAAATACAAGAAACAAGTGTTGGCAAAGATGTGGAGAAAAAGGAACACTCGTGCACTGTTAGTGGGAATGCCACTATCGAGCACAGTAAGGATGTTCCTTGGAAAATTAAAAATAGACCTACCAGAGCGCCTAGGTGGTTCAGTAGGTTAAGCGTCTGCCTCCAGCTCAGGTCATGATCCCAGGATCCTGGGAACAAATGCCACATTGGGCATTATCTTTGTATTATCTTTTATTATTATATTTGTATTATGTTATATATTATATTATATTTGTATTATCTTTGTATCATTAATCTTTGTATTATTCTTCACATTAATGGAAGTGTTTCTAGAATTTTGTCACCACTAAAGTATGGTACTTCATCCTTATTCAGTAATAAATGCCTTTTGGTATCTACAATTGTACCTGTGTTTTGCTGCACTGATATAAACTGAGGAAACATGACATTGCTATAAGATTTCCTTAAAATTATGTTTAAGCATATATTGTTATAATTTCTACTTGCCTGTGGCTTAATAATTATTAGAGGAGAGTGCTTTTAACAATTATTTTCCTACAACATTATTTATCCAGAGCAGCTTATTTTTCCATTAAAAAAAAAATATATATATATATGGCCTGGCACACCGTAAGAGACTCTAAGAACCAACTGCTGGAAGGGGAGTAGAGGTGGGATGGGGTAACTGGGTGATGGGCATTAAGGAGGAAACCTGATAGAATGAGCACTCAGTATCATATGCAAGTGATCAATCACGAAACTCTACCCTTGAAACTAGTAATATACTGTTGGTTAACAAAATTGAATTTAAAGAAAAAATTTAAAGTTTTCTTCATCAGTGAAAGTGTTTTTGACTCTATATAGAAGAGAATGAATTTCTTTTAAATACTGCAGTTTTATTTTAAAAGTATGTCAATTCATGAACTTGAATAGATCATTCACAAACTTTGTTCAGATTTCAAAAAGTAGAATATGCTATATACCATAGAATAAAATCTCTTTTTCACCTCTCTCCTCTGGTCAGCATGTCCTTCTCCCTGCAATTACTGTATTGTTAGAGAGGAGGAAGCAGGATTTTTTAAATAAAAAAAATACATACACACACAAAACATCTGTAATATACACAGAATGTATCAAATGTTTACATGAGAAAAACAATGTGCTAAGCTATCCTAAGGAGTCAGACAGGAGGCAGAGACTTGATGAAGAGTCTGGTCACCAGGAGAGAGAAAGGAAGCAGAGTAAACTGTTTGGTGTTTTTCCAATATTGTCAGTTACTAGTTTATTTAAACTCTGAGTTCATTTTCTCACCAAGTTACAGCAAGAGATAAATCTGTAATCCATGTCACAATAACTGCATTAGATATGACTGTCTACCAACTCAGCTTCCCAGACCTCAGATGGCAAACAGGACAGGAACCATGGGGACACCTGGGTGGCTCAGTCCTTTAAGCATCTGCCTTTGGTTCAGATCATGATCCCAGGGTTCTGGGATGGAGTCCCATGTTGGGCTCCTTGCTCAGCAAGGAGTCTGTTTCTCCCTCTGCCTGCTGCTCCCCCTGCTTGAGCTCGTGCTCTCTCTCTCTCTCTCTGACAAATTAATAAATAAAATCTTTAAAAAAAAAAAAAAAAAGATAGGAACCATGCATTCCTGGGATGCAACCAATCCAGAGTACAGAATGACAAACCAAATGACAAACACAAAATGTACCAAGCTTCTTCAATTAGATGAGAGAAGCTTAAATAAATCAAAATCACAGTACAAAAATAACTTAAACGCCTTTCCCCAAATAAATCTGTATTGTGTTGTAAACAACTGAACAGTCATCGGAACCAGGGGTGTGTATAGAGGGGGAGCTGGCTCTTTGGTGCAGGCGGGCCCCTTGAGTAGAGGGGGCCTAATGCAGCCCCGGGACTGATAAAGCTGTGGACAGGGGGGGAGCTGCAGGAGCAAGAGTGGAGCCCAGGAGTGGGGGGGTGGGGGGTAACGGGGGGAGGGGGGGGGGTGGGGGGGCAATGGGGAAGAGACTGGCAGGGTGCTGGGAGGCAATGGGGGGTGGGGGAGGAGCTGATTCAAGCAAACCAAACTCACAAAAAGCTGATTTATCCACAGAAATGCCATTTGTTCATTAACCAGCACAAAGGAACTGGAGGAGTGTTTTATTCATTCTACAGAGAAACCTAACATGCTGTTCATTCTGCAATAGAGTACACTTACTGCGGGGGATCAGGATACTCTGGCCAGCAGGTACAGTTCTCTATCCCCCACGTGGTGTTGGGTGAACCCTGATATATATCATCCTTTGGTCTCTACTTTTTTTGGGAGGGGGGAGGGGATATTATATCTAAGACAAAAAAAAAAGTCTTTGAATGAAAAAGTCTTTTCATTCCTGTTCGGGTCAACCACAATAAAACCAAATGGACAGAGTTACCCCCCAGCATTGCTAGACAAAGTCTCCTGTGGTCTCCCCTCCCTCCTCAGTCCTTGGAGTGGGCATTTCTCTGGGTGGCTGGGAGGTAATGGTAACATAAGGTGGCAGTCGCCTGCATGGGTTCTGAGCCTCATGGCTTCCGTTCCAATCCCGGCCTGGCCGTTTGCCAGCTGCAAAACCTCAGGAGGTTGTTTAACTTTTCTCCTTCTGGGGAAATGACAGTAACGGTACCTGGTTCAACAAGTCATTGAGAAGACTAAATGAGCTAATCCATGTTGAACACTAAGCATGGTGCCTAGCATTGACAGAGCACTCAAAAAATGGTAGCCACTGGTATTAAGGCTGCCGTCCTCTGCTTCTGTTGATTTGTAGTTGTTTCTGCTCATGGACAATAGCCATCTTAAACTCTTTGCCCAAATTAAGGAAAAGAAAAGGAGAAGTCAAATGAGACCAATCTGATTTGGTGAAAAGACTGAAACATGTTCAGTGTTTCAAAGAAATGCAATTTCTTCGTATTGCTTCCCAATTTGAATATGGTACAACCTCAAATAACACGGAGAAGAAGGGAATAAGCAAGTACATTTTTTCCAAAGGAGAATGAGTAAAAAAAAAAGAGGGAACTTCATGTCAAAATGCAATTTGTAATAAACAAGTATTTCTGGAGAACCCAATATGTATCCAGTGACTCTGTCTGCTTCTATCCTTGCCTTTCTTAAATCCATTTGCAACACAGCAACCAGAATCTTTTTTTTCTTTTTAAATTTTTAATTGTTTTTAAAGATTTTATTTATTTATTTGAGAGAGAAAAAGAGAGAGAAAGCACAAACAGGGGGAGTGGGAGGGAGAAGCAGGCTCCCCGCTGAGCAGGGAGCCCTGGGATCATGACCTGAGGTGAAGGCAGACACTTAACAGACTGAGCCACCCAGGCGCCCCTAAAGTCATTTTTCAAACACTAAGTTAGATCATGTCATTTCTCTGTTCATCATCTTCACATGGCTTCCCACTTCATTTGAAGTAAAAGCCAAAGTTTTTGCAATGCCATACAAGGCCTTGCATAATCTGCTCACTCCCTTCCCCACCCCATCTCTATGACTTAACCCCCCTCTCCCTTACTTACTCAGCACAGACATCACTGGACTCTGCTATTCCTTAACCATGCTAGGTACTCCTGCCTCAGGGCCTTTGCACTTGTGGTTTCCTCCATGTTGGAGTCCTCTTCTTCTTCTTCTTCTTTTTTTTTTTTAAAGATTTTTATTTATTTATTTGACAGACAGATCACAAGTAGGCAGAGAGGCAGGCAGAAAGAGAGGAGGAAGCAGGCTCCCTACTGAGCAGAGAGCCCGATGCAGGGCTCGATCCCAGGACCCTGGGATCATGACCTGAGCCGAAGGCAGAGGCTTTAACCCACTGAACCACCCAGGTGCCCCTGGAGTCCTCTTCTTCAAATCATGTCTCAAAGAAGACCTTGGTCAAATGCCCCCTTTCCTGACCCTCCTGCTTAGAACTGTAATGTCTTCACCCCCACCACTGTGTAGTCTCCTTTCCTGCCCTCATTTCTCTCTAGCAAATTCTCTGTATATTTACTGATGTATTTTGTTTATAATCTATCTTACCCCATCCTCCCTGTGATAGAAGTGCTACCTCGGGGGGTTCTGTATGTTTTGTTCATTGCTGCATCTGAATCGCTAGCAAAGGGATGGTGCTCACTGTGGGATTAAAGAATGAATTCTTGAACGGTGCTAGGTGCTTTTATATATGTCATCTCACCTACAGACTTCGGTCAAGATCTGATTTTCACAAGAAGACTTCACTAAATAGTAGCCATTATTATAACTATGTATTTTTCTATTCAGCAATGGCTGCTTCCGGAAATTAAAAATGGACAGAAAGCATCCTGAAGTGCTTGAAGCTGGAATCTGAAAAACACTGTTTATTTTAACATGTGGCTGTCCTTTAAAGGCATCTTACATAAGATGGAGAGTCAGAGGAAGAAGTTGTTTTTAACTTCTCAGTATGAATGATCAGAAATTACGAATTTTCCTGTAAATTTAAGTTGACCCGTTCTAATTTTAGCATGAATTCCCCGACCCTGAAAAAATGATTTTTACATTTGTCCAAATGGTGCACAACAGCAGAAGTGTGGGCCCGGCTGTCCCTGCCACTGCCTTGTGGGAGATAAGGGCAGCCTACTGGATTTCTGGTATCCGTTATAGTGATGACACAAAAGAAATGTTTGTAAGAACAAATGTTTGGTTCCAGGCTGCAGCCTAATTTAATAGTGTGCTTGAAAAAAACAGAGTTGATGATTCATTCCCAAACCCCTAGGGAGGGAGGGGTGATTGTAAACCCTTTGGAAAGGGGCGAGAAAGCCTGTCCAGTCACTAATGCAGAGATCTTAAGCAAAAGTCTTGTCTGATGGCGATAGAACGCTGGTTTTCTCCCAGAATGATTTCAGCTGGGGGAAGACTGTGAGATTCCAAAGCCATCTCCCTCTGCTCTGATTTGGGGAGTGGGAGGTTATAACGTGATTGATTTTTTGATAGTTTCAGATCATCTTAAGTATTTGGATGAAAGACTACCCCCGAGGTTTTCATACTTGTGGTTTTCCTTAAGACATTACATGCGATTGTAATATTTTTTTTAGGGGCCACAACCCTAGGGAAATTTTTATGGAAGAAGAAAGAGAACTTTTTTTTCTTTTCTTTTCTTTCTTTCTTTCATTTTTTTTTTTAAACAGAAACTGAGATTTAAGACACATCAGCCATCTAAGTAGGTGGAGAAGACAGCTGCTGGCGGTTGGCGAGACCCGAAGTCCCCTCCCACTGCTTGCTGGTTGATGCCTGAGAGTTGGAAACTCAGGAATGCGTTTTCTTGGATTAAGATTTCATCTATTAAAATACTAACAGCCCTTCTCAGGATCCCATGTGAAACTCTCCGGGTCATTTTCACTCTGCTGGTAAGGGGCTCCCTGGCTCCAGCTTTTCCCAGCTGGGTAGGGAGAGAGCGAGTGGATCCTGGCCCTTTGGCGATGAGAGGGGGGTGTGCCTGGGGGGAGACACTCTCGGAGGAGCCCACAAAGACAATAGGAACCAATAGGAACGCTTTTCCATGTGTAAAACCATTTTTGCCCATTCCTACCACAGCCTCCCTGCCCTGCATCCTGGGGGAATATAAGGTTGATACGGTAACACAGCTGGGAGAAAGCCCGCCCACCAGAGTCTCAGGCAACCCTA
The DNA here is from genome assembly GCF_022355385.1 of Mustela nigripes. Lineage (NCBI taxonomy): Eukaryota > Metazoa > Chordata > Mammalia > Carnivora > Mustelidae > Mustela > Mustela nigripes. The sequence goes on from NC_081571.1 coordinate 22,249,692, forward strand.
AACCACAGCTGGGATTATCCCAGCATTTAATCCCTCATCCTTAGCCAAACTGCTTGCTTAGTTTGACCAGTGTCTTCTGTTTTTCCATAACGACCAGAGGCATTCTAATTCATCATTTTTTAAAGATTTTATTTATCTATTTGACAGACAGAGATCACAAGGAGGCAGAGAGGCAGGCAGAGAGAGGGGAGGAAGCAGGCTCCCCCTGGAGCAGAGGGCTCGCTGCGGGGCTCGCTGCAAGGCTCGCTGCAGGGCTCCATGAGGGGCTCGATCCCACATGACCTGAGCCGAAGGCAAAGGCTTAACCCACTGAGCCACCCAGGCGCTCCATCTAATTCACCATTTTAAAAGGTATTCTATAAAAGACTTCTGACATGGGGAGGGGTGGGGTGCGGGGAGTGGGGAGTGAGGTGGGGAGTGACTCTTTCTCTGGCTGGCAAGGCTTCTAAAGGAGGGAAATCCCTGCGGCTGTGTGGAAGTGACTCAAGTCCTGAGATGGTCTGTCAGCTCCTTGCACTGGTGTTACTGGTTGCATGGCGACCTCACTGAGGTAACAGTGTCATTTTATTTTCACTTCTCACTACTTAACTTAGGTGTTTCCTCTTATGTAACTTTCAAAAACAGTTTTCTACCTAAGAAGGGTGAAAAGGAGATTTTATGAAATTGAGCTTATTATGGCACTTAAAAATAATTTTCAGTATAGTACATGTCTTTCTTCTTAAAGCTATGACACGGCTGTTCAAAAAAAAAAAAACAAAAAACAAAAACAAAAAAAACCCTAACAACTCCTCTTGTCCTCTAAAGATTACCAGGTTTGTTCATCATCTTTTATTTCTTTACCACATATTTTGTGCAGATTACATAGCAGAGACCGGGCTGGGTGCTATGGCCCTGGCGCTGGGATCCACTCACCCGACCTCGGATTGCTCAGTCTAGTCAGTGGGAGGAGACAGACAAATTACCACCTGCTAAGAACAGGACAAAAGTTTGCACAGGGTTGCAGAACGGGCCCCACCCATACTGGGGCATCAGGAAAGCTTTCAGTGGAAGTAGAGTATTTGAGCTACACTATCCTCCTATCTGTCTTCACCTCTCTAGGCCAGGGACCAATTCTTACTCATCACTGGATCTCTGGTACCTGTCAGGCCTGTCATAAATATTCATAAATATTTGTTGAACTTCACTGAACTGAACTGCAAACATTTATTGCTGTTTTCTAAATGCTGGGGATGGGGTAGTGGCTACAAGAGAAATTTTTGTTCTTGTGGTATATATGTTCTAGGGAGGCGTTACTAGGAGTCAGCATTTACTAAGAACTTCCTACCTGCCAGGCACTGTCCAAGAGATTTGTGTATTCACTTGTTCAATCTTCACAACAAGCCTGTAGTAGGTATTCTAATATTATCCCAATGTGTTACTGTGAGGACATAGAGAGGTTAAGAAACTTATCCAAGCCAACCCAGCTTGTGAGCGGTAGAGCTGGGATTCAAAGTCAGGAAATCGTGGCTTCCAGAGTCAGTCCTAACCTCTACAGTTAGCCATTCAGAAATTTCAAGATGGCTTTAAGTCTTACTTCTAGAAAATGAAATAAAAAGAAATTCCAAATGTCCATTCTTCCTTGATCCTTCTTCTCTTTAGTGACCTAAGATTTCATTTTATTTGGCATGAATTCGTGAGAATAATAGACATTTTGAAAAGCAGGAGTAGGTTTCAGGTGCCTGAGTGGCTCAGTTGGTTGATTCTGACTTTTGACCTCAGCTCAGGTCACGATCTCAGAATTGTGGGATGGAGCGTGGCGTAAGGCTCTGAGCTCAGCATGGGGTCTGCTTGAGATTTTTCTTTCTGCCTCTCCCTCTGCCCCATCCCTGCTCGTGCACTCTCTCTAAATAAAATCTTAAAAAGAGGAAGAGTAGGGTTAAAATTAAAGATAATATGGCTTTTAAAAAAGTAAAGAGGAGATAATGGTCATATCAGATATCAAAATGCATTACAAATATACCGATTAAAAAGAGAGGCATGGTGACTATAGTTAATGGCACTGTATTATATATGCAAAAGTGGCTGAGAGAGTAGAGCTTAAAAGCTCTCTCCAAGAAAAAATACTTGTAACTATGTGTGGTGATGGATATTTACTAGACTTACTATGGTGATAGTTTCCTAATATATACAAATATTGAGTCATTATGTTGTACATCTGAAAATAATACTATAATGTTGCATGTCAGTTATATCTCAATAAAAAAGGGGAAAATATATATAGTGGTCGTTTTGGCAGCACATATACTAAAATTGGAACAATACGGAGAAGATTAGCCGGGCCCCTGGCACAAGGATGACAAGTGAATTCGTGACGGGTTCTATATTAAATATAATGTGTGTGTGTGTGTGTGTGTGTGTGTGTGTGTGTGACACCCAGGTACCTCTCACTCTTATCTGTCTACCTCCATTTTTTAAAGATTTTATTTATTTATTTATTTGACAGACAGAGAGCACAATCTGGGGGTGTGGCAGAGAGAGAGAGAAGCAGTTCCCCACTGAGGGGGGAGTCTGATATGGGGCTCAATCCCATGAGCCTGAAATCTTGACCTGAGCCCAAGGCAGACACTTAACTGACTGAGCCACCCAGGTGTCCCTGTCTACCTCTATTCTTGATGGCGAGATTGTGGTGCCCCTCAGAGGGCCCTGAGAGGCCCCTGAGAACAGACAGGTATGTTCATCTCCTTTGCACAGAGTAGGGAAGCTTTCTACCTCACTGCCTCCACCCTCCACCTGTGTAATGGGCACTTGGGGATAGGGCAAACGTTGATCGGAGAAACCAGGGCCTGACCAGCTTCACCGTGGAGCATGCCATCCATCTGGCACGCCCCCCAGCGTCATTTTGTTGTTCCTGATCATGTTTCCTTTTGTAGTTTCTTTCCCACGTGTCTTTGTTCCTAAGGAAGGAAAACTGTTACTGGCCCTAGGAAGAAATGTCACAGACATATATATATATATAGGATAATCATGGATTCAAGTATTTCTGCTGCCAGTTTCCTTCTCTCCCTAGACCTAAGAATTGGAACAGTGAGAAAGAAACCAGTAAATAGGGGCGCCTGGGTGGCTCAGTGGATTAAGCCGCTGCCTTCGGCTCAGGTCGTGATCTCGGTGTCCTGGGATTGAGCCCCGCATCAGGCTCTCTGCTCAGCAGGGAGCCTGCTTCCCCCTCTGTCTGTGCCTGCCTCTCTGCCTACTTGTGATCTCTCTCTCTCTGTCAAATAAAATAAATAAAATCTTTAAAAAAAAAAAAAAAGAAAGAAAAAAAAAAGAAACCAGTAAATAAAAAATCTGCTGCTCCGCCCTCCACTCTGTTTCCTGGCATTCCAGTTACAAACCCAGCTCTCTCGCATCGGATCCAGAAGTAAGAGGAACCTCGATACCATCTTAATCAAAATACTGACAAACTGATTCCCTTTTATCCCCCTGCAATATGGGGATATCTTTAAAATTTTGCATAAATGAAATAAACATATTATTTGATTTGAGCACTAAATTTCATAGATTGATAGTGGGCATCTTACCAAACTGGCAACTGGAAACCATTAAAACCAACTTCTTTTTTTTTAAGTTTTTAATTTTAATTCCAGTGTAGCTAACATAATGTTGTATTAGTTTCAGGTGTATAATAAAGTAAATTCCATACATCACCTGGTGCTCATCAAAAGCATACTCCTTAAATCCTTTTCATTTTTTATTTCCCCCAACCCCCCACTCACCTCCCCTTGGTAACCATCAGTGTGTTCTCTATAGTTAAGAGTCTGTTCCCCTCTCTCTCTCTTTTGTCCTTTGTTTTGTTTCTTAAATTCTACATGTGAGTGAAATCATAGGATATTTGTCTGTCTCTGACTTATTTCACTGAGCATTAGACTCTCTTTTTTTTTTTTTTTTTTTTTTTTAAAGATTTTATTTATTTATTTGACAGAGGGAGAGAGATCACAAGTACGCAGAGAGGCAGGCAGAGAGAGAGGAGGAAGCAGGCTCCCTGCCGAGCAGAGAGCCCAATGTGGGGCTCGATCCCAGGACCCTGGGATCATGACCTGAGCTGAAGGCAGAGGCTTAACCCACTGAGCCACCCAGGCGCCCCAGCATTAGACTCTCTTGTTCCATCCATGTTGTTACAAAGGGCAAGATTTCATTCCTTCTTATGGCCATTGTATATATATCGCATCCGCTTTATCCATTCATCTATCCATGGCTATTTGGGCTCCTTCCATAATTTGGTTATTATAGATAATGCTCCAATAAACAGAGGGGTGCATATATCCTTTTGAATTAGTGTTTTTGTACTTTTTGAGTAAATACCCAGTCATACAGTTACTGGATCATAGGATAGTTCTATTTTTAACTTTTTGAGGAAACTCCATATTGTTTTCCATGATGGCTACACCAGTTTGCATTCCCACCAACGGTGCACAAGGGTTCCGTTTTCTCCACAACCCTGCCAACACATGTTCTTCCTTGTGGTTTTGATTTTAGCCATAAAAACCAAGTTCTTGAATGCTGTCATCTTGTCTGATTCTGAAAAAGAGGATCTAGAATGGAAGTCCTGCACATTCCTCTAATAAGTGTCCTGATGCTTTAAAATTATAAATTTAATACACCTGAAAGTAATGTAGCATTGTAGCAACTATACTTCAATAAGGATGTCTGGGTGGCTTAGTTGGCTAAGCATCTGCCTTTGGCTCTGGTCATGATCCCAGGGTCCCAGGATTGAGTTCTGCAGGGAGCCTGCTTCTCCCTCTGCCATTCCCCCTACTTGTGCTCTTTCTCTCTCTCTGTCAAACAAATAAATAAAATCTTAAAAAATTAATAAAATGTTTAAATTTTTTATTATAAATTTAACATAGAGATTATAGGTTAAAATAGAATTATTAAATTAATTTATGTAACTTTATTATCCTCTTGCCATGTTCCTCTCACTTAAAGACTCTAAACCAAAGATTAATATGCTATTTAGAAAGTTACCTTAACAAGGAGAGGGAACTATGTTAATTAAAAAAAAAAAAAAAAACACAAGGAAAGGGAGCTGCTAGCAGCATTATAAAGGATAGATTGGAAAGGATAAGGCAGGAGTCAGGTACATAGGTCCAGATTAGAGATGATGGAGCAGTAGTTGAGGGACTGAAGAGAAAGAGACAAAGTCAAGAGATTTAGGAAACAAATGGAATAGGATTTTGCTAATTGAGAATAGAAGAAAAGAGAGGATTTGAATGAGGAGCTAAAAAAGATACTTGAATTTCTGGCTTCTGTGGTATGGCCCAATAAGACAAGAGCCCAGAAGGAGGTGGTATGGGGTAGGGTTGGGTGTGGGGATGAAGATTTTAAAGTAGGACATGCAGAATTTGATACATCTGTGTGGCCTCCAAATGGAAATGTGCAAAAGGGAGCTGTTGTCATAGGGCTCAGAAGAGCTCTGGGATATCTGGGATATCTAGGCAAATACTTTAGGAAATCATCGGATTATGAGTGAAATTAGCTCTATGAGTTGGATGGGATCACCATACAAAAGTGAGAATGAAATGAAGAGAAAAGGTGAGGGCAGAGCCCAAGAGACTATAAACATATAATGGTTAGAGAGTGAAGACTGAGAAGAAATCAACCGAGGTAGGTCAGGAACCAGCAGAGTGTGACATCACAGGTGCCAAAGAAGAGGGAACTTGAGAAGGAGGTGTGGCCAGTGGTCAATGACCACACAGATGGCATGTGTATCAAAGTCTAAGAATTCCATAATGGATGGGGTGGTATATGGAGGTCACCCTTGCCTTCTGTTGAGGTAGCTTCACTCTTCAAGTGGGAATGGAAGCCAGATGCAAATGGGTAAAGTAGTGGATGGGGAGGGTAGTAAAGAAGGCATGATGGCTTCACAGAGTGATCCTTGAAGAAGGTTGTCTGTGAATGAAAAGAGAAGTATTGGTGTAGAAGATAGAGGCCTTTCTTTCTCTTTAAAGACAAAAAGCTTGAGCACATTCATAGACGAAGAGAAGAGAACAGTAGAGAGAGGAGGGTTGAGGTTACAATACAGAACGTGTAAGTGAGAAGATGAAAGCATCAAAGAAAATAAGAAAGGATGGCATCCAGGCTGGTAGCTTTGATTAGGTATCGAAATATGTCTCAAGTGAGATGGAAGGAGGAAATGATCAGTGTAAGTGAAAATAGGTCTCTAGTTGGGTGGAGGGGAGGGTGAAAGATTGAGAGAGTCCCCATCTAATGATGGTTTGTGGGAAGGGGTCATGAAGAGAGTGGTAAAGGTTTGGAAGCGTCACTGAGAAAGTTAGGGTGGAGGGGGTGATTGAAAGACCCATAGGATGACTGCACAGCATTGTGGAGGATCTGTCTGTGGTTGGAGGTCATAAATCTGTAGCTCTGTTAATCTGCACCATATATGCTGATCAGCTGGTCCCGAGGGCAAAGATCAGACTGGAGTTATGACCGGACTGGTCCAGGCAGTGGACCCACAATGCTTTTTTTTTTTTTTCTTTTAGTGAAGCGGTAAGACTTTGAAGGCTCTAGGGGAGACAATTGCCTAAGGTCATACAGCCAACAGGAACAGAGCTAGATTTGAGCATAAAATTGACTAGCTTGATAACCTTATCTGAACTGTGAGCTTAGGGTGCTAGTAGGTCGACTATATTGAGAGGGAGGCTACCTAGGTCAATGTCAGGCCTTGGCATGAAGACAAAGCCTAAGGTCCAGATACCAAAGTACTTGATGGATGTTACGTGGTTCAACAGTTAATAAATACGTAGGGTTCCAGTGTTGAGTCAGGCTTTCAACAATCAAACATCACCTTTTATTCAATCATCTTAAAGATTCTTTCAAAGTCTTTTTGTTTTGCAAAATAAAACGTATTTATGGAGAAACTAGGAAGAGAAATGATTTAAAAATTAAATGTAATGCAAAGTAAAACAATGAGACACCACCACACAGCTATTAGAATGGTCACAGTCTAAACCGCTAACACCAAATGTGGGCAAAGATGTGGAACAACAGTGGCTTTTATTCATTACAGGCAGGAACGCAAAATGGTCTAATTACTTTGGAAGACAGTTTGGCGCTTTCTTACAAAAATAAACATACTCTTGCCATACAATCCAGCAATTTGGCATATTGGTCTCTTATTCAAAGGAGTTGCAAACTTAAGTCCATGCAAAAACCTGAACATGGCTATTGACAATGGCTTTGTTTATAATTGCCCAAACTTGGAAGTAGCCAGGACGGCCTTCAGGAAGTGGGCGAATAAATTAACTGTGTTACAGCTGGAGAATGGACTATTTTTCAGCACTAAAAAGAAATGAGCTGTGAAGTCATGAAAAGATGTGGAGGGATCTTAAGTGCACATCACCAAGTGAAAGAAGCCAGTCTGAGAAGGCTACGTTCTGTGTGATTCCAACTCTCTGACATTGTGGAAAAGGCAAAACTGTGGAGACAGTAGTAAAATGATCAGTGGTTGCTGGTGGCTGAGGGAAGGAGAGAAGGGAAGGATGAACAGGCAGAATACAGAGGATTTTTAAGCCAGGGAAGACTCTGAATGATACTGTAATGTTGTCTACATTTGTCCAAACCCATACAATACATAATATGCAAAACCAAGAGTGAACCTTTAGGGAAACTAAGGATTTTCGGTGAAAATGATGACTTAATGTAGGTTCATCAGTTGTAACAAATGTACTACTCTAGTGAGGGATGTTGATGATGGGGGAACCTGGGTGTATATGGGATATATGGGAAATCTCTGTACCCCTCCCCATTTCCCTGTGAACCTAAAACTGCTCTAAAAAGCTCAAGTCTTTTCAAAATGTTTAAAAATTTAAAAACTCATTTTGGTCTTTTGACATACAAATCATAAAGCAGTGTAGGATTGGGAGTCAGGCGGTGGGAAGTGAGTAAGGTAGACAGTGACCATGAATGAGGAAACCTGAGGTAGAAACAAGCTTAGGAGCTAGGTAGAGCTTGATGTCAGTTTTGGGTTTGTTTTTTGTTTTTTTTTTTAAGATTTTATTTATTTGACAGAGAGGGAGAGATCACAAGTAGGCAGAGAGGGAAGCAGAGAGATATGGGGAAGCAGGCTCCCCGCTGAGCAGAGAGCCTGATGCGGGGCTTGATCCCAGGACCCCAGGATCATGACCTGAGCTGAAGGCAGAGGCTTAACCCACTGAACCACCCAGGCGCCCCTTGATGTCAGTTTTTAAGTGTCTTTACTTTCTCTTCATGTAGCCATTTTAGAAAACCTTTTCCAAAGATTCCCTCTAAAAGCTTTTAAGAAAAGTCTGCACACCCCTCCTGGGTAGGAATAGATGAAAAGCAGAGTGCTCCTGGCGGTCTACACATCAGGTGGCAAGTGATCCAGGCCGCTTTCCTATGTTAGGGACATAGATTACATACAGAATGTGTTTGCTTTCCAGGGTCAACCAATAACCAGACAGTATTGCCAGAAAGCTAGGCCTTTTTTGGCCAGTGATAAATTTTTCTGTGCAGGTTATCATTCCTCTGACTGTGCACGGAGTCAGTTTAGAAAAAAATAGAAACACAGCTCACCACACCCTGGCACACCTCAGCTTACGTCCCCATATCTCACCATACCACACCTCAACTCATAACACCTCCCCACACTTCGGCATACCTGCTCACACCTCCCCATCTCTCGTCTTACCTCACCTCCCCACCACACCCCATCTTAAAACATCTCCTCACACCTCCCCACCCTTCCCCATCCCACATCTTACCTCACCTCCCCACTGCACCACACTCACCGGACGACGCCCCATCTCGGAACACCTCCACATGCAACCCCCCACCCCACCGCCAGGAGGCAGCAGCTTGAATGCCTAGACGGGCACTGGGGAGAGTGAGTTGGGCAGCACTGGGGCAAGCAAGGTGTGAATCCAGCAGACAGGAAGAGAGCTGGAGGCTGTGACAGTGACACAGTCAACTGCAGGCACAGAGACTGTCTTTACACAGGAGATGCAGGGCAAAGTGTACGCGGGAGGGAAGGGCCAAGAAAGGAAGGGGAAAACAGAGAGCCGAAGTGAACTCATTTAAAAAAACCATTTATCCTAAGGTGGAGAATGTCCTGAAGCTAGTGGCAGGAACGGACGCTGTGCCTCCTTCAGAGAGAGTGTAAGTTCTCCCAAGGCACCTACCAAGAAGGACCGTTAATGTAAGTACAGGGACTGCAATGACTTGAATATCTACATCAAAACAGCAACCTGAGAGGATTAAACAACACACAGAGGACATGGGACTCTAAGTAGCGAAGTCACATACCTTAATGAGGTAGATACATTTAATTGAATAAATTCATGCTAATTCTTTCCCCATTATCTTTATTAAATTGTTTTAAAGGAGTCCCTTTTCCTTAAAATTCCTTAAATTGACCATTTAAGAATACTAACACAACATTTCTTGCTTCTGAAATACATGACGGCTATAGACGGATTCTGCCAAGGTTCTCTGCACTCATTGGTCTGGTTCTAGAAGGAGAGGAGATATTTGAATGGATGTATCTCTACTCCAGCAAACCTGGACAGAGAAGAAAGGAGATGAAAACTGTGGAATGAAACTCGGCATAGAAATGGTTGACAAGGGATGCCTGGGTGGCTCAGTCGGTTAAGTATCTGCCTTCGGCTCAGGTCATGATCCCAGGGTTCTGGGACCGAGTCCCACGTCCAGCTTCTTGCTCAGCGGGGAGCCTGCTTCACTCTCTCTGCCTCTGCCTGCTCTGCCTGCAGCTCTCCGTGCTTCTTCTCTCTCTCTGACAAATAAATAAAATCTTTAAAAAAGAAAGAAAGAAATGGTTGACAAGGGGGGGCACCTGGATGGCTCAGGCAGTGGAATGTCCGACTCTTGGTTTCAGCTTGGGTCATGATCACAGGGTCCTGAGATCGAGAACCCCCAGCAGTCTCTGCTCAGCGTGAGCTGCTTGAGATCTTCTCTCTCCTAATGCCCCTCCTCCAGTTGGTGCTCTCTCTCTCTCAAATAAATAAATAAATCTTTAAAAAAAATTATTTATTAGAGTATCATCTGGTGACAAATGAATACTGGGGGGAACATCTATTTTGTATTGCCAAACCAATTAGCAAGTGGATTAGGAAAGTGATTCTTAGCTATTGATTTTTAGTTCTACATTTTCAACTGATATTATAATTTTTAGAACAGTCAAGATTGAGCGCTTACTGTGACAGTAATCTTGGACTTCTAGAGATATGTTAATTTGGAGACACAGTGCAACCCTTCCTTTCAAAGGAAGCTCAGAGAGGTGACTCCTCTCCGTGATGGGCACAAGACCAAAACCTGAGCCTCCTGATTTTATTATATCAGCTTTTGAAGCTGCTTGTGACTGGTCCCCCCAGAAATCAGACTGAGACAGATTGCCTGCAGAAAGGATATTGGGAGATGTCGTGGCAAGTGCCATGGTGGGAGGGTCAGTATCTACGGGGTGAAGGACATAGTGTTGGCCAGAGGAAGGAATGACGTAATGGCAACATGTTCAGGTGATCCTACAGGATGCTGAGGAGTAGGGAATGGTCCTTCTGAGTGATCCTGACTCAAGCCAAGGGACTGGGGCCTCTAGAACCCTCTCCCTAATTAATCAGTCTGGATGAAGCCTGCTTTCAGGGAGGGAGAATGACCTTGGAGGTGTTGGTGGTGTTCAGCTGAGGGCAGTTCTGTGAGAAGACCTTGCTGAAGGCTGTGGGTCACTGGTGTTCCGAGGCTTGGGGGGAAATGAGAGCCGTAAGGCTGAAGAAGGACATACACAGCCTCCACTACAGTCCTGAATGCCAGCTTGGTAATGGATGCTTTCACACTGGGGTGCCTGGGTGGCTCAGCTGGTTGGGCAACTGCCTTCGGCTTAGGTCATGATCCCAGAATCCAGGGATCCAGTCCCACATTGGGCTCCAAGCTCCATGGGTAGTCTGCTTCTCCCTCTGACCTTCTCCCTTCTCATGCTCGCTCGCTGTCTCTCAAATAAATAAATAAAATCTTAAAAAAAAAAATAGATGCTTTCACACACGTCCACTTGCTTTCTCCCACTAGTTAACAAGACCCTTGTTGACAGATCCTTGATTTCTATCAGGCTCCAAAGAAGAATCACACGTAGCACACTGCTAAGACCCCATCGGGGACTCAATACTATTTAATGATAGATTAAAGTCAGAGAGATTAATTATAATACTAACTGTGGTTTGAAGAGGGAAGCTTATACAGTGACTTTTTTTTTTTCCTGAATAAAGCTATACTTTGAAATTAGGAATGTGATTTATCATGTGAAAATCATTATAATCTTAATATTAGAAATTCTCTTTGCCTTTTGATTGGCTGCTAACTTACACGACTAAAAGGGGGGGAAAAAGAAATTACAAACCAACGTGTTATGTTAAGATAAAAGAACATGAAGGTAAGCCTGAAGATACCACTTTCATGAAAGGCTTCCCTGTTGTCCTAATTAATTGCACAGAAGCCTCAGAGGGAAAAAACCCTGCTAACTTCCAAGTTGGCTTGATATCCTTTTTCATTTTTATCACCAAGGGGTCCAAAGTGAATAAGTCAATATCCCCGAAGCATGCACTCAAAAACGCTAAACTTTTTATCTCCCTAATAGTTTCTCTTTTTTTTCATTAAGAAATAGAATTAAAGAAAATCTTCACATTTAAAGAAGGAGGAAGATTTGAAGTCGGAAGGGTATAACGCTAAAATATAAGACAGTGTATGTCACTTATTAAAAATGTGGGGCTGTATTGAATAGCCCAGGTGTTCTCATCCCATCTGGAAGGTGGTGTGTGCCAAAGCTAGGCTTAGTGTACTTATGTACCACTGTCCATGTGCACAAAATAACTTTGAACTAAAGAAAAGATATCCCCACGTTTTCACTGGCGCTCCAAACAAAAAGCAACCTTCAAGAATAACAGTAGCAACAGAAGAACCCGAACATCACAGATAGCATTGAGGACTGTAATGAAAGGCTTTTTGTGTCTCTAAAGCATCCCTTGGCAGGCCCAGCTGCAGCTGTTAACGTTTGGGGAACATTCTAAAAGGGCAGATGTGCCAAAGTATGGTGTTGCCCCTTTTCCACCGGGCAGCACATCTTGTCTTCAGTTAGAGCCTAGAAAAGTGACCGCAGGAGCCCTCAGCCTGGGAGCGGCCTTGGCTGTGTTGGGGTGAGTGGTGTGGAGCAAGGGCCTTTCTCTTCTGTCTGAATGATGACTGAGATGAGAGAGAGACCACGAGCCAGGGGTAAAGGGGTGATGGGCGGAGGGCAGAGGGAGAGGGAGAAGCAGGCTCCCCACTGAGCAGGGAGCCCAATTCGGGGCTCCATCCCGGGACCCTGGAACCATGACCCAAGCGGAAATCAGATGCTCAACCAAACGAGCCACCCAGGAGCCCCTGAATCATGACTTCTCCAAACGCCAAAGAATCAACTAGTTGAAGCTTTAGCTGAGTTTTCATTTCTAAGACTAGTATGTAAGGCCAAAAGAAAAAAAAAAAAAGTATATATTTGAATACATTAAATCAGAACTCAAAATAATTTTCATAAAATTTTATAATTTCTTACATTTTTAAGTAGTTTGCTAAATTATCTATGAGGCAAACAACAGGCTGGGGTCCAGCATGCCGGTCCAGTGTGCCTCTCTAGTCAGCCCTGTGGAGTCCAGGAACGCCCAGTGATCTGCAGGGAAACTTTGCTGGAATTCCAGAACGGGTAGAACTTCAGAAATGAAATACTGTTGCTGGGGTTGTCTGGGTGGCTCAATGGGTTAAAGCCTCTGTCTTCGGCTCAGGTCATGATCTCAGGGTCCTGGGATCGATCCCCACATTGGGCTCTCTGCTCAGCGGGGAGCCTGTTTCCCTTCCTCTCTCTCTGCCTACTTGTGATCTCTGTCTGTCAAATAAATAAATAAAATATTAAAAAAGAAAAGAAATACCATTGCTAGTGTGTGCTCTAGCAATGTTGAAAGAAGGCCAATACCCTCACCCCATCTCTCAGAACCACTGCACCTCCCTCTCCTAGTGCAGTCCTGTTTCTCTTCTCATCAGGGAGACATTGATAGATCCACTGAGCTGCCTTCCCCCTGGTCCTTGATGACTTTCCTTCCTCGGGTGTATGTCCACACAAAAGCAGAACCGCTCATGATTAATTCTCCTACATACAAGGAACCAATGGATTATCTTGCTTGCATGTTATTTTGGTGTTACATAGGTGGAGAGGGGCATACCCCTCCAAAAACAAAACAAAATGAAACAAAAACTCTTTAAAATAACTTTTAAAAAACCTTTTTGAAAGAATCTGCAAGGGGACTGTTTATTTGATTTGACTACTCTGGAAACCTGGATTTTGACTCAGATATCTTGGCCAGGTCTGTATTATAATGATCATTCTGGAGGGATTTATTTACTTGGAACCTTATAAACAGCACACAAAGATTTGCTGTTGGTGAAGTTACGTTCTGGAATTAGAACTACATTGTACAGAAACATACAATTTGTCCTGTTTTTTCCTAAAATAAATTAAAATGTTTCTGATATGATTCTCCATATCTTTCTAATGAGATCTCTCAGGATGGTTTTTTTGTTTGTTTTATGGTTTGGGGTTTTTAAAAGATTTTATTTATTTATTTAACAGCGAGGGAGCATAAGCAGGGAGAGCAGCAGGCAGAGGAAGAGGTAGAAGCAGGATCCCCATCAAAGAGGGACCACTATGTGGGACTTGATCCCGGGATTCCGGGATCATGATCTGAGCCCAAGGCAGATGCCCGACCAACTGAGCCACCCTGGCGCCCTTAGAATGGTTTCTTAAAAAGTTTTTGAGGGCGTCTGGGTGGTGAGGTCATTTAAGTGTCCAACTTTGGCTCAGGTCATGACCTCAGTGTCCTGGGATCGAGCCCCACCTTGGCCTCCCTGCTCAGCAGGGAGTACGTCCTTCTGATCCTCCCCCTGCTTGTGCACACGTTCTCTCTCTCTCAAATAAATAAAATATATATATATATATATATATATATATATATATATATATGGTTTGCTTTCCAAGCCTCAAAGCTTTTTTTGATTTGGAGGGCTTGGGTAAGGATTTCAGTCAGTGGCATTCTTTCTAAACATGTCTCGATGCTGTGCTTGGACCAGCCCACAGGTCTGAATAATAAGCTCCTTTCTCTGCATACCATGGTCTCAGGGAATCTTCCTGGTCCCCACTTCCATTCTAATCTGGTTCTAGCTCTCCATGCACCACTTTGAACTTGATACCTCAGACTGTCCCCTTCTCCCCAGGTTCACTATTGCCAGGGTCTGAGATTTTTGTTCCCCCTTTTCTGGTACCCCACTGCTAAGGGTCATGTTCCCGCATCCAGTTCTGAATCTCTGCACCCTAACCCAAGTTATACTGATTTCTCCACTTTCAAGAAAGGTATTTCCTTCTGTTATGGGTTAATGTCCAGCATTTTACATAACTCTTGATAGCGGAAAGCAATGATTCCCATACACATGGTGCTCTGGTCTGGGAAGTTCCCGGTCACGGTGTATGATATTGAGTCCTGGCCAATACTGAGAAACGGTTGTCAAGTACTCTGTATATATACACACAGAGATTTTAGACATACAGAGACTGGTATGTGTATGGACCACTTCCCTCCTAATCAAAGGATCCACATGTCGTGCTGAGTAAGGTCTCAGCAGCTTAGAAATAGAAGCTGCTCTCTCCCTATTCAGAGTCAATTAAAGATTGTCCAGGGTGTGGCAGGAGGCAGTGCTTTCTACTCTTTTTACCGTGGTAGTGACTTCTGCAAGAGGGAGAGGAGACACAAAGTTTACTCTATGTACATCTGACAGCTTGCCAATTTATCCTGGCCCACCCCACCCTAACAGTCCAGATGCTTGATTTACAATCCAAGTACTTTTTTTTTTTTCCTTCTGGCTTGGGGGACTCTGTCTCAATTCATCCAAGTCCACATTTACCCATCTACCCTCTCCTCTCCACAGAATATTGACTATTTGAAGAGCATTTACATTCTTCTACTTCTTTCTGGTGCCTCTTCCTACCCACTGCAGAATTAACAAACAATTTCATGTACCACCTTGTTCCATCAAAACTATGACTTCTAGGGCCCCTGGGTGGCTCAGTCAGTGAAGCCTCTGATTCTTGATTTTGACTCTGGTTATGATCTCAGGGTGATGAGATCAAGCCCCACCTCAGGCTTTGAGCTAGGCAGGGAGTCTGGTTGGGATTCTCTCTCTCTCCCTCTGCTTCTCTTCTCCCCCAACCCCCACACCCTCCCTAAAATAAATAAATAAATCTTTAAAAACAAACAACGGACTATGACTTCTACCACCCCTGCTTTCCTACATTCTCAGCACTGAGATCCTACACATAAACCAGTACAAGAAATCTGCCCCATTGTTCTGCATATTGTTGTTCACATCATCTAGTCTGTCCTCTGTGGAAGACCATTTGCATGTTGCCCAGTGCTTGCTTCCCACCAACCCTCTTGAACTTGACCATCAAACTTGTTTCTTGCTTCCCATATCTGACTTCATCCAAGACTTTGTTCATCTTTGCACTGTGTACAATGGCTGCAGCGGAAAACCCATCTTGATACATTTTCTGCTCTACTCAGACTGAACTACTTCTTTCCTTTGTATACCCTGTTTCCTCTGCCTAGAATACCCTCCTTTGTCATTGCTAACCTGAAGAATATGAGCAAATATCAAGTTTCCCTAGTCATTTCCCCCTATGTATTGCCCACTCTGAGCTATCTCTACATTTTGAAGTTATTTCTATTGGTTATCACACCACATAGAAATTATTTGTTTGTATGCCCGCCTCTCCATTGTACTTAGATTTCTTGACATCAAGGCCTTTGTCATTTTTGATCCCCTGTTTCTAACATAGAGCTTAGAACATTATAGCCCTCATTCTTTGATTTATTCTTTAAGCAAATATCAATTGAGGATCTATTATGCTCCTCCTCTCATGGAGCACAGAAGACAGTGGAGGCAGAAATACACCTTTATGGTTCAAAAAAATAATTTTTTTTTTGTAAATTCTACCTTGCCCCCTGACATGGGACTCGAACTCAAGACCTCAAGATCAAGAGTTGAATGCTCTAGTGACTGAAACTGCCAGGCACCCCCATGGGTTTTGCTTCTTGTGTTTATTCTAACATTTCTTTCTTTAAAACAAAACCTCCAGATTGTTAGCAACTGGCATCTCCCTGTATACCTGCACATGGTGATGTCTTATTTTATCACAACTTTTGTTTTTTAGTTACAAAAAACTTCTCAGGTCAGAAGAACCTAGGATTTACAAATATAATTTACTTTTTAAAAGTTACAATAAATTTAAGACTGAGATACGTAGTCATTTTTCCTGTGAATTTCGTTTTTAGGTTTTTAAAAAAGTTGTTCTTGGACGACCTACTTTAGGAGGCTGTCAATGTGCTGTAGTTTGGGGGCAAGGGGTTAACTATTCCAGCAAGATCAATGTGCCAGCCATAGCTTCTTTCTCCCCTTCCCCCACCTTGAATTTCACCTGCCCCTGGGCTTAGACCTCAAAGGCAGCCACTGTAAAAATGCCAGCTACTTCACATGGGAAGGAAACTGCCCAAGTCTGTTTAGCCTATGGTAACAATCCAAGATTTACTTTATCATTAGTTGCCAATCAGGAGGCAAGAGCGGTTGCCAGAGGTTGGGTGCCAAAATGGAAAGAGTTAACTGTAAACGGGCAGGAGGGATCGTATTGGGGTGATAGAAACATTCAAAAACTGATTTATAGTTATGGCTGCTCAGTTTGGTAACTTGCCAAAAAATTATTGAATTGTACACTAGAAGTGGATGAATTATATGATATGTAAAATATATATCAGTAAAGAGAGATTAAAGAGCAAGGTATGCAACAGTGTTTCTTTTTTATGGCCTTTCTTCTTTTTTTTTTATTTGAGTATAGCTGACACACAATGTTACATTAGTTTCAGGTGCATAACATAGTGATTCCCCTTCTGTATTTGTCATGCTGTGCTCGCCACAAGTGTGGCTACCATCTGTCACCATGCAATGCTGTTATAATACTATTGACTGTGTTGTGCCTTTTATTCCTGGACTTATTCATTCCGTAACTAGAAGCCTGTATCTCCCAGTCCCCTAACCCATCTTGCCCATCCCAACCCAGCTGTTCTCTGGCAACCATCAGTTTGTTCTCTGTATTTATCAGTCTGATTCCACATTTTGTTTGCTTATTCATTTGTTTTGTTTTTTGATTCCGCATATGAGTGAAATCATACAAGTGAAATAATATGATATTGTCTTTCTCAGTCTGACTTATTTCATTTAGTATATAACAACTATGTTGTTGCAAATGGCAAGATCTCATCCTTTCTTATGGCTGTATAATATTCCATTGTGCTCATATACCACATCTTCCTTATCCTTTTATCTATGGATGAACACTTAGGTTCCTTTCATACCTTAGCTATTGTAAATCAGCAACAAACATAGGGTCACGTGTATTTTTTTTTTAATTAGTGTTTTGTTTTCTTTGGATACAACACTGTTTTTAAATGCTACCATTTAAATGAAAAAGCAGGAAACCAGAAAGAATGGCAAAAGAGGCTGAATCATAATGAAATGCCACACAAAAATCTTTTTTCAGTGAAAGGGGCTCCCTTTCTTTATATTTGGGCTTTCACACTTATTCTGCATTTAGTCAAGCCTTAGTCTTGGAATGCCCAACCTATGGGCATGGGAACAGGGATCATCTAGGGAAAGAAGAAGCAAAGGTTTCTGCACTACGGTTCTCTGCTGATGCTGCTCATAGAGGCTTCCTGGGGTGACTCTCTCAACGTGTCTTGGATTGAGTACAGAGCCATGTTGCAGGTGGGCAATTTGATTTTGTGTGTGACACAGCTAATGCTCTATATGCCACAGTGAAGAGGAGAGGGTCAGGGAGACGGTTGGGCAACAATTGGGTAGAAGAGATAGAGCCGCAGGCCCTCCAGAAGGCCAGGCACTGAGCAGTAAAATATGCATGTGTGGGGAGAAGGTCTGGAGAAAAGGAACAGCTAGGACAGAAGTATAGGGGTGGCGTTTTGAAGAGGCAAGGCACTAAAGAGTGTGTGTGTGTTGTGTGTGTGTGTGTGTGTGTGTGTAAGAAGGGACAGAGAGACACCAGAGAAAGAGAGACAGACTGAAAGAGAAGGATGGAGAGCATCCCTGTGATCACCAGACAGCGCTAGCTCATGATTATGAAATAGACTCACGTGCTCAAAATCTTCCCCAGAAAGGTTCCATGACTTCATTCTGAGGTAGACACAGCTATATAAAAATGGGAAGCCTGCTTCTCCCTCTGCCTGCCACTCCTCCTGGTTGTGCTTGCTCTCTTTCTCTCGTGTCTCTGACAAATAAATAAATAAATAAAAATCTTAAAAAAAAAAAAGTCACCTGGCAAATCTTTGTGGCCCTTACCCTGTCTTTCTACTGGAGATATCAAGCCCAGACCTGCTGGCCACTCACTTCCCAGAGCTAGGGCTAAAACCATCATTACTGAAGGCAGGTTTGTGGAAAGGTCTTTTTTGTTTTCTTTTCAAATCTATGTGTTCAGGTAAGTTTATTGCTGCTCTGGGGGAGAAAAAAAACAACAACCCAGCAAATTAGTCCCTCAGACTTAAGACTTTGGCCTCCTCCCCCTCCTCCCTCTTTTACTTCTTCTTCTTTTTTAAGACTTTATTTGTTTATTTGAGAGAGAGAGAGAGAGAGAAAGAACAGGTAGAGGGGCAGAGGGAGAGAGCTCACTGTTGAGCAAAAAGCCTGATGCTGACCTCGATCCCAGGACCCTGGGATCATGACCTGAGCCCAAGACAGACCTTAAGCAGACTGAGCCACCCAGGAGCTGTGAACTTTGGCCTTCTTATGTATACTTTGTTTATAGCTAATTCCATCTTGCTGAGGGATCAACTCGCACTTCACATGGGGTTTTCCTTCCTATAAACTGTAGGAACAGACCTTAAAAAAAAAAAAAGCCTCATTTTTCAGATCGTATGTGTAAGCATAGTATTTTAGTGCTAGATATGTATACTGAACGGGATAACTATCTCCCAAATTCATGTTCATCTGGAACTTGCCAATGTGAGTTAGTTGGAAATAGGGTTTTTGATAAATGTAATTAGTTAAGATGAGCTCCTACTGGCTTAAGGTAGGCCCTAAATCCAACAATTGGCATCTTCATAAGATAAAGGAGAGAGTTTCAGACAAACACACACACACACACAAAACACAGAAAATGACCGCGTGAAGCCAGAAACAGAGAGTAGAGTTTTGTAGCGCCAAGTCAAGGAATGCCAAGGATTGCTGTAGCCACTGGAAGCTGAGAGAAGCATGGGGCAGATTCTCTCTCAGAGGCTCCAGAAGAAAAACCAACCCTGCAGATTTCAGGCTGATTTCAGACTTCCAGCCTCTAGAAACATGGAAGAATCAATTTCTCTTGTTTTCAGCCACCAGTTTGTGGTAATCGGTGAAGGAAGCCCCGGGAAGCCTATACTATAGAGCATGTATTCCAACGCTTACTCCGCAGCAGAGCTGCCCACACAGCAGCCAGAGAGACTTGGTAACAATGTAAAAAGCCCCTGCCTCTGCTAAGTGGAGAAGATGAAGTCAATAGAATGTTCCAGGAGCTCTGCATGATGGTGATCTTACAGCCCCTCATCTCTCTTTTCTCATTTCTTCTCTTCTTTGCCATACCGCCCTTCTTGGCGATTTCCCAGCACATCTCAGGCCCTTTGC
Organism: Mustela nigripes; assembly: GCF_022355385.1. NCBI lineage: Eukaryota > Metazoa > Chordata > Mammalia > Carnivora > Mustelidae > Mustela > Mustela nigripes. The sequence continues at coordinate 22,269,486 of NC_081571.1, forward strand.
CTTTCTGTCATTCTGGAATGATCTTTTGCTGATATACATGGTTCCCTCCTCTCCTCCTTCCACTCTTTATTCCTTCTTCACAAGACTTCCCCTAACCTCTCTGTTGAAAATCACCCTTTATTTCCTAGCCCCCTTGCTGCCTTATTTTCCTCCTTAGCACTTACCACCATCTAGCATATCATACCTTTCGCTTACTCATTTTGTTGATCGCCTGTGTTCCCCCATAGAAGATCAGCTCTCTGAGGACAAGGAGTTTTGTCTATTCTGATTATGCTGTATCTCCCGCATGGATGCGCTCAACAGACACACAGGTGGTGTTCGAGAACTATTTCTTGGATGAGTGCTTGCGTCCATTGGTATCCAGTGGGCTGTCAGGTTTCTGTATGAAAGCACCTGATTTTTGAACATACTTTCAGTGTGAAGAGCTGCCACAGCTGACAGAACTTATATTTCCATTACTGATTCTGGACCTGCCCCCAAAGCTGGACTTCTGGCAGTCAGAGCAGGGGCACATTGTGTTCCTGGGGCCCATGCAGTCTGTCCGGAATGCTGTGCCTACAACCTACATGGTTCTTGGAGGTTGGGTGTCCTAGTCTACTTGGGCCACCATAACAAGATACCACAGACCAGGTGGCTTCAAGCACAGACATTTATTTCTCACAGTTCTGGAGGCTGGGTCTGAGATCCAGTGAGAGCCCTCTTCCTGGCCTGCAGAGGGCTGCCTTCTTCCCGTGTCTTCACGTGTCTGGGAGAGAGAGAGAGACCTCTGGTGTCTCTTCTTCTCAGAAGCCAGTTCTATGGGATCCAGGCTCCATCCTCAGAATCTCATTTCATCTTAATCACCTCCTCCAGGGCCCTATCTCCCATACAGTCACAAAGGGTTGGAGATAACAATAGTTCCAGAGGTGGTGATAGTAGGGAGCTCAAAGAGAACACAAGTGGGTCCTACTGTAAACACACCACTTTTATTTATGATCTATGTGCACGTATCCTTATGGTATGAGTTGATTCTTCATAATATAATCCTCAGTTGAAAAGTTGATGCAGGGACGCCTGGCTGGCTTAGTCATCAGTACAGCAAGTAACTGTTGATCTCGGGGTGGTGAGTTCAAACCCCACCTTGCTGTAGAGATGACTTAAAACTAAAATCTTAAAAAAGAGAAAAGTTGATGTAAAACGAAACTTGAAAAATGTTTATAAGAAGTAAAACAAACTCCTAATTCCTCTATCTTAATATACTTATTTTCCTTTGTGTATTTTATCTCCAGGTCCTCCACACATCCATCTCTTTTTACATATTTATCATCCATCACAACATGAATGTTGTTTTTAAAATGCTACCTTTGAATTCAAGGTTTATCAAATATATTTTTGTCATTTCTGCAGTCTCTTCATGGTTCTGACTTGAAATGATCAGGTAATAGGACATCTTGTTGATGGACTACACCTTCTAACATCATTTTCCTTTTGTGGAAACTTGGATTGCTTCCCGATTTGGGCCATTATAGATGGCCCTGTAATAAAAAATCTTTGTGCATCTAGATTTTTGCTTCTGTGGAATTAGTTCCTTTGGATACGTTCCCAGGAGTAGAACTGCTAGGTCAGAGTGACAGAACATCTGTGTAGATCTTGCTACATATTGCAAGGAATGCAATTTAAAAATGCTATGAGGATATATGTTGATAAAGAGAAAATGGGTCTTGTTGTTGTGGTATCAGGCACTCAAGGGCTAGATGTGAGCTGAGTTCACTCAGATGTAAGGAATCTTAGAAATATTTTTGTTGTCTGAAACTAAGCATAGGCCAATAAGACTTCCAACAAAATTTTAGTCAGTTGTGCATACAAGTCAGTGGAAATGATATGCTTTCCATAGGACTTCTGGGGCATTCTCACAACTGTTTCATCTTAATCACATAAGACTATAAATTTACAAGTTAATTTGAATGGTTAATCTCCACACTACAGATCGATGTGTTCCTCACGGTTATTTTAAGAAAAAAGAAATAACTACTTGCTTTTGTGTTGTGTGGAATCCAAAACCAAGGTACATTCCTTTTTTATAATAGGCTGTCAGAAATTTTTGAATGAATTAACATAATTGTTCTACTTATTGCCTCTCTTTAATGTTTAGTATTTCAGCCTAACCAAGTTAACAAAAAGGTGCAAGATCATCAGCCTTACAAGTGGAATTAAGAAAAATTGAAGTATAAGAAATATCACTTTTGACAATAAAACCAATAAGCCACCTAAGCCAATAAAAATGATAGCCTGTGATCAATTCACTACCTACAATTCCTACTCCTCATTGCTTAATTTAATAATTCAAATATATAATAGTTAACGTAATACCAGTGTCAGTTGTCAACTGCCAAAAATATGCGGAGGACATTTTTCAATCCCCCCCTCAAATTTATATCCATTTCCAAGTCCTCTCTGTGTGAGATCATTGGCATTTTTTTCCTATAGAGTTTGAACTCTAAATTGATGGTGAAAATAGGTTTGCACCAGGCACCAGCTGTCACTTCTTTAGAAACTTTGATTATTTCAGTCTTTTGGATTTGAATAATTAAAAACCTATAATCTACCTCAAGAATACAAACACTTTCAAGCTTTTTGTTTTTTAAAATGTACATACTTTTAGAATCACCATCTTAAATCTCACTCTCTAGTATCAATTTATTTATAAACAGAAACACGAGTGGTAAAGGTATTAACCTATAATACCCAAAGGAAAAATCAGTTGTATGCTGAAAAGCGTCTTTCCAAAGCAGTGGTCAAGACACCAGAGAGGGAGTTGAAAGACCCAGGTCTAATCTGGCTCCATCTTTCACGGCTGGCTCTGATCAGCCCTCCAGGCCACCTCTCAGGACCCATCAATTCATTTTTTCTGCTCCACTCTGCCCTTAGGTCATACTCATTGGCATTTTATGCTCCTGCCATGCTTTTGTAAAATATTGCTTTTACACATGATGCTCCTTCTACCTGGAAGGCCCTTCACTATCTTCTCTGTCTAGAAAATTCCTGATCATCCTTCAAGGCTAAGTCCAACTATCATTTGCACAGTTAACATTCCCGTGACATTTAGCAACCTTTCCTCCATCGTAGCCCTCCCACAAACAAATAAACGAACAAACATGCAAACAAACCTGGTCTGAATACACCCATTTTCTTCTCTAACATCATGAGGCACATTGATACACTCATGCAAGCATTTTCTTGAATACCTCAACTGTTCTAGATGCTGCAAAACAATGATGAACACAGATGAGCCTTCATAGGGCTCTTGGCCTATTGAGAATAAACAGAAAATGAGCCAAATAAATAAACTGTTTATGAGGTTTATTTAAGGAAATAAGTGCTTATGGAGAAAATAGAGTCGGAAGAGTAGTAGGAAGTGTCAGGGTACCAGTGAGATGCTTACAGATTGAAATTGAAAAATTAGGGGAGACTTCTGCAAGAAGTTGACTTCTGAGCAAAGACTTAAAGCAGGTGAGGGATTGAGCAATGGGTATATCTGATGAAGAGAGCTCTAGAGAGAGGGAATGGTAAGTTCAGAGGCCCTGAAGGAAGAGCTTGCGAGTAATATTTGAGAAACAGTAAAGAAGCTCATGTGCATGGAAAAGAATGAGCAGAAAAACCAGTAATGGAGACTAGATAAGAAAGAAAATAGAATGGAGATGGTGGCCCAGACTTTTATGGGGTCTTTGAAGCCCCTCTGAGGACTTTGGCTTTCAGTAGTAGGGAGATGGGAAACTATTGGAAGACTTGATCAGAGAAATGACTTATCTTGAGTTACATATTTAAAGGTTTTTCTGCTTTATACAATATGGACTGTTGGGGGACAAGGAAATAATCCAGACAAGAGAAGATGGTGGTTTGGACCAGAATTGCAGCAGGGGAGGTGGTAGGAAGTAGTCAGATTCTGGATATATGTCGACCGTAGAGCCAGTAGGACTTCATGATGGATTAAATGAAAGAAGGAGACAAGTCAAAGATGACTCCAAGGTTTTTTGGCCCAAGCAACTAGAAAGATGGAGCTGTTGATGAATTGGGATGATGGAGGTTTTGGAAGGAGCAGATTTGGAGGGGAAAATAAGGAATTTGGTTTTGGTCATTGAATTTGAGATTCTAATTAGCATTAAAAGGAGAGATATCTAGTTGTCAGTTGGATATATGAGTCTGGAATTGGGAGAGACATCTGCTAGATATATAAATTTTGGGGTCACCAGCATATAATTGGTATTTAAAGCCATGATACTGAATGAGATCATAAAGGGAGTGGTTGTGGAAAGAAAATATCAGAGGCCCAAGCCTGAGCCCCAGGGTGCTCCAACATTAAGTAGCGAAGCATACAGGTCTGTTATAGCATGTTCACATCTTATTGTAATAGTCTATGTGTGTCTTAGACCTCCATTACACTCTAATCTCCTTGATGGAAAGGATTGGCTCTTACTCATTTTTTAACAGATTTATCTGAATAATAATTTACCTACCATAACACTCACCAGTTTTAAGTGTACAATTCAACACCTTGTAGTTCTTAGTCATTTTTGTATCTTCATTAATAGGTACAGGGTAAGCACGAAATAAATGCTTTCACAATGAATGGTGGCTTTTTTCAGTGAATTGCTAAATAAATGAATGCATGTGATCTCAGATCATCCCTTTACATGTCTGGATGCCACTTTTTGAGTATAAAGCAAGAGTGCTGACAAGATTTTAAATTCTCTTTAAACTTTGAAATTTAAATATTCCAAACGTTTGTTTCAGAGGCAAGGAATAAACCTCAATGAGCTGCTCAGGTTTCCCCATCACTAGCTTTTATAGTGGCATAAAGACGTGAAATGTTTTTTGGAATTTTTTTAGTGCAATGAGAAATTCATTTTGACCTTGTTGGGTCAGATTATAACTGTTGAGAATGTTGATTGAAATTCAAAATCACATTATGAATCAGGCATAAAAGACCAGAAACTTGGAAACTAGTATTAGTTGGTTTGTAATACATACAGATGTAATATATATATAACACTAGCACAATGAGTAAATGTTAAGCAGAACCATATTGTCACAGAGTTCCTGTATTTCAAATTTACCATTAATTCAACATTAACTTTAAGTTAATTGTGATAGAGACTGTAATCCCTAGGACAATCCCTAAATAAATAATACCAGGATACAGCTAAAAAGTAAATACAGGAATTAAAATTCAATCTACCATTAGCTGATTAACACACACAAAAAAGAAGGTAAGAAAAGAGGAATTAAAATTCAGGAATTAAAATTCAATCTACCAATAACTGATTAACACAAAAAAAGAAGGTAAGAAAAGAGGAACAGAGGAACAAAAACGGGTAAGACAAATAGAAAGTAAATAACAAAATGGTAGATCAAAATCCAATTAGATCAAAAATTAAGTTAACTAAGCACTCCATTTTTTAAAAAAGATTTTATTTATTTATTTATTTGAGACAGAGAGGGAGGGAGAGCACAGAGGGAGAGTGAGAGGGAGAAGAAGGCTCCCTGTTGAGCAAGGAAGTCCATGTGGGAGTGGATCCCAGGACTCTTGAGATCATGACCTGAGCCCAAGATAGGCACTTAACCAGCTGAGCCACCCAGGCAGTCCTTGACTAAGCACTCCAATCCAAAAGCAGAGATTGTGAGACTATGGACAAAAAAGACTGGACAAAAAAGCAAGACCCAGGGGCACCTGGGTGGCTCGGTGGGTTAAAGTCTCTGCCTTCAGCTCAGGTCATGATCCCAGGGTCCTGGGATCAAGCCCCGAATCAGCCTCTCTGCTCAGCAGGGAGCCTGCTTCCCTACCCTCTCTCCACCTGCCTCTCTGCCTACTTGTAATCTCTGTCAAATAAATAAATAAAAATCTTAAAAAATAAAAATAAAAAACCAAGACCCAATCGTTTGCTGTCTATAAAAGCCTTACTTTAACTATGGAGACATAAATAGGGTCAAAGTTTCAAAAAAGATATATATGGCAAACTGTAAACATAAGAAAGTTAGAATGTCTATATTAATAAAAGATAAATAGAATTTAAGAAAAGTTTAATAAGCAGCAGAGAGGGACATTTTATGATGATATATTATCTATTGTTACAATACATTAGCGTTTTATCTACTATCATAACACAAAATAAGCATAGAGCTTCAAAATACATGAAGCAAAAACTGGTAGCACTAAAGAAAAATAGGCAAATGCAAAAACATAGTTAGAGATTTTAATATGTTTCTCTCAGTAATTAATAGAACAAAAAGCCAAAAAATCAGTAAGAATATAAGAAGATCTGAGCAACATTATCAACTGCTGTAACATAATTGACATCAATAGAACAATACACCCAACAATTTCAGGCTACACATATGAAATGTTCATCAAAACAGACCATATCCTGGGCCATAAAATAAATCTCTTTCAAAAGACTGAAATCTTATATAGCATATTGTTTGCAATAGAATTAAATGAGAAATAAAACAATAAAAAAAGAAAGTGCCAAATACTTAGAAATGAAATAGCATGCATCGGAATAACCCATGAGTCAAAGAAATTGCAAGGGAAATAAAATATTTTGAAATGAATGATAATGAAAACACAGTATTTCAACATTTGTTTTGCTGAAGCAGGGCTTAGAGAGAAACTTACAGTTTTAAATGTTTATATTAGGAAAGGAGAAAAGGGGTGCCTGGGTGGCTCAGTGGGTTAAAGCCTCTGCCTTCGGCTCAGGTCATGATCCCAGGGTCCTGGGATCGAGCCCCACATCGGGCTCTCTGCTCGGCAGGGAGCCTGCTTCCTCCTTCTCTCTCTCTGCCTGCCTCTCAGCCTACTTGTAATCTCTGCCTGTCAAATAAATAAATAAAATCTTTAAAAAAAAAATAAAAAGGAAAGGAGAAAAGGTCTAATGTCAACGATATAAGTTTTGACCCTAAGAAATTAGAAAAAGAAGAGCCAATTAAACTCAAAGTAACCAGTTAGAAATAAAGAGTAAGAGTCAATTAAACAAAAAGCAAATAAAAACAGAGAAGATTAATGGAACCAAACCCAGATCTTTCAAAAGATCAATGAAAAAACAGAGAAGGTACAAACTAATAATATCAGGAATAAAAGAATATATAGAGCCTATTGGCATTAAAGGTTAATAAAGAGACATTATGAACATGTTATGTAAATGAATTGGACAACTTAGATGAAATAGACAACTTCTTCGGAAGACAGAATTTATGAAAATGACATAAGAGGAAATAGAAAATTCAAATAATCTCATACCTACTAAAGAAATTGAATTAGTAACTTAAAACCTTGTTCAGATGGCTTCCCTGTAAATTCTATCAGATGTTTAAGGAAGAAATAATACAGATCCTTCAAAAACCATTTCAGAAAGCACAGGATAAAGGAATAATTTCCAAATTATTGTATAAGACCAAGATTAACCTGACACCAAAACTAAGCATAAATGTTACAAGAGAATGAAACTATAGGCCAATATTTCTCATAAGCATGGATAAAAAATCTTTAACAAAAGTTTGGCAGATCCAATTCAGCAAGATAAAACAAGGATAATACATCACAAACAAGATATAAAAATAATAGCACATTTATTCCAGGAATACAAACTTGGTTAGCCCTTGAACATCGATCAATGTAACTCACTACATTGAGAGGGAATTTTAATAAAGTCTCTCAATAAACTTGGAATAGGAAGTAACTTTCTCAACCTAATAAAGAACATCTATGAAACAAAACCAAAAAATCTTAAGACAAGGTCATCCTTTGTGTTGAAAGACTGGATGTTTTTGTCATAGAATTGACAATATGGCAAGCTTGTCCATTCTCACCATTTCTGTTCAATATTGTGCTAGAGATTCTGGCAGGACAATAAAACAAACAAACAAAACAAAAAAGAAAAGAAAGGGAGAAGCAGAAGGCATACAAACTGAAAATGAAGACATAAAGTTGGCTTTATTCATAAATGAAGTTATTTTATTCATAGAAAGTTTTGAAGAACCAAAAAAAAAGCTCTTAGCATTCATAAGTGCTCAAGATATAAGGTTAATATATACAAATCAATTGTATTTCTATATAGTGGAACAAACAATTAAAAAATAAAATTAGGAAAAAATAAATTAAAATTCTTCTTATAACATAAAAATGTAATATTACGGAAATTAAGCACGTGCAAAGCCTAAACACTGAAGAATACAAAATACTACCAAGAGAATTTAAAGATTCAAATAAACGGTGAAATATGCCACATTCATAGATTAGAAGACTTCATATTATCAGTATGAATGTCTGTCAGTTCTCCCAAAATTGATCTGTAGATTGAATGCAAATCCAATAAAAATTCCAACAGGCTTTTTTGTGAAAATTGGCAAGCTGATTGCAAAATGACCACGAATGGCCAAAATAATTTGAGAAAAAAAAAAAAAAGGAGGGAGAAATTACCCTATTTAAAGCCTTACTATAAAGCTCCAATAATAAAGACAGTGTGACTTGTCCTAACAATAGATATATAGCTCAACAAAGTAGAACAGAGTACAGAAATAGAGATAGACATTCGTGGCCCATTGATTTTCAACAATTATACAAAGATAATTCAGTGAGAACATATAATCTTTTCAACAAACAGTGCTGAAACAACTAGAAATCTATACGGGAAAAAAACAAACCTCAACTCACCTTACACCATACACAAAAATAAATCGAAATGGGTCATAGACATAAATACAAAATTTAAAACAATAAAGATTCCAGGAAAAAAAAGAGAAAAACCTCTGTGACACTGGAGTACATTAAAAAAAAAAAAAAAGATGTTTTTGATGGGATACAAAAGGTTACAACCCATGAAAGAACTTACTAGATTTAGAGGTTAGAGCTCATATCAATTTTTGAAATGAGCTCCCCTAATGACATCTTTAATAATATGAAAATGCAAGCCACCTATTGGAAAAATTTATTTGTAACACGCATATCTGACAAAGGACTTGTATTCAGAATACATAAAGAACTTCTATAACTCAGAACACCTGGGTGGCTCAGTCAGTTAAGCATGTGCCTTCAGCTCAGGTCATTGATCCCAGGGTCCTGGGATCGAGACCTGCATTGGCATTCGTGCCCCATCGGGAGCCTGCTTCTCCCTCTGGCTATGCTTCTTTCTCTCTCTGTCTCTCATGAACAAATAAATAAAATCTTTTTTAAAAAGAGCTTTTATAACTCAATATTAAAAGGACAAACATAACTCAATTAAAAATGGGCAAAAGATTTGAATAGACCCCCTCATAAAAGAAGGTATAAGGAATAGCCGATAATCACATGAAAATTCATCAGGGAAATAAAGATTAGTCATCAGGAAACACAAATTCACACCACAATAAATACAATTTCACACTCACTAGAAAGACTAAAATTTAGAAGCCTAATGGGAGAATTAATTTTATATGGCAACTTGACTGGATGAGGGAATTCACCAGGTATTTGACTAGCCATTATTTCTGAGTATGATTGTAAGGATGTTTCCAGATGAGATTAATATTTGAAACTGATGGATTCTGTGAAGTATAAGGCTCTCCTCAGAGTGGGTGGCCATCATCTAATCTGTTAAAGGCTTAAGTAGAACAAAAGGTGGGGGAAGGAGGAATACCCCCCCCCCATTTTTCTGCCTCTTTTTTTCTGCTGCGACATCTCATCTCATCTTCTCCCGCCCTGTACTAGTATTTATGTCATCAGCTCTCTTGATTCTCAGGCCTTCAGACTCAGATTGAATTACACCATCAGCTTTCCTGGGTCTCCCGCTTGCAGATGGCAGATCATGGGACTTCTCACCTTCCATAATCACATAAGCCAATTCCTTATAATAAATCTCTTTTTATAGACTATTGGTTCTGTTTCTCTGAAGAACCCTGGGTAATACAGCTGACAACCCCAATTTTAGGTAGAGATGTGAGGCAAATGTGATTTCTCACAAAATAAAATATATACCTATCCTATGACCCATCAAACCTACTCATAAGTATCTACCCAAGGGAAATGAAAAATATATATTCCCAAACAGCCATATACAAGGATGTTCATAGCAGTTTTATTCATAATAGTCAAAACCTGGAAATAATCCAAACATCCATCTGCAGAAGAACAGATAAATATATTGCAATATATCTTTAAAATAAAATACTACTCAACAATAAGAAAGAACACTCTTCCAGTACATACAACAATGTAGATTCATGAATCTCAAAAACAGTATGTTGAGTGGAAGAAACCAGATTCAAAAAATACCATGTGATTCCATTTTTATCAAATTCTAGGAAAATAATCTATAGTGACAGAAAGTGGATCAGTGGTTGCTTGGGGATGGAGGTGGAGAGGTGAGAGTGGGGACAGTTGGGATCTAGCTAGTATTGTGTCACTAACCAGCTGTGTGAACTTGACTCCTTAGTCTCTTCAAGGACAACAGATACCTGGGTAGAGCCAGGGCATACATACTGGCTGGTCTTCGGGGTCCCTTGCCAGGCTCTACATTCTTGGTCTCTTCTGTATCCAGACCCCTAAAAGAGTAAAGCAAATGAATTTGTGATGTTTACATTGAATTTCTAAAGACTAGGATTAATTGTCATAAACTATTTTTGTGAGAGAAGAAGGGAATAATTATCTAGCATCTATATGCTAGATGATTTTTGTTTTGCTGGAGAAAATGATGAATTAATTGTAAAATAGGCTGGAAAAATGAAGAAAGGCTTTTCACTGCAATAGCAGGAGGCCTGTGATTTTGATAGGAAGTGCTGAGTAAAGGTTGTGGTAAGTCGCAGAAGGAAGTGAAAGTAAAGAAAGAAAAAGAAAGCACAACATCCAGCAAAATGAGGGCTCTTATCCTCATCCAAATTACTTTCCTGATCCAAATTAGTTTGAGCCATTTATTTTCTTAGTAAGGTCTTGTTCATAAGCTATTATATATTATTTATAACAGTCAAGTAAATAGACCCAACCACCAACAGCTTTCCAAAAAACAAGACATTCTGAACTTGGAAGCATAGTGGGCCTCAAGGCTTTGGATAAGGAATCATGGGCCCATAATCCCTAACTTGCTTGAGAGTGGTGAGGATTAAACATGATAATGGACTTAAATCCCCAGCACATATTCAGCTCTCCATAATAGTAGCTATTACTTGAAGAAAAGATTAATTTTAACTATTAAAATTGGTTAAGTGTCTTGGAAGATGCTAGATTAAGAAGACCCTGGGCTGAGTAGCAAGACTATTTGAGACAAAGGAAACAGCTTAGCAAGGTTCATTGTGTGACAGTGGAGGGCATATTCTGGGAATGGGAAATGGCGTGAGGGGGAGGCTTCAGGTTTGGGGATTGTAAAGGAGATGAGGATATATATTGTGGGCAGCTTGAATTGTTCATATGCAAGAGCAAGGGATTAGAAGCTTTGGTGTGTGTAGAGGGTTCTGGGGTTTGATACAACCTTACCAGTATCTTTAAGAACAGAACTCTAGTGACAGCATAGAGCGTGGGCTGGGGTGGTGGGTGGAGATAGAGGGACTAGTCGGGATGTTCTTGCAAAATTTAAGTTGAGACTTAATGAAGGTCCGACATGGGGCTGCAGAAAAAAATGGAATCTTACGAACACACTGGTAGACTCAAACAGAATCCTGGGTGGGAGACAGTGACAGGGAGATGCTAGAACCTAAACGTTTCTGGGATTTCAGGCATAAGTGGTATCTCTCCCAGTTCGGACTGTGGTCAATGGCTTCAGTAACAAGAGGTCTGTATGGAAGGTAGGGTTAAATTCAGGACCTATTGAGTCTGATGTCTACAGAACATCCAGTTGGTGGGGGGCACCTGGGTGGCTCAGTGGGTTAAAGCCTCTGCCTTTGGCTCAGGTCATGATCATGATCCCAGGGTCTTGGGATCAAGCCCCACATTGGGCTCTCTGCTGAGCAGAGAGCCTGCTCCTCTCCCCACCCCCCGCCCCTACTTGCCTCTCTGCCTGGTTGTAATCTCTATCTGACAAATAGGAAAAAAAAAAGAACATCCAGTTGGAAATATGGGCCTGGGTTTGGGAGGTGAGCTGGCTGGAGGCAGATGGAGAGTCATCCCTTTAAAGACCACAGCTGAAACTGCCCAAATAGATGAGATCATTGAGGGAAAACAGGCAGGATGAGACAATACTACCAACATTAGTAACCATTGAAAGAATCTTCCTATGTGCTTGGGACATCTTGACTGATAGGGCAATGAACATCAGACAAAATGAAAACATCCAGGTGTAAGTCTTGTGTTGGCTTTTACATGTATCCTTTCATTAATTCACTCCAGAACATTGTAGTATAGAAAAAAAAAAGAGAGAGGAGGGACAAATCCTGGTTACAGTCCCTATTTTCAAGGTTTAGGTGGATGAGGAACTAGAAAAAGGAAGAAAGACTGAGTTTTATAAAGGTCACATTAAACCTCCAACAGCCAACCTCTTGTCATCACACAGATCCTGCCTTCATTATTCCTGGACCCCAGGTGAAGGTCAGGGTACGCATGTCAGGAGCTGTGTGACAACCTAAGGGGACATTTGGGAAGTGCCACGTGCATGGGACAAGAAGCGGTATTTCTTTATGGATTGGGCTGGATTGAGCTGGTCCGCGAAGGGCTCTGAGAGAAAGGACGTGTATGTTGGGTCCTGAAGGGCCTCGGAGTTTAGAGAAGTAGAGAGAAGAGTAAAAGGACCATGTAGGTCAGGGGCCACAGACAGGAAGGTCAAGCATTTTCTCTTCACTCATTTACAGCTGAAGTGGACCACAAAGTCCCCTACAGACACATTCTTCTCACCACCTGGCTCCATGATTAGCTGTAATGTAAATTTCCACTTATTCTGTATGCTGCTGGAACACACTTATCTGTTCATCAGATTTGGCAAAACAGTAACATGTGATCTTCTTTAAGCATCAGCACATCTCAGCTTTTCTTTCAATTTCCTATTTATTTTCATTCCAACATTTATTTACATACCTGTGATTTTTTCAGTGTGAGCTCTGTTAATGTCAAATAGCGTTACCTTCTGAACTATTGACATTATGCCCGGAGACTTTTAAAGAACAATTAATTCTCAATTACTTCCATATTAATGGTCCCTGTTCCCCCCCCCCCCCAAGTCAAAAGGGGCCCTGCAGCAAGGTCATGTCCCAGATGGTAGTAGACATTTGCTGTTTCTTGGCTTCCAGCACCCATTCACCCTCCTGTTCTCAAGAGCACTCTGAATTCCTTATTGGAGATTACTGGCTTCTTATTTTGAGAGTCTCTGTGAGACTGTCAGTCAAGGAACCCCGTCTTCTTTTTGCCAAGAGTAATCACTGACTGAAGTTAGCCAATCAAATTTTATTCTGAGACAGTTCATCTTGAGCAAGGTCACTTAAGGACTGTTAAATGGAATGGGTTTTATTTAAACAGAGATGCTTTGAAGGGATCATTGATTACTTCCTACCACTTAGATTATCCAGACCTGCCTGGTTCTGCCCTTTGTGAGCCTCATTCTTTAGGTTCTTTCTTGATTTTCTGATAAATCTTATAAATTTCTAATAAATTAAATAATATATGGGGGCGCCTGGGTGGCTCAGTGGGTTAAAGCCTCTGCCTTCGGCTCAGGTCATAGTCCCAGGGTCCTGGGATGGAGCCCACATCGGGCTCTCTGCTCAGCAGGGAGCCTGCTTCCCCCTCTCTCTCTGCCTGCTTCTCTGCCTACTTGTGATCTCTGTCAAATAAATAAATAAAATCTTTTAAAAAATTAAATAATATAATAATGAAGATCATATTTATCATTATATATTATATATCATATATGTATATGATACATAAATAAAAATAAAGATACATAAAAAACAACTTATTCAGTTTCTATTGTTTAAAGGAATAAGAAATAAAAACAAACTGAAAAATGAACGAATATCCTAGCCCTACTGGAAAACTCACTCTTTCCAGTTGTCAGCCAGCGTTACCTCCATTGCTGTGAGAAATCAGGGGTGATAAGGATGGACAGGAAGGTATTCCCTCTCCCCCCTCCTCCACCGGCTGTCTCCCCCAGAGGATGCTTTGAACAGGATGGATCAAGAGGCTCCAGTGTTCTCTGGCTTCCTACTGAGTTGGGTCTTCTTTCCACCTTGAAAGCAAGGTCTATGTGTGAGTTTTCTCAGCTCCCACATTAAGAGATTGCCTCAGGTTCTCTGTATCCAACAGTGTGCTTATAAATGTTTAACAACAGGCTCTCTGAAAAGAAGGAGGAGGAGGAGGGAGAGTTCTTGTTCCTAGTATTTGCTGATTTCTGTGGTGTAGGATTATCACCACAACCTCGATGGCTGCCAATGTGATACCATATAATAAAGAGTGGGGAAGAGATGCTAACAATTAGCTCCTGCATGTCCTAGCATGTGGCTGACGATGTCTCCCTACAGAATAACATGATTCTCTCTGCTTTAGAGTTTCACCAACTTCTCCTCCTGTCATTTTGGGTGTAGGGGTGATCACTCCCCGGCTTCTAGCTCTGGGCATTTTCCCTAAGCTCTACACACATCTTTGTAAAGTGTCCATTTCTAAGAAAGCCAACTATACACACACACACACACACACACACACACACACACCCCTTCTCTAATTTGAAAGTGCCATCTTTTTCATGTGGGCGTAAGAGTAATCAGCCTCCAAGGTGGCCCCTAAATTTGAATACTTGATCTACTTGACTTGGGCACGGTGTCACCATGCAGCAAATCTGAATAATGGCTGTGCCTACCTCGGAGTGCTGATGTGAGAATTAAATCAGATGGTTTATGCGATGCGCTCAGAACAGTGTCTGATACTTAATAAGTACTTATGCAAATGAGACCTTTGATTATTAAAAATGAATTTTATATCACATTCATATCACAGAGCTATCATTTCAAGACTGTCCTGTTACTGCACTCTATATTTTCCCAGTCATGCTTTTCCCTCTTCTTCCTCGGGATTATCATTGTGTTTTTGCTGCTCAATGTAGCTAAACGCACTTGCTTCGAAGCCTTCAGGATTTCTCCAATACCTTGAATAGATGCAGCATTTGCTGTTTGCTATAAATTTCTCCACTTATAAGAAAGATTTTTAACATGCGTGTAGTTCAGGAAAAAGGGAAAATGATGCATACAGTTTAGGAAGATTCGGTGTCAAGGAATTAGGAGTAAAAAATAGGAGTAGCTGTATCTCAGAGAACATAGTAGATATACATCAAAGCGAAAGGGAAATAGGAAGTCACGTGGTTACAGCTTTTGATTATCCTGATCAGGATTATTTATAGCAAGTCTTGGCGTGCATTTCTGTTGAAGGTACTAAATGCATAGAAGAATTAACTTAAAAATCACCATCAAACTGCCAACGGCTAGGATAACATTCTCACTCCTAAAACCTCAAGGTGAGACTTGGATTACCAGTAATTATGGGAACCCCAAGCCTAAAGATGATATAAGCAACCCCAGAAATCTATTTCACAGTGCAGAATTCCTTCCCCATAGCTTCCTCTTTAAGATGAGGGGTCAAGGTTTACGTGCCAAGCCGCTCCCATCTCCAGCACTAAGCCACACGGACGGCTCTCCCCAGAGTATATCCTTCCTTTGGCTGTGAAATGCTAGAAGCACTGCCTTGAATGGAAGGTACTTGCTTTTTTAGCAGCATCTGCCAGCCTTATGACTCTAGCTGCAGAATCCTGACAGCAGGACCTGTCATTCATCAGAAATCTGCTCCCCCTTTCCCCCAGGCCCTGCCATGCTCAAGAGCTTGGCCGTCTCTGAGATGGCTCATTCTTAGCGTTTTCTCGCCATCCGGAAAGCCGTACTACAGGTCTGACCAGTGACCAAAGAAATACTCAGAAGTCTGTCTCTATGTGATAATAAGATGAGGAACAGCTCCATATTCCCAGCCCAGCTGCTCTTGAAACCTCAGCCCCTGTACTTACTCACCACTTAGACATGCTTCCTTGACTATCAAAGACTACTTCTTTCTCTCCTGAAACCTAAAGCTTATCCTTGCCAAGGCCACAGAACCCTGTCCTTAGAGATTCTGCAGGGAAGGGCCAAGGATCAGAAACATAATCAATCTCACCATGCCCCTCCTTGTCCCAGGATTACAGGAGTTTCCCTCTATAATTCCCGTCACTAAAGTATTTTCACTGAAAAAGATCACTCATCTTGTCTTTGGCTCCATGGGCTCCCAGGCTTGGTTTGGTTAGATATCTGGGGTTGGGTATTTTTGTCCTGGAAGTCTTCTTTAAGCTAGCAAACCAGAGTAAGGTATGGTTCTGAAAGTTGAGAGGCACCCGAGAAGCTGGACCACCAACATGGATGTCCAGTGACCTCTGGGCAGCACTAAGGATTTCTTTCACATGGCCAAGGAGAAGGGATTCTTCTGTAACTTACAGCATTCGGCCAAGACTGCTGGTTGTGCCCATCTGAAAAGGATCAAGAATCAGGGATGCTATTCTCTTATCTATGGGTGTGCTCAATTTCTTCATGCATAGATCAGCATCTTTGTCAAAAAGCATGGTGTTGGTTTTAGGCCTAGCTTAGTTTGATTACCAAAGGTTCCTTTTACTCAATTGCAAGCAGGGTGTGGGTAGGAGTCCAAGAACGAGGTAGAATTATGGCTGAAATTAAGTTTTGCTGTTGATTCCAGTATAAATAAAAAGAGCGATTGACTGAGGCTAGGACAACCTTGGTGTTCCCAGGCATACTGCTAGTCAATACTTACTGTTTGAATTAGGGTTCAGCAGATACATCAATCAGGGTCCCAACAAGAGAAATGCAGAACACTCAAATTAAGATAACTTAGGAAAATTTATAAGGAACTATTATAAAAGTGCAGGCAGAGTTAAGAGAATCATATGAATAGTATTAATTCAAATATGGCAGAAGCTGGGCTGTTACCGTTCTTGGTCCTAAAGGGGGAAAGTTATGGAACCTGTAAGGAGAAAGAATCATGCATAGCAGGTGCTTGAAAGGAGCCAAGAGTGACCTTTGGATAAGGGTCAGTGCCACCCCAACGCAACTTCTCCCTGTTCCCCCTCCGTTGGTTCTCCTCCCAGACTCCCCTTTGACTAAACTCATCCTGAAGCTGAAGACATGGAGCCATACAGGGACAGCCTGGGGCTGAAAGCAGAATGGAGAGGGATGGGGAGTGTACCTGGAGGAGCCAATATATATTATCTGCACCCCTGGATTTCCAAAGCACTATAGGATCTTCTTCTGCTGACCCTTCTAATCAACCTAATCATGCCTCCTCTTCTCTAGGTTTTTCTGAAGCATGACTATCTCCCAAGGCTTTACCCTACGACTCCCTCTGGAGTTCCTGCTGCCTCTGTCTTTTACCTCTGAATTTAATTCTCACCACTGGACAGAGTTCCTAGGAATGTAGCCCCAGCTTCAAGCTAATTCAACTGCCTGATGGATAACTTGACCCAGATGGCCACGATACTATAAAATCAATAGGCTCACTACACAGCTCCAAACTGGTTCCTCCTCCTAACTTACAGTATTTCTGTTAATAGGACCATCACCCTCCCAATTTCCAATTACTCCAAGCTCAGTTGTGCTTACTTATCTTATCCTCAGTCATGCTTTTCTGTGCTGTTCTTTTCTCCTCCTCCCCCTCCCTTCGCCCCTCTCTTCCTCGTCCTGGTCCTTTTCCTCCTCCTCACTGCCTTCCTCATCTTCCCCCTTCTCTGCTTCTTTCTCCTCTTCTTTCTCTTCTTCTTCTTTCTTCTTTCCCTTCTTCTTCTTCTTCTCCTCCTCCTCCTCCTTCTTCTTCTTCCTCCTCCTCCTCTTCCTTCTTTCTCTTCTCCTCCTCCTTCTCCTTCTTCCTCCTCTTCGTTGCCTCCTCCTTTTCCTCTTCCAGCTCCTCCTCCTTCTTCCTCCCTTCTATTGGTTGCAAAGTCCTATACCTTCTGCCAGTGTGCTTTTCTAGTATGTGGGCAGTCTCATGATTGTCCCAGTCCTGGGCCTTTACTTTTTGCTTAAGCTGTTGTAATAAATTCCTAAATGTAACCTTAGCTCCAATCCATTCTGTACCCATTCCAATGCACAAATATTAAAGCTTCTTGCTCCAAGTTGCCTCATTGATTCAGCCATAATTTTTGCCCTTATCCTTTCTGAAATAGGACATCTGAAGGGAGGGAAATCTTCCAAAAGCAGTGCCTGTAGCACATCCCCTTCATTTTGCTTGTGACAGCCTGAGGCACGGAGAAACCGCTAGTCTGTATAACTTGTCCCTAAATCCCAGTGTTCTGATAAGTTTTTGATGACTTCTTACCTTTCTGGTTAGTAGACCATAAGTTCCGCAGCCTGCTATACAGGTGATTTCTTCAACATGTTCCCAACACATCTTTTTAGATGGCGCTACCTGCAACTACCCTATAGAGAGCCCACGCTCCACCTTAAGTCAACGTCCTAGAATATGATTTGCAATTGTCCTCGTAAGTGTCCTTGCACATCCTTTCTCCTGCTTGAATTGACCTTCCCTCCGTCGAGTCCCCTTTTACCTACTGAACACCTCCGCATCTTTCAGAACACATGCCACGGCCTTCTTCCTTTACATCCTTTACTTCTTTACAAAGTTCTTTACAAAGCCGTTCTGGATTGGCCCCAGCCAAATATGATCTTTCTGTTTTGTAAATCTCTGAAAAGACTTTCAGCACTGTTATCTGACCCAGGTCCTTCAAGTATTTGTATTACCCTGCTGGTGGAATGTGGACACTTATCTTAGCCCCTTATATCACGAGCTTCTTCTAAGCATGGGCAATGCCACCTTCTTTCACTTTATATCACTATGATGTTAATGCAGTATATTTCACAGAAATATTTTTTTTTAAAGATTTTATTTATTTATTTGACAGACAGAGATCACAAGCAGGCAGAGAGGCAGGCAGAGAGAGAGAGGAGGAAGCAGGCTCCCTGCCAAGCAGAGAGCCCGATGCGGGACTCGATCCCAGGACCCCGAGACCATGACCTGAGCTGAAGGCCGCGGCCCAACCCACTGAGCCACCCAGGCGCCCCCACAGAAATATTTTTAATTCTGTAACTATTTTTAAATTTTAACTGTGATCCATTTCTTCTTTAGAAACAGGTGACTATGCCCCTACTTCTCCAACATAACTGTGTCTCACATGTCATCCTCTTAGAAGGGATGAAGTTTTGCTGCTGTCACTGGTCTCTTGTCTACTAAGATGATGTGAGTATTCAGCAGAGCATGTTTCATTCCCCTGCTCCCCTACCACTCTTCTTGTCAGATGCATGGGAGAGAAAGGCTGGTCTATTTTGTAAGTGAATTCTGTTTTGCAGTTAAATTGTGTGTGTAATGTATGTTGAAGAAGTGAATGCATAATTGAAAAGATGCCTACAAACGACAGATGTTGGCAAGGATGCGGAGAAAGAGGAACCCTCCTACACTGTTGGTAGGGAATGCAAGCTGGTGCAGCCACTCTGGAAAACAGTATGGAGGTTCCTCAAAAAGTTGAAAAGCGTCTCTAGAGCTACCCTATGATCCAGCAGTCACACTACTGGGTATTTGTCCTAAAGATACAAAAGTGGTGATCTGAAGGGGCATGTGCACCCAAATGTTTTTAGCAGTGATGTCCACAATAGCCAAACTATGAAAAAAACCTAGATGTCCATCAACAGATGAATGGATAAAGAAGATGTGGTGTGGGGCACCTGGGTGGCTCAGTTGGTTAAGCAACCGCCTTTGGCTCAGGTCACGGTCCCAGAGTCCCAGGATCGAGTCCCACATTAGGCTCCCAGCTCCATGGGGAGTCTGCTTCTCCCTCTGAACTTCTCGCCTCTCATACTCTCTCTCACTGTCTCTCAAATAAATAAATAAAAATCTTAAAAAAAAAAAGAAGATGTGGTGTGTATATATACAATGGAATACTATGCAGCCATAAAAAAACCCCCACAAAATCCTGCCATTTTCAATGACGTGGATGGAACTAGATGGTATTACGCTGAGCAAAGTCAGTCAATTAGAGAAAGACAATTATCATATGATCTCTCTGATATGAGGAATTCGAAAGGCAGAGTCGGGGGTTGTGGGGGGAAGGGAAGGAGAAAATGAAACAAGATGGGACCAGGGAGGGAGAAAAACCATAAGCGACTCTTATTCTTAGGAAAGAAACTGAGGGTTGCTGGGGTGTGGGGTGGGAGGGGTGAGGCGGCTGGGTTATGGACATTGGGGAGGTTATGTGCTGTGGTGAGTGCTGTGAGTTGTGTAAGACTTATGATTCACAGACCTGTATCCCTGAAACAAGTAATACATTATATGTTAATTTGAAAAAAAAAAAAAAAAAGGATGCCTATCTACCATGATGGTTACCAGGCATATTCTCTGTCTCATTGGATACATTTCTGTTCAAATCTTCCCTCCGGCAATACCTGGCTGAAAGACCTTGGAAAAGTCACTTAAGCTCTTTGAACCTTAGAAAATATGGAGCAGGCCAAAAGTTTTCAAACTTTTCTTTTAAGCTGAGGAGCTCTTATTAAGCAAAGTCTTACTCAGGCATGCACTATGTGAAACTGAAGAAATGAGAGGCAGAAGTAGTTTGGTTGAAAATTGGGGAAGGAGCTTTTGAGGAATGAGGTGTGACAACTAGCAGACAAGTCCATTCCATATCTAGTTCCTCCATTAAGCACTTTAGCAAAGAATATAGTCAATGCTAGAAGATTCACACTAGCACTGACTGGTAGGAGCTTCTAAAATTGTAATTAATTGAGACCATTAAAAATGAGAGACAGTTGCCACTTCACACCTGTTAGGAGAGCTATCATAAAGGGAAATAAAAGCAGAAGATAATAAATATTGGCATGGTTGTAGAGATATTAAAATCTTTATTTATTGTTGTTGGGAAGGTAAATGGTGCAGACACTGTGGAAAATAGCACAATGTTCTTAAAAAAATCAAATATAGAATTATCATATAATCCACTTTTGGGTATATACCTAAAAAAATTGAAAGTAGAGATTTGAATAGATGTTCATACACCCATGTTCATGGCTACAAGGTTTCTATGCAGCCAAAATATGGAAGGAATCCAAGTATCCATCAACGGATCAATGAATGGACAAAATGTGGTATATACGTGCAATGGACTATTATTCAGCATTACAAGGGAATGAAATTCTGGCACATGCTACAGTATGGGTAAACCTAGAAGACATTACACTAAGTGAAATAAAACCAGTCACTAAAGGACAAGTATTGTATGCCTCTGTGCCTCATATTTATATGTAGTACCTGGAATAGGCAAATTCATAGAGACAGAAAGTAGAAGAGTGGTTACCAAGGGTTGGGAGGAGGGAGTAATGGGAAATTAGAGTCTACTACTGACAGCATGTGAGTTTGTGATGAAGGAGAGTGGTGATAGTGGCACAGTGGTGACAACGTAGTTAATGCCACTGAACTGTACACTTTAAAATGGCCAAAATAGTATATTTATGGTGTGGATATTTTATCATAGGAAAAAATTCAAAAAATGAGATTCAAAAATAGAATATATTTATCAGTTTTGGAGTTATTACAGTATGGAGAAAATCTGCAAAGTGTATTTAGAACCCAGAATGAGTTTGAAGATATATAATGATTAAGGAGTTCTCCATTTTTGTATAGCGAATTTCTTTAGTGCTGGTCTCGGGCTAAAGGTCATACTCACTGGACAAAGACCTGCAAAGTGCTCAGTGATGATCTTAATGGCTTCTAGGGCTAGACAGGTTGTTCCTCGTTCATTACAGTGGTCTCTGAAGTCTAAGTCTCCAGTTCTTATTTTCCATTGGAATCCAGAAGGGAATTTTAGGAACGAAGCTAAGGACTGTGACTACAGGCCAACACATAATCAAGTTACCTAAGAGAGGGTCAAGAAGTCTGGAAGTGGCTCTCACAGCCCTGTAGCAAAACACAGAAGGGTGTTCAGTCCCGACAGCTTGGACTGCGGCAGTGCTCAGCAGTTGTGGCCATCAGGTAAGGGAGTAGTGTTCAGGCCACAACTTGGAGCCAAGACTGGCAGCTCCCAGGGAAAGCACAGATAGGGTGTATAGGTTTAATATGTCCTTTGTACCTAAGCTATATCTGAAAAATCTTACTGTTTGATTAACAAAATTTCCTATAATCTGCTATATATTAGTTTGGCTATCCCAACACCAAACAATATTAAAGTATAAGTTCAGGCAGTTCAAGGTCACTGTGGTAGCTTTACAATGACCAAGACCCAGGATTTTACTCTCTCTTTTTCTTAAAAGATTTTATTTATTTGAGAGAAAGAGAGAGAGAGAACAAGAGCATGAGCTGGGTTGTGTGTGTGGGGGTAGTAGGCAGAGAGAGAAAGCAGATGCCCCGCTAAGCAGGGAGCCTGACATGGGGTTGGGTCCCGGGACCCTGGGATTATGACCTGAGTGGAAGGCAGATGCTTAACCAACTGAGCCACCCAAGACCCACCCCCCAGACTTTTACTCTTATCGCTCTGCAATCCTAGGATATGGTCCTTGTCATTACGACCCAAGATGTTTAACTCCAATTAGCAAAAACATAGAAAAAAAGGGGAGCAAAACATACTCTTTCCCTTTAAAGTTACAACCCGCAAGTTGCATACATTGCTCTGTCCCCACCCCAAGACTCCAGAACACTCACATGTAAGGGAATCTACACGATGGAAGCAATTCCAAGGGCCTGTATAAGGCCCTGCTAAAATTCTGGGGTTTACTTGCTAAAGGAAAATAGTTGGAACTCCCCGAGCTGAGCATTTCTCTATTTGAAATACTGGTGATTGCTTACACTTTCCAGAGTGGGTGGGTGCCCCAGAACTTGAGTACTCAGCCTTGTCAGTCATCTTTGTCTTGAATTGATCTTTTGGCTGTAGGTCTGCGTTACACACTTACCACCTTGTGTGCTTAATCTCAGAACCACAGATTAGTTATACTCTGAGATGATCAGTTCTGTCTTCATTCCTGAGCCTGCCAGGACATATAATATGGCTCATTTCCACACAAGCTTCTGGAGATTAGTGAATTAAATACAATTTTCACTCTATGCTATGTATTTCACAATGAGCAATGCATTTCCTATACAGCAATTCAGTAAGAAAATTACTATCCTTATTTTTACCATGAAGTAATAGAGGCTCAGAGATGTTAAGTAACTTTCACTAGGTAACCCAGTGGCGGAAGTGGACTAGCATGCTTCCTTGTAAGGAAATTGTTACAAAAAAAGATAGCTGCAATAAGAAGGGGTTTTGAAAAATTCAAGGAACCTATAGTTAAAAAATTAGCTATTTCTGACTAGAGTCGTGACATATTAGGGAGGAAATTGACCATATAGGACAAGTCTTGATAGGTCTTCATATGGCTAGTGTACTGAGATTTCCCAGAGAAGAGAACCAATAGGATGTGTGTGTGGAGGGAGGGAGGGAGGAGCAGGAAGAGGGAGAGCCATCTAGACTGGTACTTACCAAATATCTGGGTACTGTGCTAGCCAAGCTGACACATAAAATTAACAGCAATGGCTAAGAAGAGAGGCAGATGTGGGTAAGCTTTGAATGGTGGATGAATTGCTTTGGCTTAATTAAATTATCAAATTATGAAACATGTATAATGGTATCTGAGGCACAGTAGGCACTCAAATTATAATTTCCTTTATCCATAAGAAGATTCTGAAAGTTGTCAAGTAACATGTTGAGTAGCATGATCAAAGCAATACTTACAGGAAATATTTTTGGTAGTAATGATATGAAATATTAAAAAGGAATCAGACAAGGAGAAGGGATATGAGTTAGAAGTCTATTGCCGTGGATGAGGCACAAGGGAATAGATGAATTCCTTACTATGGGTCAGGCACAAATATATGCTTTCTTTCTTTCTTTTCAGCCAAATTTTTATTTAGATTCTAATCAGTTAATATACAGTGTAATATTGGTTTCATGAGTAGAAGTCAGTGATTCATCACTTACGTACATCACCCAGGACTCATCACGACAAGTACCTTCTTAATTCCCATCCCCCATCTAGCCCATCCCCTGCCCACCTCCCCCCATCACCCCTCAGTTTGTTCTCTGTCGTTAAGAGTCTCTTATGGTTTGCTTCCATCTCTCTCTCTTTTCTCCCCTTCCCATATGTTCATCAGTTTTGGTTCCTGAATTCCGCAGATAAGTGAGATCATATGGTACAAATACATGCTTTAGATACATTATCTTCTTTAATACTCATAAGCACCCTATAAAGTAGGTATGACTTGACCAATGAAGAGCTGAGACGTTCTCTCCCACCCCACCCCACCCCAAATGAACGTGCCCAAATCTTATAACTGGGGACTGGTGGAGATGGAATTCAAATCCAAGTCCTCTAATTCCAACTGCTACTGTCATTAATGAGGGTGGTAGTGGCAGAAATGAAAAGGAGGGGACAGAGTCCAATAACATTGTGGGATCGAAAGAATTTAGCAACTAGTCAGATGACAAAGATAATTGCAGAATTTTGAGTCCAGATGGATTTTTAGCAGGAGAAAACTGTGGACTTTTAGGAAAAACAGGGTAGTCCTTATTAGAAGCTGGTTTTAAAAGAGTTGGAGATTTTTTTGATTCATTCAAGAAATACTCATTTAATAATGTTTGTGTGCTAGGCCTTGTTCTGGGGACCCATCAACGAACACTGGGGACTCATCAATGAACAAAACAAAGGTCCTTGTCATCACAGTTTCCAGTGTGGAGGGACATAAAATAAACTAAATAAATAAACTGCTGTTCATGCCAATGATAAATGTTGCTGAGAACAGTAAAGTGAGGAAGGGGCACTCAAGGCATCAGAAAAGTTGTCACCGAGAAGTATTTAGGTAAAGACCTCAAGGAGAGGAGATGCGTCATGCAGGTGTATGGGGGTGAGCATTCTAGCCAGAGGAAGAGACAAGGTCAAGGTCTCATCGGGTAGGTAAGACCTTACAGATCTAAGAAATTTATAGCTTTATGCTGCAGGAAATGGGATGCCCCTGGAGGGTTTTGTGCAGAGCTAAGTTAGGATGCGGCTTTCATTTTTTTTTTTTTAAGATTTTATTTATTTATTTGACCGAGAGAGATCACAAGTAGGCAGAGAGGCAGGCAGAGAGAGAGGAGGAAGCAGGCTCCCCACTGAGCAGAGAGCCCGATGCGGGACTCGATCCCAGGACCCTGAGATCATGACCTGAGCCGAAGGCAGCGGCTTAACCCACTGAGCCACCCAGGCGCCCACGGCTTTCATTTTAAAAGCACCACTGTGGCTGCTGTGTTCAGAACCGTAAGGTGTATCAGGGAGACAGGTGGAAGCCTGGATACCAGAGAGGAGGCTACAATAATCCGGGGAGAGTTGATGGCAGTGTGGGCCAGGTCAGAGGCAAAGAGAAGGAATCAGACTCTGGATATATTTTGAAAATAGACCAGATTTGTTGATTGGATGTGGGGTGTAAGAAGGAAACATGTATGTGTTAGGATAGAGTTTTTGTACTTAAGTGGTATTTCTCAGAGTTCTTGGAAACACGATGACTGGTGTGTGAAAAAGAGGCCAATGCTGGAGACAGAGGTTTGAGAAACATTCCCCACCGAGCCAGTAAGATGACTTTAAGAACGTGTCCAGAAATTGTGTGTGCCCGATGCAAGTGTATAGCTAAAGAATATAATGGAAGATATTGAATCGTGAGCGATGCAAAGGTTTGGTGGGTGAGAGGGGCCAAGAGAGACAGCTGGCGGAATAGGATAGCTGTCGTCATATTCAGTTCACTAGATTTTGTCCTTTCTGACTCAGTCTTTGAAGGAGAATGAATCAACATAGTACTCTCACTGCTATCTTTGGATGTCTACTAATGGTGATATTATTAAAATCTATTTGTGATGAAAGCATTTGATCATTTGAATCATCACGTAAGACATCTGACAGTTGACAGAACTTTAAAAAATTGGAAGGGCGACTGGTAGGCTTTTGTCTTTTCCGTTCCTTTTACTTCAGGCAGCTTAATTTGTACTTACGAAAAATGCGTCCCAGCCACCTGTGATGAGCAATCCAATTCTTCCCACAGGTGCTAACCGCATTCTTGTTTGGATTCAGTTGTTTTTTTTTTTTAAATATATAAAACGCTAAGATTAATTCAAGATTTACTTTTGGGTTTTTAAATTCTTTCTTTCTTTTTTTTTTTTTTTTAAATTCTTAATAGAAGTAAAACTGGTTTTCATTGGCTTATCCCTTACGGGTTTCCAAAGACTGAATTATAGTTAGAAACAAGTGTTACACAAACAAGGCCCTCTGTGTGCAAACAACAAATCCACGATTTCACTGCAGAGTGGGGAGCCTCCTCTCTTAGAGAAAGAAGCATTTAACTATTCAGAATGTTCCCAGTAGGCACTGATAGGCTCAAGGCTTACATACCCCTTGCAAGTGCAGAGTGTTCCGCAAATGTTCTCCAACTTGATTGTCATCTGGACTTGGTTTTTCCTCACCGTCTTGGGTTAGCAATAATCTCTCCTCAGTTGCATCTCGTAGGCTGTGCTCACCACTGTGCAAACTTGCTATTATAATTTGCTCAGATCTCCTCTGCATCCCTTCACCCTATAAAGGGTCCATGTTACATTTTCCTTTTTTGCAGCCCACACAAATTTTCTTTAACCAAGGAAAGCTTCCTGCTCCCACTCAACCTTCTTCTCCTGCTTCAGCTGAATATATTTAATGACTTAAAGCATGCTTACCTGATGGCTGTCATCATCAAGAAATATCTTCGGACACATAATGGATTCCAGACTGGGATTTTTAAATTTAGAAGCCTCAGGTTTTAAAGAATATATTTATGCATTCTCTCATCCACTCCAGTTAATGTAAAATTTGCAATAGCAGTAGCCAATATTGAGAATTTACCATATGCCAAGCACTTTATAAATTTTTACTTGCTTAATCCTTACAATGACATTCTGTGAGGCAGTTATTACTAATATGCCCATTTTACAGGTGGGGCAATTGAGTCTTCCACCATTTAATTAACATGGCCATGGTCATACAGTTGAAAATTGGATTTGAGCCCTAGATATGAGGTTCCACAGTCCACACAGAGCCCCATAGACTCTTCTGCCTCTGAACTTCCTCGCAACAAACACTTCATTTACTTGTAATGGCGTGGTCCCTTGTGTTTCTCAAGGGTGACAGTGCCACTGACATTTCTTGGTGGTTCAGGCAGTCCCACACTTAGCAGGATGTTTTGTATTAGCTCCTGGCACTGAATGCTGGTATCTCTCTGCTGGGCATTGCCCTTCCGTCACTGAGAAACCAAAAGTGCTCTCATACATTTCCTAATATTTCCCAGTTAACAATCTCCAGTTGAGAATTGTCAACTGATTTTAATTATCAAAATAAATAGACACATACCTCCTCTCTCTTTCACCTATCTAATCACAACTTTTCTAAAAGTTTCACAAGGTTTTTGTAAGTTTGTAACTTCTAAAAACTTTTGTAACCTTGAAAATACACCAACACAAATCATAGGTAAAAGAAAAGCATCAGGTTATGAAAATTAGGTAATTTTTATATGTGTTTGCAATGTTCTCATTATTTGTGAATAAACAAGTTTGAGCCCCAATGATCTTGGCTACTTTGACATTCATTATTAAGTAAGATAAGGTCTACCGTTTACTCATTTGCCTAGCAAACTTTTTTTTTTAATAGTGCAAAGGTAAACTTAAATTCAGCCTGGGCCAAGTCTCAAGGTCATGCATCTGAAAGTCATGATTTTTTTCCCCTTATGTTTATTTTTGGCTATCAAACTTCAGACCATTAGGCAAATGCCCATTGCCCTTTTACCAATGCCAGCACTTGCTCAAGGAGACCATAACAAGTAAAAATACTTAGCAGAATAAAAAAGAATTCTGGGGTTTTGTATTTTCTAAGCTATGCTAGGTCCACCTTACGACACTTCGCACAATTGGTGCTAAGTCTCCAAGGTCATCATACAACTCAACCACATTTCAAGGCTGCAATGTGGACTTCTAACTCCATTTTAAAATGACTGCTTTCCCAAGGTATTGTAACAATGCTCTGAGCTATG
Organism: Mustela nigripes; assembly: GCF_022355385.1. Taxonomy (NCBI): domain Eukaryota; kingdom Metazoa; phylum Chordata; class Mammalia; order Carnivora; family Mustelidae; genus Mustela; species Mustela nigripes. Next base: position 22,297,579 of record NC_081571.1, read on the forward strand.
TATGAGGAGGAATACATTTATTTAAGGAGGAAAAGGGGTCAATGGTAAGATGTGTCCTAAAATAGATACATCCAGGAGCTCCCCCACCCTTTCTTGGTTCACTTATTAAAATGGTCCACCAGCTTTAAACAAAATATTTTATAATCTTGTACTGTCAACAACCAGGGAACTGTGTCCAGTTTTGTTCTTCCCTCCTTGTCTATTACATATCAGTTTTGCAAATTGCTGCATGAGCTTCAACAACATAGTAAATGAGATACTTTGATGTCCCCCAGGACTTAAAATTTAGGCCTTTTATTATTAGAATGATTTAATGATGATGTAGAGGTTTAAAATAAGAATTTCCCTTTGACAGCAATGAAATGACAGCCAAACCTATATTCTCTGGTATAGCAATGTGGTTGAAATACACATTAAAATTCAGGCAAAATGAAAGCAACTCCCAAAAAATGTTTTAGGAGTTTCTTGAAATCTGGTTTATTGAAATTGCCTTGAAATAGTTTTATACCCAAGAAACGAAGGCAGGACATACTTTAAAATGTAGCTTATACATAATAAGAGTATACACTTTTTATTTCATTAAAAAAATCTACCATGCCAGGGGTGCCTGGTTGGCTTAGTGGGTTAAAGCCTCTGCTTTTGGCTCAGGTCAAGATCTCAGAGTCCTAGGATCTATCCGGCATGGGGCTCCCTACTCAGCAGGGAGCCTGCTTCCGCCTCTCTCTCTGCCTGACTCTCTGCCTACTTGTAATCTCTATCAAATACAAAAATAAATAAAAATGTTTTTTTTTTTTTTAAATCTACCATGCTAGACATTTTTACTTAACTTTTGCCCTTTCCTCGAATGAGGGTTAGGGATGGTTAAAAGGAATAGGCCCTTTTTGTGAAGCAATATGGCAATCTTGTGTAACTGGAATTCCTGGTGGCTTGCTGCCATGGGAGTTTGCTTAGCCTGATCTGCAGAAAGGAGCAAACTATCAGATCTGAGCAGCTAATAGATTTGAGAATTCTTTATGAAAGGGAAAATGGTACTCCTTAAAGCATAAAAGGATCTTGTTGGATGCATTAGTGAGAAAAATGAAGTACACTTGAACTTCATTTTTTAATCTTTAAAGATCTGACGGATTAAAGAGAGACTTGCATTTGATTTTGGTTCTTTTCAAAAGATATTGAAAATATCTTTTCAATATTGATGCCGTTACGCCTAAACAAATTCTCTTTTGCAGCTGAGACTGACTTCCAACAGTGAGAATATTGCTAATGAAAAGAGGATGCTGTAGTCAGTCAGCAGTACAGGTAAGAGTAGGATATGTGCTAGCTTGGACTGGGGATGAGGGTTCTGGCATGCAGTTGGGAGAGGGGGAGTTAGGTTACATGAAATAAGGAAAGAGAAAGACTTATATACTACAGGCTTAACTACAGATGATGGACAGATCCAAGCAAAGGGGAAAATATGCAAGAAAAAGGTCAAAATTTCTTTTGAAGTAGGTAACATGCTCCCTGGGAGAATTATGGTAGTTAAAAACTACAATTTGCAGATATATGTACATGAATGTGTACATAAAGTTAACTGGATAACCAAGTCAAGTATTTGGGCAATAATAGAGGAAAAAAGACAAACCTTATAATCAAGGGCAGTTTGGGCTTAAACTGCATAAATTGGCTGAATTCATTTAATTATTCATTTCTTTATACTACATTTTTGTATTGTCTTGGGTTATATTTTGAGGAAGACCCCTGAACCAAAATTACATTTCACAGGTTTGAAAATTAAAATCATCATATGTCCATTGACATCAAGAGTCACAAAATTGGTCCATAGACGACAGAGAGGCCAAGTCATATGCAGGGGACAACTGAGTGGTCAGGGCATGGAATAGAGGAATCAATACAGCTGTGGAGTTGGCTCCACCTTTTTTTTTTTTTTTTTTAAAGATTTTTTATTTATTTATTTGACAGAGAGAGATCACAAGTAGGCAGAGAGGCAGGCAGAGAGAGAGAGGAGGAAGCAGGCTCCCTGCTGAGCAGAGAGCCCGACGTGGGACTCGATCCCAGGACCCTGAGATCATGACCTGAGCTGAAGGCAGCCGCTTAACCCACTGAGCCACCCAGGCGCCCCGCTCCACCTTTGAACTGTAGCTCTTCAGTCCCTGTTTGGGACACTAAGGGTCTCTCTGATGCCTCCTTCCCACAGGATTCCCCTTCCTGGAGTATTAACTACTCAAAGTTGTTGTAAAGATTATGAAATACAATGGGGCGCCTGGGTGGCTCAGTGGGTTAAGCCGCTGCCTTCGGCTCAAGTCATGATCTCAGAGTCCTGGGATTGAGTCCCGCATCGGGCTCTCTGCTCAGCAGAGAGCCTGCTTCCGTCTCTCTCTCTGCCTGCCTCTCCATCTACTTGTGATTTCTCTCTGTCAAATAAATAAATAAAATCTTTAAAAAAAAAAAAAAGAAGATTATGAAATACAAGTATTTGGAAAGCCCTAAGCATAATGATCCCTATATAGACTTTTAAAAAGGGTGGATTGCCTTCCTTTTATTATACACCCCCACAAACCCTTTTTATGTTTAGTTCATTTAAAAAAAAATTTAGACAGAGGTTTATATGAACTATTTTTTTTTTTGCCTACTCATTTCAAAACAATTTACATCGTAATAGTCATAGTTCAGTATAACACAATAATGGATTGTGTTTGAGCTTTTTGTTTTATCATGGGATTGACTGGTGCCTACATGATGTATCATATTTGTGAGGCAGATGTTAGTTCTAGGTATTTTTATATCTATGAAAGTCTGCTAATATTTTTTATTTTTTATGTTAAAATGGTTAGTTTTCTTATAAACTATGTATTTGTCTTTTTTTTTTTTCTTATTGTTGCTTCACAATCAAGTACCTCACTTAAAACTTCTGGTGTTACCATTCTAATGGCAATGTTCATTGCAAACTAGATATTTTGCAACTGAAATCAGAAACCCAGTGATCCCCACAGTTGCATCTTTTGAAGGTCAATGTCTTTACTAACCAGTTCATGAAAAATACAAATGGGTATTCGTTGTCAAGTTTAAATGGTTTCACAGAGATTTTCTCAACATGTCACTAATTTGAGCATGCTTCAGTTGTGATAAAAACTACTTTTAGTGATAATTAAGCATAGTAATGTTTTCTAACTCATAAAATGCAAAGAGAAATAGTGTCATTTATATTTAAATTTTTGAGACCACAGTGAACATTAAAAACTGTTGACCCCGTCTAAAATGATGATCTGGTTAATCAAATGAGTTTTTTTTTAAAGATTTTATTTATCTATTTAACAGAGAGAGAGAGAGAGAAAGAGAGGTGTCACAAGAGGCAGAGAGGCAGGCAGAGAGAGAGGGGGAAACAGGCTCCCTGCTGAGCAGAGAGCCTGATGTGGGGCTCGGGCCCATGACCCTGAGATCATGACCTGAGCCGAAGGCAGAGGGTTAACCCACTGAGCCATCCAGGCACCCCAATCAAATGAGTTTTTAAAAGTTGCCATACCAATATTTCTCTTATTTATTTATTTAACCACTATTTTAGTGTCCAATGGAAGCTTAGTAAAAAACTTGTTTTTCTACTAAAAATTATTTTATTACCATACTAGATTCTTTACAAGTCTAAAAGCACTTCTTCATAATTACAATGGAGAAAATTTGGAGATGTCCCCTCTAGTTTCATTTTTTTCTAACAAAATAAGAGCCACCAGTTTTCCAGCATCTACTAGACGCCAGGCACATGCTAAGTACCACACATACCTTCTTCTTAATTTTGGCAATGGTCCTGCAGTGATAGGACTGCTGGTTGCCCTCCCAACACGAAGGGCAGCCTGCTATGCAGATAAGAGGGGCCAAGTAACACAGCTGACCAATCAGATCTAAGAGGAAATTATTAGGAGTGGTGCCAGAAAATCTCTTTTTAAAGCAAGTCCAGCTTAGCGGACGTGCTTTCTTTTCTTCTTCCCATTACTTCTGCCAATGCAAACCTACAATACTTGAGGTGAAATAGCTAATTACCAGTTGACAAGCACACATTAAGATTGGCTGAGCAAGAACACACAGAAAGCCTCATGTTCTTAATGACATTATAAACCTCAGAGTGGACAAATGAGGCCGGCCTGAGCAGTCTACCATTGGTATATGTGTTAAAAATAACCTTTGTGTTTCAGGTTTCTTATTTATGGGTGAATGCAACCCTCAACTGATTTCATCTGCAAAGAAAATGCTGACCTTCCAGTGTCTGAGAGGAGGTAACCCAGTTGGTGGAAAATAGGATAATAATTGGATGCATAGGTATCAGAATCATTAATGATCTCTTCTGAAGGTGCTTTTAGAGCTTCGGATTAAAAGTGCTGTGTATGGGGAAGATACAAAGTAAGGGGCTATTTAAACATGTCCTGTAATTTTATTTTAATAATTGTTTTACCCTGGGCAAGTGTCTTTAACCCTAGTCCTTGGTTTACTTGTCTTTAGTACAACAGAATTGTGCTAGATTATTTCTAAGATTCTTTATGGGCAGAACTATTAAGCTGCTGTACATGTTGGCCTATAGTAAAGCAACAAAAACGATCTGGCCCCCAAATGCATAATTCCCAGTAATCTTCTGAATAGTAGCGAGGCATAAGGGTTCACAGTGCAAAATAGAACATGTAGGAGTCATATAATCACCAAGACTTAGAGGACTACCCGCATGATAGGTAGTATTATACTTTGTACTGAGGTTTCACGTCAAAGTGCTGAATGGTCACTGAAAGAACACAGTTATTTTGCTTTTCTAGAGCTGTGCTTTTTTAGAAAAAATGAACAAAGGTGCTATATAAATACAAAACAGAGTAGAGTAAAAGCATTCTCATCCAACATCCAACATGCTGGTGCACTGCAAGAGTCAATGGAAGCACAGAAAAGAAGAAATGATGCTACATACCTTAACCTTTTTATTTTAACCTGAACTACATTTCCTTTGTCGATCTTTTGAAGTGACAATACTTATAAATTTTTACTTTTTTCTGTGCTTTTGCAAGTTTTCTTGCTTACATCTAATTTGACGGCTATTTCGTCAGTGACTTGTTTATATTCCCCTGGCTTACATAATATTTAATTAATTAATGTGACTACAATGACAAGTTCAACTGGTGTAGAGGGGTTTGAGGGAAGAAGGCAACTACCCAAGTGTGGAACTTGCAGGGAGAGCAGAAGTTCACAATTATATTAAAGGGAATTCTACTACTTCTGAGCATATACCATGCTGTGGGCATGTTTTAAAGACGGAACAAGGAGCATCATTTAATCTGCAAATTAAGTAGATGTCATGAGACTTCCTATGTGCCCATCATCAATGATAGATATTGCATAATAAGATGTTAAGATATTTTATTCACTGTTTTAGAACATGGGTCTTTGGAGACCAGTGAACTGAATATTAAAATGACATTCTCACTAATATCTTAGAAGCTCTCACCCCTTTATCCTTTCCATCTTGTTCTTTTTTTTTTTTTTTTAAGATTTTATTTATTTGATAGAGATTAAGAGAGAGGACAAGTGGTAGGAAGAGCAAAGGCAGAGGAAGAAGCAGACTCCCCACTGATCAGGGAGCCCAACTCTGGGATCATGACCTAAGCCAAAGGCAGACACTTAACTGACTGAGCCCCCCAGGCACCCCAACCTCCTTGTTCTTATGAGCAAATTCCTCCCTCTTAAGAGATTTGGTTGATTATCTCCTTGTCATTTCCCCCTGTGCCTGAGTCTCCATCCTGGTTTCCTGCTGGTTAACCCAGTTCCTCTGGTCTTCACAGGGATTGGAGCTCTGTCCCTAAGTACCATTTCCCACGGATGGGTCAACGAAAACTCCCGCCAGACTTGCCCAAAATTACGCCTCCGAATTCAGATCCAGGTTCTCGTTTTCTCCTGCTTTGTGACTTTGTACTTGGTTCATTAATATTTCTTGGTCTCCTAATTCCTTCTCTGAAAAAGTAAGAACACTTAGCTGGCAGGTTTGTTTGGAGGTTAAATGATCATGGGGAGCTCTAGCAGAGTGGCTGGTGCAGGTAGGCAATGAAACTTTTGTTTTCTTCCCATTTCCTTGATCCCAAGAACATTTGTTCTTTGCCTATTCACATCACCTTCCTGACTGTGAGTTCTGACCATGTACAGGAATGCTTCTTCAATCTGTAAGAGGTCTCTCACTTGCCAGCCAGGATCTTTGCCCGTTAAGAGCCCAGATGACCTGCTTGCTTGTCCATACTGTTCCCTATTAACACCAAAGGGATTTCTCTGGGGCATTCAGCTTAGCTCTGGGTCTCACTGGTCAGATTTGGTGACCATCCACTTCCCATAACTCCCTCACCATCCATCCTCTTCACCTCTACATTTCTCTATAATTGATTCTGTCTTCCAGCATATACACACTAAACATTTAGTACTATGCATGTTAGGGTTCTCCAGAGAAAAAGGACCAACAAAAGCAGGACGGGGTGTGGGGAGAAATGGAGAGACAAAGACAGAGACAGAATAAAGAATTGGCTCACATAATTATGGAGGCTGAGAAGTCCTGAAATCTTCAGCCACCAAACTGGAGACCTTGAAAGAGCTGCTGGTATAGTTCTAGTCCAGAAGATGGCAAGCTCAAGACCCAAGAAGAGCAAATGTTTCAGTGTGAAATCTGACTGAAGATGGGAAAGGACCAAAGTCTCAGTTGGACAGTCAGGCAGGAAGAGTGCCCTTTTAGTCATGGGAGGGTAAGTCTGTTCTAGTCATGTCTTCCACTGGAAGAGGCCCACCTACTTTAGGGAGGGCCATCTGCTTTACTTAGTCTCCCCATTTGAATGTTAGTATCATCCAAAAACACCCTCACAGATATACCCAGAATAACCTTTGACCAAGTATCTGGGCACCCCAGGACCCAGTCAAGTTGACACATAAAATTAATAATTGCACTGGGCACTGTGCTAGGCATTGTTCATATTCTTGTCATTATTTCTGATCTTGAAGAAGTCAGTGCCCTTTCTTATACATCCCAATGTCCCAGCTATGCTCTTGACCCTGTCTGTCCTGATCCTAAGACCCACCCTATGTCTCTCATGCCTTCAGTTTTTCTCTGCTCTTTACTTAAAAACATTTTGGGTTTTTCCTTTACCTTAAAATAAAGGTTCTCTTTGGTCCTTTGAGCTACCATCCCATCCCCTTTTTTAGTGCAACAGTGAAGTTTATATTTTCTGCCTTCAATTGACTAAAATCCCTGGTGATCTAATTTACCTTATTTCTCTGTCTCTAATATTCCTTTAATAAGAACCTATAAAAGTCAACAATGACTTTCTCAAGTCTAATGGTTTCTCTTCAGTCTCCACTTTATCTGATGTTTTAGTAACTTTTAAAGAAACATACTCTCCTTTCTGAAATTCTGTTCTCTTTACTTTGGCCAAGTCGAGTTCCTGGTTGTCTACCTTTTTTCCTGCTAAGTGTTTGTTTCTCTTTTTTGACCTATCCTCTCAGGTAAATGCTCCTCATAGCATTTTTTTTTTTTTAAAAAAGCATTTTATGTGAGAGAGAGAAAGCACGAGAGCAGGGAGGGCCAGAGGGAGAAACAGACTCCCCGCTGAACCGGGAGCCCGATGTAGGACTTGATCTTGGGACTCAACGGACTAAGCCACCCCAAGGATCCCTCATAGCATTCTGAACTTCTATTTGGGGCATTTATCAAATTTCACTCCCTGTTTTAATTATTTTCTATAGCATAGGTTTAAAAGGAAACATCTAGTCCTACCACTTACTCCTCTTCCCTGCTTTATTTCTCTTCAGAGCATTTATCACTATCTGATATAACCTAAAGTTTACATATTTACACATTTATCATTTCTCTCTCCTTCCCCGTGAGGGCAGGGATTTGGGACTATTTGTTCACTAATGTATCTCCCAACATCCAGAGAAGTAGGGAGTGTTTGAACAATTGTTGTTGAATTATTATAAAGATTCAGATATAAGGATATTCAATGCATCATTATTGACAAAAGTAAAACATCCTGGAAATAAAGTATCTACTAATAAGAGGAAAATAAGTCAAGACAAGTCCATCCATGGCATCAATATCGTACATTTGTTAAAAGTCATATTTAAAATTTATTTAATGAAAAATGCTCACATTATATTAAGTAGAAAAAAAGGACAGAAAAGCATGTATAAAAAGACCTCAATTTTATTTAAAATATAAAGGAAAGGGGCACCTGGGTGGCTCAGTTGGTTAAGCAGCTGCCTTTGGCTCAGGTCATGATCCCAAGGTCGTGGGATCAAGCCCTGCATCAGGCTCCCTGCTCAGTGGGAAGCCTGCTTCTCCCTCTCCCTCTGCTGTTCTGCCTGCTGGTGCTCTCTCGCTCTGTCAAATAAATAAATAAAATATTTAAAAAATAAAATAAAATATAAAGGAGGAGATAGATACTAAAGTGTTATCAGTGACTATGTCTGGGTAGTGAGATTAAAGTGATTTTTTTCTCTGTTATTTTTGTATTTCATACATTTTTGACACATTCTTTTAAATAAAATTTGAAGATAGAAAGCAGGAAAGCTTTGAAGAAAATATGCTTCCTCATTCAGTTGCTATATTCTATTCTTCTCTAGTCTGAACTTCTCACTTCAATTAGAGATACAATATGCATTTATCTTTTGGCACTGATTATATTTTCCCTACTATTATATATCTTTATGTCCTCTACTAGGCCCTAAACTTTCTAAAGTGAAAAACATGTCTTATTTATAATTTTCAATGCCTACAACACCTGTCTACATTCAATAACTGAAATAAGAAAATAATTTAAAGTGTTTTAATAGCCAGAAATAATATGTAGTGTTAGTTGCTTAGGGAAACCATCAAATTACATAATTTTTAAATAATGCTCTGATGTCCTTCATGTCTGCCTTCAAAACACTCAGGTTTTTTTTTTCTTTTTAAAAATTTTATTTACTTATCTGACAGAGAAAGAGTGCGTGAGCACACAAGCAGGGGGAGCAGCAGGCAGAGAGAGGGAGAAGCAGGCTCCCTGCCAAGCAGGGAGCCCAATGCTGGACTCGATCCCAGAACTCTGAGATCATGACCTGAGCTGAAGGCAGACACCCAGGTGCCCCAAACACTCAGGTTTAAATCTATGTTAGAATGAGGACTATATATAGTACAAGCAATTTTAGGGTTTGGTCTACCTCTGTTGCTTTTATTTATCTATTTTTAAAAAGATTTTATTTATTTGACAGAGAGAGAGGGAACACGAACAAGGGGAGTGGGAGGAGAAGGAGAAGCAGGCTTCCTGCTAAGCAGGGAGCCTGATCCCAGGACCTGGGATCATGACCTGACCTGAAGGCAGACGCTTAACAACTGAGCCATCCAAGCGCCTTGCTTTTATTTACGTATTCTTTGTTGTTGTTGTACTTTACATGAAAACTTTTGATTCTGGAGTAAATGTGGGCATGATCATAGATATCAGAGACTGCCACATTAATTCAGTTAGGCTAGGTTGGTATAATAAAGACAGAATGATACAAAAGGATCCAAGCACATGGTTCAAATACAAGTTTATTTCTTGCTCTTAAGGGTGGGCAATCGGTTCACAGTCAGGTTTTTCTCCACATATTTAGAGTCACAGTGTCTTCCATTTTATGGCATCCTAGGTTCTACATGTCTACTGGATGCTAATTATATTTACTAATCTCTGCCTCTGGTACTTAGGTTTTAAGTTCAGTGAGGTCACAGAATTGTCAGATTCAGCAAATAAAAATACAGGATACCAGCTCAATTTGAACTTCAGGTAGATAGCACATAACTTTTCAATACATGTTCTATGTAATATTTGTAATTATGTGTTCCATCTAATTTGTAATAATCTTTGTGATATTATTAAACAGTTATGCATTATCTGTGATTCTGAACTAATTGTGAGTCCTATGTATTATCTGGCAAAACTGTGGGGATAGGGATTAGGTCTATCTCATTTAACACTGAATCCCAAGAATCTAAAACAGTACCTATTGACTTTAAGATAAATAAGTCTCAGGTGCATGGGTGGCTTAGTTGGTTAAGCGACTGCCTTCAGCTCAGGTCATGATCCTGGAATCCTGGAATTGAGTCCCACATCGGGCTCCCTGCTATGCAGGGAGTCTGCTTCTCCCTCTGACCCTACCCCTTCTCATGCTCTCTCTCTCTCTCAAATAAATAAAATCTTAAAAAAAAAGATAAATAGGTTTCTTCATATTTCATGAATAACTGAAACTATATTGGTGAAGAATACTCATTAGAATACTGCTATTAATAAGAATATATATTAAGTCAGCAAATTATTTTAACACTTGTTATGAATAACAATACTAAGCATCAGCAAAGAATACTTATGAACAGGTAAGACTTTAGTATGCATCAGCATTTCAAACCACAAATGTTTCCCTAGACTTCAGTAAATGGGAAAATCTGTCATCCCCTAGAGATCCAATCAGCTCTGTCTCCCTTTCCTTTCAGGTTTCTACTCAAAAGTCATTCCCTCAATGAAGTCTTTCCTGCTGTCCATATCTAAAACTGCAACCCTCTTCCCTCTGTAACACTTTGTTCCTTTCTCTGCTTTATTCTTCCTCCTTAGCACTTTCAGTGAACATAGCATATGATTATTTACCTTGTTTATTGTCTACCTCTCCCACTAGAATGTGAACTTCATAAGGACAAGCATTTCCCCCGCTTATTTACTGCTAAATTCCCAGCTCCTGCACATCCTAGAGAGTGAAGAAATATTTGCTGGACAAATGACTGAAAAAGCACAGTTGGTTCTTATTGGAATCTACAGACACCAGTAGTTTGAGAATATTCAGTTTCCATGACACAAGGTGGATTTAATCTCACAAAGGATGTTGCTGCCTATATCTACTCCAGTTCACCAAGTTCTGTCAATTCTAGCACCTCAATGTTTTTTTTTTAAATTTAAATTCAATTAATTAACATATAGTATATTATTAGTTTCAGAGGTTGAGTTCAGTGATTCATCAGTCTTATATAACACCCAGTGCTCATTACATCACGAGCCCTTCTTAATGTCCATCACCCAGTTACTCCATCACTCCATTCCTCTCCCCTCCAGCAACTCTCTCCTCTCCAGCAACCCTTAGTTTGTTTTCTATGGTTAAGAGTGTCTTGTGGTTTGTCTCCCTGATTTTGTCCTATTTTTCCCTCCCTTCCCTGATGATCCTGTTTTCTTAAATTCCACGTATGAGTGAGACCATACGCTAATTGACTTTCTCTGATTATTTCCCTTAGTATAACACCCTCTAGTTCCATCCATGTCATTGCAAATGGCAAACTTTCATTGTTTTGATGGCTGAGTAGTTCCCTTGTGTGTGTGTATACATATATATACATCTTTATACATATATATGTGTGTATATATATACACACACACCACATCTTTATCTATTCATCTGTTGATGGACATCTGGGTTCTTTCCATAGTTTGGCTATTGTGGACATTGTTGCTATAAACATTGGGGTGCAGGTGCCCCTTAGGATCACTACATTTGTATATTTGGGGTAAATACCTAGTAATAGCCCCTCAGTGTCTTTCGGACCCTCTTCTTACTTTCTTGGCACCACTTCTGTAGTACTTCCTATTTCTTCCCTCTGTTAATGCAGAAATTGCCCAATTGGTCTCCTTCCCCACTGTCTTCCCATTCTAATCGTTCTTTCCAATTGTTACTGGAATTATCTTCCTGAAATGAGAATTTGAGTATCTTGCTCCCTTATCCCAAACTGTTTCCCTATCAACCAAAGATAGAATTCAAAATTTCTTAGTTGGACATGTGAAACCCTCCCTGATGTGGCCCAGCCTCACACCACTCTTCCACACACATATCCTAACCCCATATGAGTTCTGTTTGCTCAAGTATCACTTACTTTGTGAGATTAGCTGGTCTATCTTCTGTGCTCACAAAGCTCTTTGTATATTCTAATGATACTTATTTTAAGAGCTACCGGCACTAAATGGGCATCTTCCTGATTCTAAAATGTGCATTTCTTTCTACTTTAACATCTCTAAAATTGGAATTCAACTTGCAATAATGGGATCTTACAATGCTGTCACCAGAAGGCAGTTGTGATGTAGCTGTACTTGTGCAAACTTCATGGTTATTCCTGGTAGCATGCCTAGAAAATTGCAAACCCTAGACATTTCAGGCAACCAGCCATTTAAAGAGAGGATGTAAATCCTGGTTGTGGTCTGAAAACTTTTTCCCTGACATCTTCTAGTTGGATCAAGAAAGCATGAGCATCAAAATTTGTATATTAGGATGCCTGGGTGGCTCAGTTGGTTAAATGTTTGGCTCAGGTCTTGATATCGGGGTTGTGAGACTGAACAATCGCTGGGCGTGGAGCTTGCTTGGGATTCACTCCCTCTCTCTTAGCCCCCCCACCCCTGCTTAAAAAAACCACTTGTAGATTAAAAGTTGGTAGTTTGGAAGAAAATTCTGTAGTGGAGTACTTTTTTTTTTAACTGTTTCAATAACTTATTTACATTTGACATTACTTTTCTAATAGTGGAATATTCTTTTAAAATGTGTTCCATTATTAAATCCCCTGGTTGGTAGAATTTAATACATTGTGGAAAAATTCTAATTGACAAAATCATTGTCATAGTTTAATTAGCACTTTTTTCATTTCAGTGGTCCAGAAATAATGGCATTTCTTAGAACCCATGGTGTCTCAGAATTGATGAAATAACGTATATATCATGCCTGGTGTTTGCTGACTTATCATAATTACACAGTCTCATCATGTTTACCTGTGTTTCCATTAGATTACAAACTCTCTATGACCTACGCTAGTGCCTGTCACGTAGTAGGTATGCAATGAACATTTATCGAATTACTGCAATGTTAATGTTCATGTTCTTTAGCTGGAGAAACTGTTCCACTGTGATTCTAATTCTCAATTTGTATGCGTCCATTTTCAGGACTGATCTTGAATCATCTGAGACTTCAACTATTACTGTGAAATAATGCTTGTGGGAGAGAGATCTAATATCCTTTTCATAGTACTCCCTTAGTAGCATTTTTTCCTGAGGACTAATGAGATACAATATGATGACCAAAATTCAATCTCTTTATATATGTTATATCCAAATACATTCTGGTACATAATTTCACATCTAAATTTTTATGCTGCCTTTTTTTTTTTTTTAAATGTTGGCAACCTGTCAGCATCATTGGCTACTGTGATCTCAGAAAGTAAAGCAGAGAGCTGAGGAAATAGTATGACAGCCAAAAAAACTTTGTTAGGTTACATATGAGGAACATTGGGTTCATCTGATTACTCTGTTCAGATGGCACATCCAGATACCATAAGCCAAGTCCTTGGCACATAATTATTTTTAAACCGTGTTATCCTGCTTAATTGGTTTAAAATAATTTAAAAGGACTCTGGTTGGCTCCTACAATGAATCTAATTCATCAGTTCTTAATTGTTAAAATAGCCTCATTTCCACAATTTAGGCTATTGTTTAAGCCAGAGTCACTACTCCTTCAGAGGCTTTCATAGAATTTATTCATTCCCTTTTAGATTGGAGTCATAGCATTAAGGCAGAGCTCCTTTAAATCCAGCAACAAAGAGCAAATTTTCTCCCACATACCTCTTCTGACCAATGTCCTCCCAGCAAAATCTTCCCTAATCCCCTGGACTGCAGCAGCCCAGGGTTTAGCCCACACTACTTCAACTCATTTTCCCTCTAGCATTGCAAGGGCTCGCTGTTTTTTCAGTTGAGTCTGATGAAATAGTTGGCCTGCATTTAGGGGCCATGTTTCAGAAAAATAAGCCTGCCTATAACCAGAATCTTTCTAGAATCAACAGAGATTGAATGGAGATTCTTATTTCCCATCTCATGCTTATTCTGAGGCCTAAACTCACAGAAGAACAGTGGAAATCTCTCACCCTCTTTAGTTTTCTTTTTGTCAAACATGGTTGAATTCAAGCAATTTAAATAAGCATATGATACAAATCCACTAATATCTATAGTGGTGTCACATATATAGTTTTCTTCTGCTTTAGTTTGCAGATTTATTTTAGAAGCTCTTTTAAGAAATGTAGTATCTCTTAGGCTATGTGAATTTTTAAAGTTATTTATTGAGTACTACTAGATGCAGATATAAAACATTAGTTTTATACTTTAAGCATATAGTTCTGAATCACATAAATTTCTAAGATTTACCTGAAGAGCTTTTTTAAAAAATGAGATGACCAGGGCCCATCCCAATTCGACTGAATCCCTTTCCTCTGGCTATGAGGACTTGGTACATTTACTATTATTTTTCAAACTCTGTGGGCAATGCGGATATGCATCTCCTGGTCCAGAACTACTGCTTTAAGCCATCATCAACCAATAGCTTCATTGTCAACCAGAGTCACTAAGAATAAACTTGGCCTATTTCACAATTTTGTCTAGGGACCACTCGTCAATTCTTCCTGGTTTCTGATTGCCTCTTGATTTGCTGCCTTTGTATGTCCTGATTTCTTTCCTCTTCTGCCTCAGGGCGATACCTTCGAGTATTTCTGGGCTCCTGAACTGGAAACCTGGCCTTTGATCTCAGGTGCCGTAATAAGCACAGGTTCTGGTTATATACTCCAGGTTGGCTCACTGGACTTGGCTCCCCTGGTTTTTTGCATCTAGCCCTTTCTCTACCATACACCTTCACTTATGACAATCTGCCAACTCCACTGAGTCAGGGAAGAGCCATGTCATCTCCACTGGAAATTATTTCAAATAACTGTAACAAGGAAGGTCATAATTCATGCATGGTAGTAGTCATTCAGTAGTCAAGTTTGATTCCTTCAAACACTGCTTTGTACTTAAAACCCTAGCTAAAAACTAATTTATACGGGAAAAAATTCTTAAGTCTGGAATAAAGGCCCTCTACTGTCTAGATCTGACTTACCTTTCTGAAGGATCTTACTCTATTCTTCACGTTCCTAGTGCTCTAGCCTAGCCGAACTTCACTGTTCCCCAGGAAGCCATTGGCAATGCTAACTTCCTTTCTTCACTATATTTTCAATGTCTTAAAAGGAATTTTTCACCAGCAGCTTCCTCTTCCTTTACTCACATATCCAAACCCTACTAGTCCTTTGAAGCAGTGTTTCTCAAACCTGAGTAATGCAAAGGAAATTCTTGTCATTCTAGAGAATACATGTTTGGATAGGCAGGGGTCTGTGAACCGGTCTGAAAAGCATGGATACAGAAAACTGAAGACCAATTCCATGAAAATCTTTCAGTTGCAAATTATAATTTTGAAAGAAAAATTTTGTCTTTATCTATGACAACTGGTATAGTCATTAAAATGAAAACACAAATTTTCAAATATCAAAGAACTCTGATCTTATCTCCAGATCTAGAAGCTCAGTTTCAGAAACTCAGCATTAAGGAATATATGAATATATTGTCCCTGGAGAATGTCCATAACCCAAGGGTAATGCATTTTTCTCTTTTCTGAATTATTTAGTATCTAATCACTCTCTGCCTTGTAGTAGCTAATAATATGCATGTAATATTCTTCTAAAAAAACCATAAGCTCTTTGAAGGCAGGATACACATTTTAATCATTTAATTCCACCAGTTCTCAGCAAATATTGGATATAAGACCTGTATTCCATCTTATTTTGTAGTCCAGCTCTCTTAAAAATATCTTTCTTCTATGGTTCATACTAACAGAACAGCATATTACTGAAATAGCCCCATTATAAATTAACAAGAAGTTCAGAGGTTGTCCTAAGTATTAGGAAACATACATGTTATGAAATATAAACTCAAGATTTTAAAAAAGTGCCACAAAACATGTCGCTTTGGTGTTAAGGTTAGTAGGAACAATTTCATTAAATGATCAGGCAGTAAATAATTAAGAATTTCAGGATAAAAAAATAAAATCGAAATGCAAGGCTAGCAGGAGAGGCCCTATGGCTATCTCCATACTCTTTATAAGGGTTGTATGTCTCTTAATACAACTTGTAGCTCAGGTACTGTCTTCAGTTTTTCAACTGTTATGTTTGAGTGGACAGTTTTCCTTGGACCTTTAGGAGAGGACTCATTACTTCGGGCATGGTGACAGGGACTTCTTTTAACCAAGAACGTCTTCTCTCATACAGTATTTGGAAACAGCATATAGTGAAAGAGCGAGCACTGGCAGGGTTTACGGGGAACCCCTCCGTGTGTCTCACCTGGGCAAGCTGATCAGTTTTTCCATATAATAACAAGTTAGTGTTCTACCGTTTTCTAAGATCCCTTTTAGCTCTGAAATTGACATTCTTTGGCCCTAAAAAAAAAAAAAAAAAGGCTTAAGAGAGGTATTTCTTTGGATATGATCGGTTCTTTTTCCCTGAGAATAACAAGGACAACAAACTGTTATCCATATTGGGAGTCTTCCCCCATGCGCTCTTAGGGCTGAGTTAGGAAAACAGGGTTAGTTTTCTTTTTGTTGGGTCTTTCACCCGGAGAACTCTTGGTCGGCTCTGGGGCGAGCCCTCACCCTTGGTTGCTCCCCAAAACCGAGACTGCAGGCGAAGCTCTGACCCGACCTCACTCCCCACCGGGAGCGGTGGGACTGGTGGAGATTAGTCCCTGGTCATAAACAACCTCTCACTTCCCCTCCCCCCGCCGCGGGCCCGCCCGTGGTGGGACCGGCCCTCCCAGGTTCAAGGAACCTCCTCCGGCGACCGCGGGCTCGGAGCTCTCCGCGGAAACAAGACCGCGGGGCCTGACCCCTTGTGATCGGGTGTTTGACTACTTTACTCATCCCCTCCTCACTCGTCCATCGGGGAGGCAGTTCGAGAAAGCGACCTCACGAGGGGAGCTGAGACCAGCCTCCATTTCCCTTCCCCCGACCCCTATCACCTCCAACAGCCAAGGAGACGCCAGCGGCACTGACGCGCAGACTCACAGCCGCGGCCGTCCTGCGCGCGCCGCCGCGTCCCCCGCCCCCACCCCGCGGTCTTTCCGCGGTCGGTCCCCGCCCCTTCCCGGAGCCCGCCTCCGCGTCTGCTGGCCCGCCTGCTCGTCCCAGGCGCTCGCTCGCGCGCGCACCCGACGCCCCGCCTCCGCGCGTGCTCAATAACTGTTCCCGGAGCTGGCCTACAAGCTTCCCCCTCCCCTGAGCTGTTTGAATATGCTAATAAGAGGCTTGGGTTTAGCCAATAGAACAGCGGGGCGGTGCATCACGTGGCTCGAGGACGTGTCAGGGGGCGGAGCCTCTGCAGACCCTGCCCGAGTTAAAACCGGAGTGTGAGAGAGAAAAGCGCTTCAGTAGCGAGAGGGGCTGAGAAAGTGGTGACACCGCCGGGGTGCGGAGGGAGTCCCTGAAACTTCTCCCAACAGCCCCAGGGCCAATCTCCCCTCAGCCCACTCCCCTCTTCGCCAGCTCCCAGGTCCCCACTCCCTGCACCGGGGGTGGGGTGGGGAGCCGGGCCCGTCTCCCGCTGGGACACACACAGGGGCCGGGAGCGGGGACGGGACCCCCGAGGCGGGGGGGACGGACCGACCGACAGACAGACGGCCGGGCGCCCGCCCCAGCGGGCAGGCAGGCAGGAGGAGGCGGAGGCGGGGGTACGACGGGGAGGACTGGGTCTGGGGAGTTTCCTCTCAACTATCGGGGGAGAAACTCCCCGCAGCCGGAGGAAAGACCCAGACGGTGTTTTCCTCCCCGGGGCCGCGCTCCCCCGCCCCGCGTAGCGGCGGTAGCCGCCGCCGCCACCGGCGCCTCCACCTCTACCATCTCCTCTTTCTCCACCACCTCGGGCCCCGGTGTCCCCGGCCAGCACTATGCCCATCTTACTGTTCCTGATAGACACGTCTGCCTCTATGAACCAGCGCAGCCATCTGGGCACCACCTACCTGGACACGGCCAAAGGCGCGGTAGAGACCTTCATGAAGGTACCGATTGACCGAGCCCGGGCGGAGACCGGGGGCCGGCGGCCCGCGGGCGGCAGGGGTGGGGGGGAGGGCGGCCGGGGGCGGCGAGGCGGAGGTGTCGGGGACCTGACTGCGGGAGCTGCCGGGCTCGGGGACCCCCTCCCCCACCGCGCGGGCGGGCGGGCGGGCAGGCGCTGCAAGCCGGGCTCGGCCCGGGCCCGGGCTCCAGGCGGTGTGTGGGGGCCGATCTGTGTGTGGGGGGCGGTGTGGAGGGGTGGCCGCTGCGTGTGCGGTACTGTGGGGGGGGGCGGCGGGGCTGCTGGGCGCCCCTTCGCCTCGTAACCTCGCCTCTGTGCTTCCCTTTCGCCCGCCCTGTTCCTCCTCCCGTCCCCCACCCGCTCTCCCACAGCTCCGTGCTCGGGACCCTGCCAGCAGAGGAGACAGGTATATGCTGGTCACTTTCGAAGAGCCACCCTATGCTATCAAGGTAACAGCCCTCGCCCTCCCCCTTCCCTTCCCTGTTCCTTCCTCGCTCGCCCTCCCCGCCCCCCCATTCACCCTTCATTATGCTCCCCTCCCCCACCCGCTGTGCTCCAGGCGCTGAGGTCTTTTCCCCTGCGGGCTCCCACCCCCTCCCCCGCTCCGGAGCGTCCTGGCGCGGCGCGGAGTCGCTGGGTCACCGCCGTCCCCTCCCCAGCCCGGCCCGGCGGCGGCGGCGGCGGCGGCAGCGCTGCGATCAACATGGCCGACATTTCCCCTCCGCGGCGTGAGCGGCAGCAATGAACTGTGGGGGATATTTATTCAAGTTAGCCCGAGTGACAGCCGGGCCCGGCCGCGCCGAGCCCGGGTTTGCATTAAAGGGGACTCGGCCCGGGGCTCGGCCGCGCTCGCCCTGGGTGGCGAGTGACCGGGTGGGCTGCTGCGGGGTGGGTTAGGCGCTCGGGATTCTTCCTCACTGGGCCGGGGGGCAGTGGGACAGCCGTAGGTTAACTTCAGAAGTCCTGCTCACTTCTGCTTTCCACTAGTACCTTTGCATGCCCGAATTTTGGGTAGTAAGTTAGGGAGTACATTTCCCGTGGAAGTTATAAAGTATTAAGGCTGTTAGCCACCAAAAGCTGTAAGCAAGCAGGTTTTTTTTCTTGGCCACCTTTGAAGAGAGTTTTTCTTGGCAGTGATACGGTATTAACACGTTAAGCAAACCATACTGTAAAGTGAAGCAGCTCCTTGGTGAACAGCAGATTGTAACGGCTGTCCATGTGTACATGGCTTTAAAGGATGAAAAACTCTCACGTTTTTCTTTTCAGGCCGGATGGAAAGAAAACCATGCGACGTTTATGAATGAACTGAAAAACCTTCAGGCTGAAGGACTTACGACTCTTGGCCAATCCTTAAGGACAGCTTTTGATTTATTAAATTTAAATAGATTAGTAACTGGCATAGACAACTATGGGCAGGTAGGTTGAATATTAAGGTGGAAAAACAGTTGATTTTTCTTTCTGTGAAAAAACACAATCAAGGCCAAAAGCTATATAACATGAAATAACAAGTATGAAACATTTCAGATTCAAGTACAATATGCACATAATACAAAAGTGAAACCGACCATACGGTATATGGTTTTAATGCCCTCTTTTTTTCTCCTTAAAATATATATGTACTCAGAATTAAGAGTCTGAATTTTGTGCTATAGGATTGACATGAATTTGGTTTTAATCCCTTGAAGTTCACTCATGTTATAAAAGGGGAAAACATCCTGCTTCACCACACTCAGTTTCTGTGATACTCTACCCACAGGCAATTGTGCAACTACTGCAGTGACTTACAGACACTAGTTGATTAGTGATCTTCATTCCTATATTACTAAAAACGTCAAAAGAAATTTTTCCATTTGTTTTATCAGGGTTTATTTTAACCATATTTTATAGCTATTCTGGAAGGTAAGATTTTCACTGGAGTGCAAATACCTGAGTACATTAAGACTTCTCAGCTGTTGAAGCATCTACAGAAAGCAACTATGCAGAAAGAATTCTGAATTCATTTCTGAATTAAATTGAAGGTCCAGAGGTTATTATTTTTTAACTCCAGACTTTTGGAGAAGAATTCTCTTTATCATTCTGTTCCCCCCCCCCCCCATTATGGTTCACTATGAAATAATGCAAGGTAGTCCATTATAACTTTCAAGATTGCTGGCCAGGAAAATAAAAGATACTGATAAATGTGTAATGTTACACATAACAAAGGAGTATTAAACCTAGGTTCAATTTTGGTTGTAGTTCAGAAACATTATTGCCATAAGGATACATTTAGGAATACATTTTGTGCTTTTCCCAAGCTCCATGAGTCACAATTTTCATGAGTTTGACAAATTTCAGGGAAATCCTTCCTGTGTCTACAACTTTCGGTTGCACTATATAGAAAGAAGAATTGTTCGCTTCTTTTAGAAATGTTTATGCTTTACTTAGTGCTATTTGGCACCTACACATTTTTGAAAGTTGTTAAATATAATCCCATGGCTCTTAAAGTATATGTGCAATTCAGATTCACTTTGTTCTGTTTCTACTGAATTGTACCTCCATTGCTTAATTCAGTAAGTATGTATTTTCTTATTACATAAATTTTTGTTTTCTCTGTTTAATAATTTTGCAACATTGGTTATTTAGGTAGGTTTGCCAGGAACTTTTCAGTTTGTTCCTACAAAATGGATTTCTTTTCCTTTTATGTTCCTTTGTTATATGTAGTGCTATATAGGCTTATTGGTAAGGTTTTGATCTAATCATCTTTGAGTTCCAAGACAAATTTGAAACTTGCATTATTTGGTTATTATTTGGTTGCCAGGTTGTCAGTGTATAGAAGAACTACTAATTTCCTGTTTCTCTGCATCACATTTCATGAGTGGGCGAGGCATTTATACACATTTACGTCTTACCACCTATCAAAAATATTTCTTAGCATGCTTCCTTAGAAAAGCTGATTTTCATGGAGAGACTAAGGACGTTTGTAATTTAAACCTGTATTTCCCTTTTCCCAGTTGCCATCTTCCACCAGAGAATACTTAAGTTTTTTTTACAAAATGGTTGAGGTTAAAGGTGGTCCTGCTGTGCTGTTACCACATTGACCAAGAGAAGAGCCTGGGGATTAGGCTGTTTTGCATGTTAGGATTTATTAATTCAAGAAGGGGGAGGGATAATGCTTCTCAGTTTTTTTGATGAATAAGCAAGGATGCATGTTTATGTCCTGAATTGGCACATAAAAATGACACTAGCATTAAAATAATTGAGGAAGCCACTATTTTCAAATGAAAATAATTGAGTAAAGTGTTTAATTAGAAGAAAACATTTGCCCACAGATATTTTTCATCATAGGGCTTTATCTTGCTTATTTAAATATATGTTTCCTGTTCAAAAAAGGATAGATTATTAAGGATTTCGAATGCCTGAAATACTTAATACTAAATATAGTTCATGTATTTTCTTTCTGAGAGTACTTTGTGTTTGCCTGTTTTCTGTGAAATACCTTTATTCTGTAACATCATTGTTTTTACATAGATACTTCTCCTTACATACTCTATACAAGGACCTGTAGAGAACCCAGAATATTAAATACTTGTATTATAATCTTATTACTGATAGAAAGGAGATAGGTGAGCTAGATGAAAGGGACAGAGGATATTTTTATAGGGCATCTAAAACATGTAAGTTTCCAAATAATTTTCTTGAATCTCTAAATGTGGGTACATATGTATTTGTTTAGATACCCCCATACCTACTCTTTGCACGTACATACACATGTGTGATTTTCCATAACTAATACCGAGTATTTTTAATGTCTGTGTTGCATGTGTTAATTTAGTTGGTATACCTACAAATAAAACATCTTTGAGGTATTAGTAATTAGGTTACTATCAGAATTTGCAGGGTGTCCGTAAGGTGAAAGTAGCTGAGAAAAGATGACTGTTGGTGAACATTTTCTTCAAGCACTTTGGACATCCCAGTAAAAACTTCCTTGCCGTTGCATATAGAAATCCTTCTAAATATTTAATTTTGATAATCAGTACCGTTTGCTGGTATTTCTACAATCATGGAATAACATAAGCTTCTAGTTAATTATTTCCTTAGAAATTATAGCAATACCTCATTAAATTGCATATCATTGCATCAAAATGTGACACATGTGTTTTTCACATGTGTTCAACAGGGTTTCAAGTAATGCTGATCTTTTGAGAACCACTGAAAATCTGAACCAGCCTTAATATCTAAAATTAGGACATGTATAAGGTTTTGGAGGTCTGATTAAAGTCATATATTTAGTTAGATTTATTTTTTTCTTATTTTTCCAAATTGTTTTATTTTCTGTGGATGTTTTCAACATCTTTTTTTTTTTTTTTTTTTTCTTTTTAAGTTAGGTTCTGGTTAGATGTAGCTGCTAAGTATTACTCCAGCCTACAATTCTTTGTTTTTTGTTTTTTGGTTTTTGTCACTGGCTGATTTCTGTATTCCTCCTACCCAATATACGACTGATTAAATTGTATAGGACTTAGAACTGTAACTAGCCTACTACCCTGAGCCCTTGATGAAGATAATCCTTGAGCAGTATCTAAAAGGACATACATTATGTGCTTAATTTTTTAAGAATTTTCAGTGCCAAATTTTACTTCATTAAAAAATAGTGGCTTTTAAGACAGGATCAAGTTGAATGAATCTTACTTAGGGAGAATAATTTTAACCAACTTTATTCTTCAGTATAAAGAAGTTTTTGTGAATTTAGCAAACTCAGGTAGAGTTTTAATAGAGCTAGTTTGTTCCTATTACCCAAGCAGTATCTATTTAATACTCAAGTAGTACAGAATATAGGCTTTCTTTTAATGTTGGTAGGTGAAGTAATGAAAACTTGACTCCTGTTTGGGTTTTTTGTATCCCTTAGGCTGTCAACAAATGTATTAACAATAGTTTTATATTTATTGACCTACTACACACATCTTTTCAGAAGAAAGTAGCTTATTATGCTTGAACATACTATTGTGCAGAGTATTAACTGGAAACAGTGGTGAACGGTATTTTGTAAATTTTAAGTCCCTGAACTTTTTTTTCCGGATTTTTAGATTGTGCTAAAGAATACATAATACCAAATTTACCACCTAATCCTTTTTTAAAAAAAAATTATTTAAGTAATCTCTACAACGAGCGTGGGGCTTGAACTCACAACCCAGAGTGATCAAGAGTTGCATGGTCTTCTGACTGAGCCAGTCACGTGACCTCCATTTTAGCCATTTTTAAGTGTATGATTTGATAGTATTAAGTATATTCACATTTTTTTTGCAACCAATCACCAGAACTTTTTCATATCTGCAACTTTAACCTGTTAAACATAACTCATTTTTCCTTTCCCTAGCCCTTGACAACCACCACTGTATTTTTTATCTCTATGAATTTGAATGCTCTAGAGATAGCCACACATAAATGAAATCCTACAGTGTTTGTCTTTTTGTGACTGGCTTATTTCATGTAACATAAATGTCCTCACCTTTCATTCCTATGTTAATTTATGCCAGGATTTCATTCCTTTTTAAGACTGAATAATATTCCCTTCTGTGTATATACCACATTTTGCATATCCATTCATCCATGATGGTCACTTGGGTTGCCTCTACCTCTTGGCTGTTGTGAATGAATAACGCTGCTATGTACATGGTGTGCAATGTCTCTTTGAGATCCTGCTTTCATTTCTTTTGACTATATACCCTAAGGGTATATAGTGGGATTGCTGGATCATGTAGTTTTATTTTTAAATTTTTGAAAAATTCCTATTTTCCATAGTAGTTGGACTGTTTTATATTCCCACTAACAGTGAACAAGAATTCCAATTTCTCTACGTCCTTGTCAGTGCTATTTTCTTTTTTTCGCCATCATAATAGGTGTGAGGTGATACCTCACTGGTTTATTTACATTTGCCTAGTTACTTATATTGAGCATCTTTTATATGCTGGTTGCCCTTTTATATATTGGCTTTGGCAAAATGTCTGTTTAAGTCCTTTGCTCATTTTTAAATTGAGTTATTTGGTTTAAGTATTTTGGATATTAACCCCTTACCAGATACATGATTTGCATATTTTCTCCCAGTTTGTGGGTTGCCTTTTCACTCTTAATGTCCTTTGATGACAGAAGTTTTAATTACTGATGTAGTCCAGTTTTATTTTTTTCTTTCATTGCATGTGCTTTTGGTGTCATATGCAAGAGATTGCCATACCCATTGTCTCTGAAGCCTTCCCCCTATACATTTTTTAAAAGAGTTTTAGTTTAGTCTTGCATTTAAGTCTTTAATCCATTTTTTTTTTTAAATATTTTATTTATTTATTTGACAGAGAGAAATCACAAGTAGACAGAGAGGCAGGCAGAGAGAGAGAGGGAAGCAGGCTCCCTGCTGAGCAGAGAGCCCGACGTGGGACTCGATCCCAGGACCCTGAGATCATGACCTGAGCCGAAGGCAATGGCTTAACCCACTGAGCCACCCAGGCACCCATTTTGAATTAATTTTTGTATGTGGTGTATAGTAAGGGTCCACCTTCATTCTTTTGCCTGTGAATGTCTAGTATTTATAACACCTTTTGTTGAAGAGAATGTCCTTTCCCCATTGCAAGGCCTTGGCCAGTCCTTGAACTTAAAAACCTGTTAAAATTATCTTCCATAATTTTTTTTTTTTTTTAAATTTTTTATTTTTATAAACATATATTTTTATCCCCAGGGGTACAGGTCTGTGAATCACCAGGTTTACACACTTCACAGCACTCACCAAATCACATACCCTCCCCAATGTCCATAATCCCACCCCCTTCTCCCAAACCCCCTCCCCCCGGCAACCCTCAGTTTGTTTTGTGAGATTAAGAGTCACTTATGGTTTGTCAATCTTCCATAATTTTTATTGGCCAATAATTCTTATTGGTAGATAGAAGACTCTATAGTCAAACTTGATGAAGAGTTTTTTTTTCCCATCTTTAACTGTGTAAAAGCAGTGCAATAGCCAGAAATGTGAAAATTGGAATCCCAGTCCTAACTTTGATATTAAATTACTATGTAATGTAGTGTAGTCACTTGACCATCCTGTGCCTCTGCTTCTTCATATTCTGGATTGCTAATAATGAAGACATTGTACTCTTATTATAGAATTGATTGGAGGTTTAAATGGGATGATATATTAAAATTACTTTCAAAATTGTGACGTGCCCAGGAGACACAAAGCATACTTTTCCCCCTCAGTAGAATAGTTTTTATTTATCTCTAGTTATTATTTTTCAGCTTTAAATGTGAAGTTATAAGAATTTAGAGATCCTTAAAGCAGATTTTTATCATAGGCTTTGAAATCTTACAGCATATTCCGTATATA
The DNA here is from genome assembly GCF_022355385.1 of Mustela nigripes. Classification (NCBI taxonomy): domain Eukaryota; kingdom Metazoa; phylum Chordata; class Mammalia; order Carnivora; family Mustelidae; genus Mustela; species Mustela nigripes. The sequence continues at coordinate 22,322,868 of NC_081571.1, forward strand.
TTTTTTTCCCTTGGGCTTTGTATTGCTTCCTGAGGATGCAGTGTGAAAAGTAAATACTATAACTTGGCCAGAGTTGTCTTAATGGCAGTCGGTAAATATGACAAAGTATAGGGATGGTGTTTTTTAAAACTGCATTAAATGAAAACTAGATGTAAGTTTCAGATAAGTCAGAAAGTCATTTTTTTTGCAGGAGTACAAGTTAGAGAAGGAACCTTCACAGAGGACAAAAAGCACATGTTTTAGGATTCTTTTAAATGGGGAGCTCCCCCTAGTGTGTTTAAGATGAGATTTACACAAGTTTGTTTGCAAGGGACCTTTGAGGAGTGCATCTGTTGGGTATATCAAGGGATGTTTTAATAAGATTTGACTGAGCTCAAAGTAGATAAAGATGGGTATGATTCATTTCCTATTGAGCATTAGTTTTAAAGTTGGGAGTGTAAATGAAAAATTTGAAGACCCACATTTTACTTTCTTTGAAAACACTTGCTGTCATTTTTTCTTCATAGTTTTATACTCTAAGTCTCTGTTTTCTAAAGGATCAAAAAACTACTCTGCCATGATTTTTCAAAAGAAAATGAAAAAGAATATCCAAAGGACATTATTGCATTCTTAATTACAAATTATTGAAAAGAAGTCATAAGCATAAAAGGCAAAAAATAAAAGGTTTTACTTCTTCAAAGAGAATTTTATTTTGCATTCATGCAAGAGAATGGTATATATTAAATTATGTACAACTGAAAATTAAAAGGCCAGGAACAAATGTAATATTTGAATGAAAGAAATTCACTTATTCAAGTATTTTTAGTTGGTTTAAGGTCGTTTGTGGTTAAATTGGTGAAAGGGTTGTTTAGCCATAATCATTTCATGGATTTCTATGGAGACATTGTACAATATTTTATAACTTGAAATTTTCTTAGATATTTAAAAATTATTTATTTTAGCCAATATTAACCCTTCGCTTAAGTTTTTAATCTATATAAAATCATATTGGTGGGCTTTCATTGTTTGTTTGGTTGATCAGTGCCTATATATACCAATCCTGTTTTCTTTCATTTAAAAAAAGTATTGTTCTTGGGCGCCTGGGTGGCTCAGTGGGTTAAGCCACTGCCTCGGCTCAGGTCATGATCTCAGGGTCCTGGGATCGAGTCCCGCATAGGGCTCTCTGCTCAGCAGGGAGCCTTTTCCCTCCTCTTTCTCTCTCTCTGCCTGCCTCTCTGCCTACTTGTGATCTCTCTCTGTCAAATAAATAAATAAAATCTTTAAAAAAAAATAAAGTATTGTTCTTATATAAATTAATTTTTGTTTAGCCATATTATTAATTTTCTTAATTTAAGCATGGTCCCAGACCATAAATGAAATACCTTTTTTTTTTTTTTTAAGATTTTATTTATTTATTTGACAGAGATCACAAGTAGGCAGAGAGTCAGAGAGAGAGGAGGAAGCAGGTTCCCTGCTGAGAAGAGAGCCGGATGCGGGGCTCGATTCCAGGACCCTGGAATCAAGACCTGAGCCAAGGCAGAGGCTTTACCCACTGAGCCACCCAGGCATCCCTAAAGTTTTTTTTGTTTGTTTGTTTGTTTGTTTCTTTTTAAATTTGTCTTTATTCCCTGGTTCTTTGTCCTCCAGCCTTTTTATTGAGGTATAACTTACATGCATAAATTCTAAATGCAAAGCTTAGTGAAGTTTTATATACACTTCTTTTTTTTTTAAAGATTTATTTATTTATTTGACAGAGATCACAAGTAGGCAGAAAGGCAGACAGAGAGAGAGGAGGAAGCAGGCTCCCTGCTGAGCAGAGAGCCCGATGTGGGGCTCGATCCCAGGACCCTGGGATCATGACCTGATAGTTGGTTGCAACAGTTGGTTCTGTTGGTTCCCACTCTTTGGTTCCCGAAAGCAGAGGCCTTAACCCACTGAGCCACCCAGGCGTCCCTTTATATACACTCTTGAGAATAAAATTGAACTTTTGCATCTGCTGACAGAAGTTTTCATTGAGCCTTTATATATCTTTTACTGTGACTTATTTTATGGGACTTTAGAATTGAAAGTCATGTTAGAAGTTTACTCCATCTTCCTCATTTTATACATAAAGGCCAGAAAGGTTTAAAATGTTTAATTTCTTCACACTTACAAAGTATTTTAAAAGATTGAAATTGGTTGTGGAACAATTATGCATATTTTATTAGTAACTTGTATGTTATTTAAGAATCAGTTTTATTTAAAAATATAACCAGTATATCTGAATCCCTTTTGGGGGTATGTCTGTAGTTCTTTAATGGAATATAGTTTCTTTCAATTCTCTGTGAAAACCAGGTATTTCATTTTGTCAGTGTGTTATGTTTAGCCTTTCTTGTCACACTGTATGGAAATACTGTTACATGCAGTTGGATTTTCTTCCTACTCACCTGTTTGGAAAAAAATAAGAATATGAATGTGGGGGATTAGTTGACAGGATTTTACACCACTATTATTTTAAGGCCTAGATACTAATAGATGTATATACTTAATGGTACTTCTTGATTTTGTATTTCCTAGTTTATTAAGTTTCTGATACAGTTTGTTCATATAGAGTTAAAACCTAGTCAGTTGATTAGTTGGCTTTTCCAGTGTAGTATGCCAGCCAGTATGTGTGTTACAATTATAATTTTTTATCTGGTTTATAAGGTTTGTAATAAGTTAACCATCATGTTTCCTTTGATGTAAGATAATTTTGAAAACCTCTAAGCTTTGTGTTTCAAGATTCAGAAAACTCTTTGGTTCTGTTGGTTCCCACTCTACCTATGAGTTCCATGGAATACTTCTGCGTCAGTTTCCCCATTAAGAAAATGAGATGAAAGGATCTGTGCTGCAGGATTATGGTGAAGATTAAGTGACACACAGCGTAATTTACTATAACACCTATTACCATTTTTGTGAATTTCCTTGTTTTGAATTTTAAAAATGGGTATTGTGGGCCCATAAGAGTATTTTTTTTTTTAAGATTTTATTTATTTGACAGATCACAAGTAGGCAGAGAGGCAGGCAGAGAGAGGAGGAAGCAGGCTCCCTGCTGAGCAGAGAGCCCAATGTGGGGTTCGATCCCAGGACCCTGGGATCATGACCTGAGCCGAAAGCAGAGGCTTTAACCCACTGAGCCACTCAGGCGCCCCGCCTGTAAGAGTATTTTATCTAGCGTTTTTCAGAACAAGCAGTGTCATGATATGGAAAGAACTGCTTTATTAGAACTGGCTGTGCCTGGCTCTGCTGCTTACTAGCTTAGGTTGTATTGACAAGTCCCCTTAATCTCACTGAGCTTCAGATTTCTTATCCTCAAAATGATGATAGTAGCAATCTAAAGAATTTTTATAAGAACTAGAAATATTTGTGGGGCACATGGGTGGCTCAGTGGGTTAAAGCCTCTGCCTTCGGCTCAGGTCATGATCCCAGAGTCCTGGGATCGAGCCCCGCATCGGGCTCTCTGCTTGGCAGGGAGCCTGCTTCCCCCTCTCTCTGCCTGCCTCTCTGCCTACTTATCTCTGTCAAATAAATAAATAAAATCTTTAAAAACAAAAAAAATGAACTAGAAATATTTGTTAATCAGCTAGCAAAATGCCTGTTTGGCTCATGGTAAAAACTCAGATGATGATGATTGTCATCCCCAATGTTATGTTAAACACATAACAGGATAAAAGCTTTCTAATCTGAAACCTTAGAGAAAAGTTCTGTAAGCCAACATACATCCAATATAAGAAGCTAGAATTAGCTATCTAGTCATTCTAGTGAAAGTAAAATTTTGTGCCACAAGGAACGTAATGGTTTTTTGACTTTGAATTGAAGCTCTATAGATGGCTCCAGAAATATTTCCCCCTGGTGTTAAAAAGTCTTTTCTCCAAAATCTATGTATCTATCTGTCTATCTTTCTTTCTTTCTTAACATTTGTTTATTTAGAGGGAGAGCGTGAGGGGGAAGGCCAGAGGGAGATGGAGAGACTCTCCAGCAGACTTCAAGCTGATGTGGGGCTCGATCTCATGACCCTGAGATAGGACCTGAGCTGAAACCAAGAGTTGGACGCTTTACCAACTGTGCCACACAGGGGCCCCCCAAAATCTGTCTATTATTCAAAAGTAGTATGGTAACATGAGTAGTTTAATAAACCAGACATGTTTTGATTTTCAAAGCAAGTTTTTAATCTTTGAGGACATACAGATCTGAGTCCATTTCTAGGGCTTTGTATATTTTAGTGTTCAAGTTGGTGATGTTTGGGATAGAGGTTGGAGGATGTTCTTGTGGAGAAGAAAGGTCAAATGTGAAATGTATGATCCCTTTTACTATTTGTAATGTAGATTTATGTGGGGAAAAGCAGGAAAAGCTTAGGAAGGTTTTTTTTAATGTGATAATAGTTCTTTTTTAGAGCATGTGCAATTTGAAATTCAGTTATTGGTATAGTGAGAGGTAGTTGCACATAAAAAAATAACTTAAGAATCTTATAATAAAGAGGATTAGTTATAACCAAAGGACAAATTTACATCAGCCTAATAATTTCTTATCAAGATTTATTTTAGTCCCTACACACTCTTGCTTTTTTAATCTGTGCCTTAAAAGGGTATGGCATGGGCGTCTGGGTGGCTCAGTTGTTGAAGTGACTGCCTTCGGCTCAGGTCATGATCCTGGAGTCCCGGGAACGGGCTCCCTACATAGCAGGAGGTCTGCTTCTCCCTCAGACCTTCCCCCTGTCTTGCTCACTTGCTCTCATTCTCTTTCTCTCTCAAATAAACAAACAAAATAAATAAAATCTTGAAAAAAAAACAAAAACCGGGTATGGCATTTAAACATTTTCCTATCCTTAGTTTTGCCTAGATAAGCTGAGGGCTCATGGCAAAGGTCCTTGGAAGGTTTATGTCATCTAAAACCCGTTACAGAAATGAAAACAGTTCTGAGTATGTGAGAAAAAGAAATTGTAGCATTAGCTATTAGTAATGTACTTTTTAACTAGTAAATGGCAGTGTTGATGCTGTCATGTTAAAGGAAAACCTTTCCTTTGCCTTAAAACTAGTGAACCTAGTTAGGTTTAGGAAAGATCAACAAAGTCTTCCAGTTATTTTGGAGTTTGAACACTAGGAGTATCCCAACAATTCTGAAATAGATTATTATATTATTATAAAGAACAGATTATTTTTAGTCATAGGAATTGAAGATGATTGAGTATGTAGTGTTCTGTGAAAGGTTAGGCTGCAGACCCTAGTAAGTGATGTTACAAAGGCTCCATCTACAAGACGATGATAGGCTATACAGTACTTTTGGATTATCAGGAATAAACAAAACAATGTCTTTGTGGCCTCTGATAGTGTCCGAATTGTAATAGTTCCTGGTCATTTATGTACTTCATCAGGTAACAACTAATGTAAAATTTTGAATTTTTGTTGCACAGTTTTGTCAGTCTGTTTCTCTAAGCAGTAAGTTAGAAAGAACAACCAACATTGTCTCCAGAAAACAGGGCCTAAATCAGGTAATAGAATGAGTAAAAGGTCTTTATATGTAAACTTTATTGTTAACCCAGAACAGACAGTGTCTAATCCCCACACAACATTATACTGAATGTAAATCTTTTTTTTTTTTAAGATTTTATTTATTTATTTGACACACAGAGAGAGGAAACACAAGCAGAGGGAGTGGGAGAAGTACGCTTCCCAATGAGCAGGGAGCCTGATGTGGGGCTCTATCCTAGGACCCTTGGGTCATGACCTAAGCAGACGCTTAATAGCTGAGCCACCCAGGCGCCCTGAATGTAAATCTTTAATATAATAAAGGAAGAGTTATTCATAGAGCTTCCATTTTAGTGAGCTTATAGCAACTATCAAAAATATGTAACAATGTCAGTCATCCATACATGACATCTGCTTTTTTATGAGGTTCATTGCTAAGAAAAGCTTGGTGGGTTTGTATGTATAGTTAGAGGGGCTTATAAAAAACTTTTTGGCAGGAGGCCCAAATATTATGGGGTTAGTTTTTTGTTTCCTAAAAATGTCATTTATTTTGATAATTTAAAACTTGTAAACATTTGGGAAGGGACTTAGCACAAGCATCAATAAGTGAGTCACAATCTAGGAAGAATAGATTTTTAGAAGCTGTTTTTACTCAAGTACAAATACCTATGTAATGGGTTTTGAGAAATTTTAATGTTTCCTTCTAAGAAACCTGAAATTGGGGTACCACCAGTTCTTTCATAGAAAATGAAAAATCATATTTTTTACAAAGCAGGACCCCTTAAAACTAGTCTTGAATTACGATTTATCCAATTATTTTCAAGTTGCCCTTCAGCTATAGCACATGGGAAAAAATAGTTTTTCTTAGCGCTTATCACAATATTTTTTTCCTTTATTAACTTTAATGCTCTATTGCTAACTTTACTGACATGAAACATTTATTAGGTTGTTCCTCTTCATTTTCAGTTGTAGTTGTGAAGATACGTGCCACACTATGGTTGAAGTACATCTGGTTTGTAGGAGGGCTGTTGTATGTGTGAATGATTCTTTTTAGACCATATATGTAGCTGTTCAGAAGGAATTAGCCCTAATGGTCAAAGATATGATTTAACTAGACTTTTGCAAAGGTAATATCTATAGATTTGGTGGTAATCAATACCCTAAGAAGATGATTAGTTTAAATGGTATAGGTAGATTTGTGTGATTTAATGAGGTCAAAACTTAATCTGTCTTTGAAAATATGTTTTCATCTTGGCCTTTATTTTTTACTTTTACTGCCATGTTTGCAACATGTTTACTATTACATAATTTGCTGGAATAATTTTTCCCAAATTATTATTATCCAGTCCATTTCAACATAATGGGTATGTTAGGTTCGTTATCCTGAATGTTAGTATTTCTTAAGTAAGATGATATTTCTGATATACTGTCATTACTCTGTTTATGCCAGTATAAACACTACTGCTATTACTTTTTAAATATTGCCAAAACTATTTATTTGTTAGGATACTCTATTCAAACTTAGGCTCCCGTTCAAATGTAAAACTCAAAATCTGTGAAATTACTAAATATTTACTATTTGAATATATTGAATTTGTTACTTTTGATGCAGTAATTCTTAGCCCTATATGTTACTGAGTTTCCTTAACATTAATTTTTTTCATTAAGTCATGTTATTCTTCAGTTCTTACAGTATTTCTTACATGATTACTGTTTGGCTTATTATTTAAATCAAATAACAGGATATTGCTCCTTAGTCGTTTTATTAAAACAAATTATCTACTTTTGCTTAAGTCTTATTCCATCTGTTTTTAATGCTGTTAATATTTTTAACAGAAGGAATTATATGGTTAGATTAAAGAACTATATCTGTACACAATTGTATAATAGAATTACTTGAAACTAAAAATATATATATCTTTTAATGTGGAATTTTAACATGTTTTTCTGTAGTTCTAGACCTTAATGTATTCTCAAATGCTAGGTTTTTATATACTCACATATTTTTAAAGTTTTATTTTTGGATATACACATTTTAATTTTGAAGAGTACTTGTTTTAAATATGTAATAAATGCACATGGTTAAAAAGTTCAAGTATTAGATGTTATACAGTTGCTCACTTCCATTCTTCAGAGGCAACCATGGTTAATCAGTTTATTTTGAATCTTTGAGAGATCTTTCCTGTATATTCGAAGGTACTATTTTGTAAGCACTAATTTCCTAAGATGAATATTTTAGACTTTTTTCATCAAAGATTCATTTATGCCATTCCACTTGAGATAGTAACTATAAAAGTAATAATCTTAATGAACTCTAAAACAAACATAAAACTTATAATTCTGGCCTTGGAATATTGATTTAAATGTAAGCCTGTTAGGCCTTTATTGACTTAAATAATTATTATATTTTGTTTGGAATGTTTAAATAACCAGTTGAGTATTCATCCCTATAATGAACCTCCCCACCCTTTAAAAAAGCTAAATCATATTAATGACAATAAATTATTAAATAGAAGATAGCTTTAGGATATCAAAACTGATTTCATAGATCTTATTGCTATAGTTCGAGGCAAAAGTAAAAAAAAAATGGAATTGACTTAAGGAAAAATATTAAGTATATAAATATTAGTACAGGTAATAAGCAGATACTGAAAAAATTCTGATTGTGTTATGCAGTTGCCTGAAGTTGAACTAAAGAATGTAATTTATAGTAGTTGGCTTGTGTTATGAAGTATGTATTAAAAGCTTTTCTCAGTTGTATATAGTTGTAATTGTGTTTATTATCAGTTTATCAGTCTTATGACTAAGAAGTCTTTGGATGTGAATTGCATCCTAAGCTACTTTTCTTTTAGAAAGAAGCTTAAAGTAGGTGAATATTATCCTTAATGTTGTTTCTGTATTTTGTATTTTCTCTGTAGAATCTGAATTTTGTCATTATATAGGGAGTTTCAAAATTTCTAAATGAAAGTGGTTTGTTATATTTCAGAGGTACATGCATTGTTACTGTTTATTAGATATGTTAATAGAGGAAAATAGGATAGATGATGTCAGCTTCTTGTTTTTATTTATGTAGATTTTACAAAGATGTAAATAGGAGACCTAAAGGTCTAGTTTAGCAGCTTTTAAGTATCATTACAAAATTTTTAACGAAAGTCCTAGTTAGTATTTGTCCAGTGTATGCATGAGAACTTTTACTAATGTAGTAATTATTTCTCAGGGGAACTCTTTCCTTTTAACGTATTTGCTTGTTGTTGCTGTTACTTAACTTGAAAGGAAGTTTTAGGTTGTAAAAAAAAGCACAGGCTATTTCTGGAAGTTTTTTATTTTCTTGCTAGGTTATAGCTTTTAGCCTAGTTGCATAAGATGTTATACATCTTAACATTTTTGTTGACTTCTTTGCCTGTACCTTTCCTGGAATATGGCAGAGTAACTAGACAGGAGGAGAGCTGGAGGGCTGATCGTGGGTACACATGTTCCCTTCAGTAGACCCTTTAGCTCATTGGAAAAGTAGCTTTGACTGGCACTTGGCTATCTTTATGAGGTTGTTCAAAGGACTGGTAACATGGTGGCACCAAAGGAAGACGAGCCCATTTGTACTACAGCAGAGGTAGACACGGAAGGTTTTACTGAATGCTCAGGGATGCCTTGCTTTTGCTTCAGAAGATAATAGTTAAGACCTGTTTAAGGGTACAGTAAAATTCCTATACCCCATTCCCTACTACATTTTAGATTAATTGGGCAAAAGTAAAAATGCTGATTCTGAAAACCAGGTTAGTTTGTATTTAGGGGAAAATTAACATTATTTTTATATTTTCAAAACTTTGGAAAATTTAAAAATTTTCAAAAAGTATTCTTTTTTGCAAGAATGCAATAATAGATTGCAGTAGATAAGATCTACTTTAATTCTTTAAATTTTCTTATTGATATTTTATACCTTAATTGTTCCAACACCATGATAATACTAAATTATTGAGTATTGAGTATTATTGAACGTATTTTGCTTTATGTTATCTTTAGAAAAAATTTTACGTGAGGTTTTTGGCCAATATTAACATCAATTTTCTTTTTTTTAAAATCAGTTTTCTAAATGAAAAGATTTCCATTAGTAAATAGCTCTAGAGGTAGAATATTATACCCTGCACTATATTCTCAAGGGACATGTTTAGATTTCTTTATGCCGAAGAGCCACAGCTCTGAGAGAACTATCTTAATTTTAATTCTGCTAATGGCAAAAGTAAACTTTTAGTCCCTCTACTGGTTGCCTTTGTTGTAGCAGAGCTTAATATTATTTTTGGGGGGAGATTTTATAACTAAGAGGCTGTTTATAACTTTATGATCAAAGTGAATTTTGCAGATATTCTAATATGGACAGTCATCCCCAAATTGAGTGACTTCATAAACATACTTGCCGGGAATAAAAATGTAAAGTAGTTATTCTTAAATATAAAGATTTGGGAATCATTAAACTGTGTTGATTTGGCACCAAATGGCTAATGACATTATATTGCAATGATTAAATCACAACTTTCAGACCTTTGAAATGTTAAATAATTTCTTATAAAACATGAAAAAAACCCCAATCTTGTGATACTGGTAGTCAACCAGAAATGTGTTTTAACTTGCTGGGTAAAACTGTTGTGAGAGAAAGATGCCAATTATTTTTTGTGCTTCTGCCGAGAGTAAGTGCACTACCAAAGGCAGGGGAGGACTAGCATAAAACTGAATCTAAAAAGACTTTGCTGCAGCAACATCATCTGATCTTTTTCTGCAGTTGATTCAGAAACTTAGGCTTAAATTGATTAATTCTAACACTCAAAGGTAGGGATAATTTATTCCTGAAGAAATAAAAAAAGTCCTTTTGTATATATATTCATTAAGTCATTATTCTAATTTTTATGGGACTAATCCTGTTGCTTTTCTTTGTGTGGTTCTTGACTAAACTCATTTCAGAGAGGAAGAGACCTTAAGCATGGTAGGGTTAAATAACAGGTGAAATAAGGGTGGTCATTTTTTTCCTTACTTTTCTCTACTTTTGATCTCTCTGAATTTTTCAAAATTTAAAGCCTTAAAGAACTGAATGTTGTTTTATCTTGCTTTTGTATATGCTTTTTAAAAATAGGCTGAAATTATTAAGTTTTCAAAAGTAGATGTTTATTATATATATTGTATTCTGTTTCAGTGTGTTTTTTTGGAGTGGAGGTGTATTGATTTATATATAGAAAAATTGGGTAACAAATCACAGAACAACAGGACACTAAGGAAAGGAATAATTCTTCTGTAGTTAATTTTGCTGCAGATAGAATATATTAAATAAAAGCAAACTAATTGTAACACCATTCACTGCTGGGTAAATATGCCACAATCCAGGTTGGTATAGAATTGTATTCAAGGGAATTTATTGGTCACCAATAGGACTTTTAGATGATCGTATTTAGAGTTGGATTAAGATTTTGGCTGTGCCAATTACCGGTTGGGTGACTTTGGATTATGTTATTTAATCTCAGTGAATATTTTACCTCACCAAGTTTTTAGGGTTAAATGAGATAATACATCTGTTTTATTATTGTTATCAAGTACCTGATTATTCTAGTAATTTCAGGCCTGGCCTCTGTGGAAAGTATTATGTGGATGACTCTAGTAGAGTTTCAGCTAAAAGCTTACTATCAAGAAAATAACTTTTATTTTGATGTTTGAATTTAGCTTAAATTTTAATACCTTAAAGACTTGACTAAATTTTAATTCATTTTAACTTGATTTTTAGATATTACAGTCCTTAAGAAAGTGTGTATTAGTTTTTGGATGGACATCATCATCCATAAAGTTCTTTTTTTTTTTTTTCCTCCTAATTTAATTTAATTTATTTATCACAGAGAGATGAGAGTGCATCTGCACACAGGCAGGGGAAGTGGCAGGAAGAGAGAGGGAGAAGTAGATTCCCGGCTGAGCAGGGAGCCCAAAGTTGGGCTCCATCCTGGGGCCCTGGGATCATGACCAGAGCCGAAGGCAGATGCTTAACCTACTAAGCCAGCCAGGCGCCCGCATCCATAAAGTTCTTAATATGTCATAGATCATTGTTCTTTACTTATAGATATAACTAACTTTCTGGCCTCTGGAGAATAATTCTCAATGTACTTACATAGGAATAAGAATTGATGGATGTTATACTTTTATTCAGAAAATATGGAAGAAAATTTTGAGTTAGGTTAAAATGTAGAGGTGATACAGAAACACTGTTGCAAGTATTTGGTCCATGTTGTGGTGGCTTTAAGAGATTTTACTGATTTGTTTTTGAAAGGCAGCAAGTCATACAAACTAGTTTTAGCTTAAGGGTGGAAGCAAGATACAATAATACTGAAGGTAGGAGGACGTCTTGATCTTTTTTATCTCCCTTTGCCTATTTTTGATCAATAGTCATATTTGTAGAGATCAGAAGAGAGTTTTTGTTAAATGTACACTTATCATTTGTGAGATTTGAGATTATGTATCATACACCTAACACAATGCCTGATACATGATTGCCATTCAGTAAATACTTGAATGACCAACATGAATAAATGGACAGTGGATGACAAGACAGATAGAGAAGGCATCCTAGCAAATTCATAAGTTAGAGAAGGTATTTATATTGAGGTAAAGTAACATATCTATATATTTTTTCGAAGCTTGTTGTAGTTTGAGTAATTCTAAATGGTTCTGCGAACTTGAGTAGGTTTGTATTAAACTATGGTTGGTGAATCGGTGATTATTTAAGTGCTCAGTGTGCAAATATTTTATGCTTGGTGCTGAGGAAGAAATATAACATGATCCTTGCCTTCAGTTGATTTAAACACATGAAACCATAGCAAATAATACAAGTTAGTGTATTTTTAAAAAGTGCATAGCAGTTTTTTTTTGTGGTAAAAAACACATAGCAGCTCAACCATCTTAACCGCTTTTGAGAGTATTCAGTAGTGTTGAGTGTATTCACATTGTTGTGCAAGGTGTTATATATTAAAAATAATTTGAGAAGGAGAGAAGATAAATGCTGTAGGGAGTAATATTCAAAATGTACTCCATGTGGGACACCTGTGTGGCTCAGTGGGTTGAGCCTCTGCCTTTGGCTCGGGTCATGGTCTCAGGGTCCTGGGATCGGGCCCCTCATTGGGCTCTCTGCTTGCTAGGGAGCCTGCTTCCCCTCTCTCTCTCTGCCTGCCTCTGTGCCTACTTGTGATCTCTGTCAAAGAAAATCTTTACCAAAAAAAAATGTACTCCATGAAACCACTTCAAATCCAACTTTATTTGAAGAAATATTCTATTGTATCTGTATTTTTACTGAGTCTGAAAATTGTCACTATTAGAATTTGATGAGGAAGAACTAATTAAGGGCAGGCTAGGGAAGGCTTCATGGAAAGGGACTTAAATTGGGCCTTCCGTGCTTAGGAATTGGATGGGTAGTGGGCAGAGAAAAGGAAAGACATTCTCTTTGAGGGAGCCAGTCGACGCTCAGAGGTGAGAATGAACATTGCCTATCTTTAGGTCCATGAGTAGGTATGTGCTGTGATAAGCTAGTGATTGAGAGTTGTATAAATGTAAGGGAAGTTTATTGAACCATAGAGTATTACATGCATATAACCCTTCCATATCCTTGCTATTCCAAAAATGGTCTGTGGATATTAGCATCTCCTAGGCTGCAATCGTGTTAGAAATATGGAACCTTAGTGTTCATTCCAGATCTGCTGAATCAGAACCTTTATTTTATCAAGATTTCCAAGTGATCTGTGTGCACATTAAAATTTGTCATATGCTGTTCTACATTGTATCCAGCAAAACTTCATTTTTTCCTTTCTTGAACAGAGTTAGTAGAAAAGAGTTTTTGATACCTTCGATTTCAAACACAAGGTTGACCCTCTTGAACTTCTTTCCTCTGGTCATAATTTTGTCTTAAATGTGCTTAAATGGGGTATTGTTTTGCTCCTTGTTTGTCTTAAATGTGCTTGTTTATACAGTTGACCCTTGAACTCCATGGGGGTAGGGGTGCCGTTGCTTAATGCTTCATATCATAAATGAGAGCCATTTGTATGTAAGAGATAATAAGCTTATGTTTATTTGGTTCCCTCACAAAATGCATCCCCTAGAATTGACCATAGTACTCAGAGTAATGTGGCCAGAGATTTGAATGGGAGTTACTGAGGCTATTTCACCTTGCGTGTAGAGCGGTTAGAGTTTTGTGCTACTGTCTTCGATTGCCTCTGCTTTTGTTTTTGTACCTTCTCTTGCTGAGCAGTTTAAGTAACCATCCTTTTTAATTTTTCAAGTTGGCCTCTCATTACTTTTTCCTAAGCTTAGAAGAGCCATACTGTTCCCATGGAACTGATTTTAGAGCTCTTCATCCATATATCCAGTCACTTGGTTAGACACTTCGATTACAAGCATAAATTATATTTCCTTGTAATGTTCACCTACTATTTTGGCCTTTCTAAAAAGTTTCTCATAAAAATACTATTTTAATTTTTAATATCTCAGTTTGTCAAATTATTAGAATTGAATGTAAGGTCCCTGTTAACAAATTAAGTACTTTTAGTTACATAAATGTAAATGCTCACTGTAAAAATTAGAACAATACAAAAGTGTATAAAGTGTGAAAATACTGTGTTTTCCTCTACCTAATCCTATTCCTTTAACTTCTGTTATGTGTATGTTTCTCTTGGAATATTTTTTTAATGTACAAAAGTATTTACTATGCATAAAACTTGACAAGAAAGATAAATTTATACAGTGTTCTAAGAATTGGTTTTTTACTCAGAAAAATTGAGCTGATGTCCAGACCTTAATATGATTGATGTGTTTTTTGACTTTAGGGACGAAACCCTTTTTTCTTGGAGCCAGCAATAATTATTACAATTACTGATGGGAGCAAGCTGACTACTACGAGTGGAGTCCAGGATGAGGTAAGTTATATTCCTATTAGCATAGATTATGCAGTAGCAGGTGAAAAATTTGTTATTTGTGTATATTGTAGGATATTGAACACCTTCAGTAGATTTGATTATTTGATGCAGTTGAGAGTCACCTATCTTACCGACTTCTCTGTTTGTAGCACTGATCGCCAGATTTTCTTGAATAGGAATCCCTTCTGTGAAAAACTTTTGAGCCTACCTCCAGTTTCCAGTTGTATGTGTATTTTTGAGTTCATGTGAGGGTGATAGTGTCAGTTCATATAGTACATTATTTAGTGAAAAGGAAATTTATTTTCAGGTTGAAAAAATGGGCACAGTGCTCTTAATAATTCCCATATTTCAGTGGATTGTCAGTCTGCTGTAGAGATGACTGGACTAGACTAGAGCAAAGCCAAGAGAAGGTTAATAGGAAAAGTGAAGGTTTTTAGACATTTTTATGTAAGTCTTTATAGTAAATAATATCTAGCCAACCTCACCTATTCTTTGCTAGCATGCAGTTGCAGAGTTTGTTGCATGTGGTGTGATAGGGTAAATATAGTAGATTTATTTTAACTTTATGCTCTTTTTACTGTAATATTTGAACTGCTTTTGAGCCTCATACAGTTGACCCTTGAACTCTGGGGGGGTAGGGGTGCTGTTGCAGTTTAAACTTTGTGTGTAGCTTTTGACTGTCCCCAGACTTAGCTACTCAGTAGTCTGCTGTTGATGGGAAGCTTTACCAGTAGCATAAACAGTCAATTAATACATATTTGTATGTTACATGCATTATATAAAGTAAGCTAGAGAAAAGCTGTTGGGAAAATCATAAGGAAAGGAAAAATAACAGTTTATAGTACTATATTCTATTTATTGAAAATAATTCTCATGTAAGTGGACCTGTGCAGTTCAAACTCAGGGTGTTGAAGGATCAACTGTATTTGTTTTTCAAAATGTGTTTATATAAATAGGAGGTGGTTTAGACTACCCTTTTTACTGTTTGCATTTGCTTTAGAATCTTAATTCTTATATTTACAAAGGGTTTGATTAAGTAGGAGAAGTATAGTTTCTAAGTTCAGTGATTTTTAGAAAGACTTTCATTTGTATGGTGTGGAAAGTCACTTGGATGTGGAGTCAGGACATGTGGGTTCTGGTCTTTGTTCACCTCCTTTCCAGCAGTGAACTTTGTACCAGTTACCTAACTTCTCCAAATTTCTTTCCTTATCCTTGAGATAAAATGGTAATTCTGGCCTTTCCTCATAGCGTTGTTGGAAGACTGAAATGAAGTAATGTGTGTCAAAGTGCTTGCTAGGCTGTAAAGAAATGAGCATAGTATTGTTCTATCATGAAGCAGTGGAAGCAGTAGAGTTGTCATCACCTGATCTTGATTTGTTGGAAAAGAACCAGAATTGTTTTTATTTGATCAGTTGTTATTAAAGGGAATTTAGAGTTTGGTTCATGGAGATAGAACTGAAAAATTTAGGCAGATTAAAATTCATAATTAATTTATAGTCTATATGTAATTAGTAGCATTGGAATGCTACATAGCTAAACCTGAGGGATTTCTGGACTTTCTTGGCATGTATAGCCAGTTATGTCCTGCTGCTATTAGGAACAGATAGATATTAATTATATATATGAACAAGCAGTAGAAATGTTGCTTCAGTTTAAATTTGAAATTTTGAAGTTGATTTTTCCCACTTTACCTTCCTTTTTGAAAAATTTGACAGGAAAATTGGGGTATTGATAAAGTATTATTAATAGAACACATACTAATTACTTTAACCTTTTTTTATATAAATGAAGTCTTTTTGATTTTTTTTCTATCCTTAATGATTCTGATTTGTAGTTATTATGACTGAAAAAGTATTCTATTTTTTGTTGTAAAGTATTCCTACTTGTGAGATTATTCAGGGTGCTTTGTCTTACTGCCTTTATAGAAACTCCCTTTGGGGTACAATATATTTTGTTCCCATATATCTGGATCTGTTTTGTTGGTAATATTTGGCTTGTAGGAATTTCTTTAACTTTTAAACATATTTTGAAATATAAATGGATATTGGAATTGTTCACCTTTCTTCCCAGGTTTTTGGGAGGGATATTGGAGAAGGGGGACTGTGTGCTTATAGTAATCTGTAACTATCTTGCAAGCAAGGTTGGGATTTTCTTGGGGAAAGCATCTTTACCTTTTAGTTCTCTTTTGTCTTCTGTGATAGTTAGTTAGCCTAGTACTGAGAACAGAGCTTATAATAAAAATCTTGATTATAGATACTATTGTATTGAGTTTGGTAGTCATCAAGATGAAAATTGATTACTGTTACTTATCTGTGGTAGAAGATTGATTTGTTTTAAGGTAAAGCTTTGATATGGTAATGTAGTTGGAAGGTCTGTGAGCTGTTTTGTTTTTCAAGGTTAAGAATGTCTTTGATCCTTTGAATATTTGGTTCTTAATGTCCCAACCAGACTTCTCTTGTGGGGTAGAGAATGTACCCCAGATGTACATATAGTTGGAAGCTTACTTTTTGCTAAAATACTGGGAAATGTTGGACTGTTCTAGTCCAAATAATTAAGTTATGTGATTCATTTTAAGGAGTCTTTCAAACATAACAAATGTAAAGATGCTTTTTGTTTTGCTCTTGTATGTATGTGTGTGTGTGCACATGCATGCTACCTATGATCTGTGTTGTTATAATTTCTAGGGAATAACAGAATTTTGCATTTTGTCTCTTTTTCTTCAAATCTCTTAACCCTGCCTTTGGCAAAACTTTATTCTTTTTTAGATTTATTGAATGAGTGAATGTATCAGTAATTTCCACATTAGGTTTGTATGTATATAATTTTTCATTGGCCCTGGCTGCTATTGATGTGACCTGTTACTAATATTTATGGAATTGTACATCCTACCTGAATGATAACCTTTGCTTAAGAGTTACACTATTTCACATGGGGTATTATATCTGATCTGTTAGTGCTGTTTTTCAGGAATATGTTTCTGCTGCTTTAAAATCATCCTTATGGTGCATAAGGCAACATAGAACTCATGTAGTCTTACTTTTTATTTTTACAAATGAAGATATCGAGACCCAGGGAGGAAAGTGATTTGCTCAAGGTTATAGCATTTTTTTATTGCCAAAATCTGGATTAGAATTGATGTAAAATCCAAAAGACATCCAGCACCTCCAGACCTGTGTTTTTTTTTTCCTGTTGTATCTCATGCCTCTATATTAGATTCTGTTTTTTTTGTTGTCTTATGTTTATCCTCTGTTTACCTGATTCCCTTTTTATCTCCTTCAGCTTTCTATACATTTGTGATGTAGGTGTTCCGTTCTTGTTCACTCAGTGTTCATTGAATGACTATTATGACCAGGGCATTCATCTCTAGTCAATGAGGGTAACAAAGATGAATAGAGTAGATTTCTTGTTCTTAAGTTCACAGTCTTTATGGGGAGATTGCCTATTAAATGGTTTTATAAATGATAAAATAGAGATATAGACTAAGTGTATGGGAGCACTGAAGAGGGAGGGGCTATTACCTGTTCTGTGTCTGTGTGAGATCCTGTGTAATGTGAATTTTTATGGTCCTTTTAATTTTGATTACATTCAAGGACTTGTGGATGATTTAGTATTGGGATATGGCTCTTAGCCTGTATCTGTGAAATTTATAAAGAAGCCTCGTGTAAAATTGTTTCGAGCCTAGAAAATAGTTCATGGAAAAACTTTGCCATATTGTCTCTTGACCTGGCTAAGTCTCTTCAGGACAGAATGACCCAGTTTCTTATAACTTATTTGTTAAAATAAGATGGGGATACCATTTCCTCCCTGACAGCTCATCACTTAGCAGTGTGTTAGGAGATATGAGAGTAATAGCTTTGTAGTGTAGGCAAAAATCTTAAGCTGTATATCATCTTTTTACCTTATTTCATGACTTTAATTATCTTTTTGGCTTCATTTAATGAAAGTCAAGGAAACTGTCTGAGGTGTCATGAGTTTGTTTCTAGTGTTGTATTTTTGGACAACTCTCTAGGACTTTTGGTAACTGCTGTGTTGGAAGAGTATGTGTGTATTTTTTGCCTCTTTCTTTTTTTCTTTTTAAATGTAGCTATTTGATAACACCGATTTTTTGCAATATTTTCATGTTTGAGGAGTGAGTTACATGGGACTTTGAATTCTGATACACTAGAAAATTACATTGCTTACCCTCATAGTAGTAGTCCTTAATGTTGATAAGCACGCTGTGGCCAATTACTCATGGTACTGACATATCAGATGTTTTGGTAGAATCACAGAATTGTAATTAGAGTTACTGAAAAAAATTTTTCTGGTTTTAATTCTCTGCAAAGTTCCTTTCTAGCACTGTTTTGCAATGGAAAACTATCTTAATGTGATTCCAGGAACACATAGCTAACTATATTACTCAATAAAGTAGCCAGAAGATATCCTGCCAGTACCTTCTTGGCTATGAATGACATTCCAGGATAGTGTAGCAGTTATTTTTCTCTTCCTTGAA
The DNA here is from genome assembly GCF_022355385.1 of Mustela nigripes. Classification (NCBI taxonomy): domain Eukaryota; kingdom Metazoa; phylum Chordata; class Mammalia; order Carnivora; family Mustelidae; genus Mustela; species Mustela nigripes. The sequence continues at coordinate 22,341,749 of NC_081571.1, forward strand.
AGTGCTAATAGTAGTATTATCTTTCTAATATTGAGATTTCTATATGCTGAAGAATGTTTCTGTGTCTCTCTATCAATGTTATGATTGCCCTGGAGGCTAACATTTTAGAGAAGATACTTTCAATAAAAAATAAAATGTTGGCTTTTGACATTAAAAGTTTTGCCTTCCTATGGACTTGCCCAGCCTTTTAAGACAAATTAGGACAACTACGTTTATAACGTCTTGGCAAATGTTCAGAAAGGGCATGTGTTTGTAGAAACAAAATGTCAGAGTAATCTCAGCTATGTGTTCAAGTGGCTACAGATTAGGGTCTTTTATTTCAATTTGTGAGCTCTTAAAGTTGATGTAGAAGTCTCATCAGTCTTTGAGATGTGGATTGGTATTAATGATTTTTCTGGATCATTCTTTGTAATGTAAATGATTTTACCTTTTATAAGGATAATCTGTAAGACCTATAATTATAGTTTATATTTAATCGTTGTGATCTGTATGATCATGCAGTCCAGGTTTTTTTGAGTTGGGTTTCCAGTATCTGAAATAATTCAGAACGTCATCTCTCCCTCCAGAAAATGATTTTGTTTTAGTAAAGTCACCAAAAATACGTGTATGAACTTAAGACTTTTAAATACATGTTTAAAATAGTTGTTTTTTTTCCCAGTACACTTAGAATTTTGGAGCGACTTTTTCTCTTTTTTAAAAAGACCTCTGAGAAATCTTGAGGAATGTCATTGTAGTATGATAGAATGTATCAAACAGATATGTGTGTAAATGCATTTTTGAGTTGTCATATTTATCCCTTAGCACTGGTGCCTTTTCATATTAATATTACTAGGGGCTCAGTAACAATAGCTCCTGTCTTACTAATTTGTGGTTAAAATGTTCTATATGTACGTACAGCATTACTGTATATGTCAGTTTCTGTCCGTTCAACTTTCCAGAACACTTAGTAAGAATTTCTTGATTGCATTTTCTATTTTATACCCATTCTGATGGGCCCTGTTCTCTCAACACCTGGATTTATTATTCCTGGTGTTTTATAGAAATGTATACATCTACAATTATTAGATATTGAAAATTTGTAAATTATAATAAAGATGATAAATGTTTCAAATTTAATAACTATAGTGAATTTCAGCAACACATTTGCAATACTCTTATTGAATATATCTTTTTTCAAGGTCATGTGGAAAGAAAAACTCTTTAAGGATTGCCTCTAGCCAAGTACTGCAATAGAGTAATATTTTAAAAATGCTAGGTGACCACTCTTTAGTGAAACTGTATGTCTGCTATAACTAATCTATTATCTAGAATTCTGTGGTAAGAGATATTGAAGCAGTTTTTATTTAGAGGCTGAAGGAATTTCACCCTTCCTTTATTAGCCTGTCAGAACCAATAAGTAATCAGAGACACTATACATGTATGGAAAATTTTATTTAGAGTTGTTTCTTTTATCTTCTTATTGTAGCTCTTCCATATGTAGACTACTATGATGTTTAGAACATTAGTTTTCAAATGGTTGCATCAAAATCATCTTGGGTGCTTTATAAAATATATATGGCCCAGTTCTAATTCCGGAATTCAGTTCTAATTCCGAAATTCAGTTGATCTGGACAAGGACCTAGGAATCTGTATTTTTGAAAATGTCCCAGTTGATTCTGATATACAGATTTGAATACAATGTAACTGTAAATGTATGTATTTTTAAACAATAAAATATGCATTTGAAAATGAACAACTGTAGCAAAACAATCATTTTGACTTTCAATGCTAGCAAAATATTTTATATAAGATAAAACAATCTTTGGAATTGTTAAACTTGGGAATGGGTTTCCAAGGTACATGGAGTAAGTCTTCTGTGAATATTGTGTTTGATTTGGTTTAGGATTGAGATTATTGGATAGCCCTGAAATACTAACTTCTGTGCCAACTGCAGTTAGTTTGTATTTATTGCTTTTATGGAGGACTCTTTGGCCCTGAGTATGAGATGAGGTAGAGGAAAGGGTAAGAAAAGGGGAGTAATTAATTAAAATTATTTGTTATGTGCTTGCTGTCCCTGGCTTAAGGAGTTTTTATTCAAAGGATGGCATAGTATTCTGTTATCCTTATTGTGCCTTTTTTTTTTTTTTTTTCTAAAGAGAGGGATTGAGAGAGTGGGTAGAGGGGAGGGTAGTGGGAGGGAGAAAGAATCTAAGGCTGGGCATGGGGCCTGAGATGTGGGGCTGAATTTCACAAGCCTGAGATCACGATCTGAGCTGAAATCAAAAGTCGAACGTTTAACTGACTGAGCCATCCAGGCATTCCCTTATTGTGCTTAATTCCTGGTTTGGATGTCCATAACTAGTCTTACTTAAACAGACTTTTTTTTATATATATTTACAAATATACACACACTCATATATATACATACAACATACTTGACTCAGATGATGGCAATTTATAAAGAATTTGTGATCGTTATACTTAATTTTCGCTTTCTAGAGAGTTCCTGCTGAAATACCCTTCTGTAATGAACTGTTTTGATTTTGAATTCTTAATGTATATTTTAGATTAATTCATCAGTCTTTTTTTTTTTTTGTGAGGCATAGTAACTTTGGTTGTGTACAAGAATAGTGGCACACCATACATTTATATTAGTACTACTATGTTCTAGGTGCTGGGGACACCAGTGGTGAAATCAAGTAAGGCTCTTGACCCTAGAAAATGTACTTGAAGACAGGCCAGTTTTAATAAGCATTTGTATACATGAGATAAATCTCATGCCAGAAATAGAAGCTCTTGAGAGAGCATAACCAGGGGAGATAAGTTTTGAGAGATGAATAAGAAATTGAGCCATGACATTTCAGAGAGAAGGGAATAGCATACAAAAGTATGAAGTCATAAAAGCAGTGTATGGGGAGACTATAAATTATATGAGTGGAGTATAGAAAGCATAGGCAGGGGGAGTGAGTGCTTGAAATTTAGCTAGAAGCCGGAAGATAATCACCCTAAACAGAATGGATATCATTCTGTTAACATTTGCAAAGGAGATACTGAAGGTGCTTGGTAATCAGGCAAGTCACATGATCAGATATGCATTAGTAAGCTTACTCTGCAACCAAGCGTAAAAGAAAACAGGTTGAAGGATGGTTAACTGGGAAGAATTCACAAACAACATGGAATAATCCAGGGATGTCTAAATCAGCCAGTGCTGGACAGAGATGGAGAAATGTGAGAGATTTGATAGGTATGCTAACTAATCAGGTCTTTAGAGATGGTAAGGTGGAAATGGGGGAAGGCAGTGTTTGGGGTTCTGCACCAGGGTCCAGGCTTGAGTTTCAGAGGGTTTTGTGAATTCCCTGAAAATTTAATCTAGACATTGCCCATTTGTGCAGTTATGCACACTTATCTGGGGGACGGAGGTCTGTCGCTTTAATCATATTCTCAAGCAAGTAAAAAAGAGAAGGACAGATTAGTAATATTTTGAAGATTCCAACCTGATATCTGAAATGGGGATATTGGATACATAGTAGAAAGGAATATAAAATAATTCTTTGATAAAGTATCATCTTTAGGGTACCAGTGTTTTAAAGGAATTATGAGCCAAATTTTTAAAATAATAGCTCAAAAACTTTTTCTTGCCTTTTAGAATTATGTCCTAGGAAAAGTATTTTGTACTTAAAAACAGAAATAAGCAGAATTTTATCTCTGGATATTGATAGTTAAAAGTGTTTATTTTGAAGCACATTAAATAAATAAGCCTTAAGTCATCTTACTACTTATTTATCAGGTCTTTAAGCTTTTAAATTTAAAGCCATAGTGATGTGAACATTTAAAATTGTTCCTCTCAAGTAAGCATGATCATTGAAATTCAGAATGCTGGGACAAGAGCATTGTGTGTGGGGGGACTCTTGGTGCTAGCGATAAGTCAGTTAAGGAGGATGTCAGCCCAGTTTCTTTTCTGTTCATCTGTATGTAATTTAAGAACAGTTGTAGATCAGCTTTAACTGCACTAGCAGTTTTCTGCCAGTTAAACTCAGTGAAAGTCAGCCCGTCAGGTATATTTTATGTCTCTCTAGGTCAGATTATAGTTTGAGAGCATGGAAAGTGGGGTACTTGCACTCCTGGTGAGGTGCACTCATGTAAGCTGTAGGTGACTAGTTTTTCACTCATTATACTTAGTTAGCTGTATTCCATAAATAGGTTTTTTAATATAAACTTCCATTCTCAGTTGTTCTTTTGATGTAATAAAATAGATTTAAAAATTTTTAGATTTGCATAATAGGAATAAACTTTGTGCAGTGACTGGAACTATGATCTTTACATCAAGGCAAGGCTACATTTTGTTCTAGACAAGGCTGTTTTGGTTTATTTTTCCCCACGCTCTGTCTTTTCAGGTTGAATTACTGATTTTTCCCCCTTTGTTTTGTTTGTTGTGGTTTTGATGTTTTTTTTCCTTTCAGCTAAAGGAGCAGCCCAGTGGTTTTCAAGAAGTGCCAAAGTGCACTGACTGTCTCATGATGACTGGTGCCTCAGGGAGGGTCATGATTCCTGGATACAGGATCGACCTGATCCTGGATGTCACTTCAAGCAGTCAGATCGTGGGGAAAAGCCTTGTCTAATGGCTAGCCTTCCTCAAAAGTCTGATGCTAGTCATCTCGGAAGGCCTCAGAAAAAGCCTTAAAGGTGAGCAGAGTAGAGTGTAGTTCTCTCTGGGGGCTGTGACTATTTGTTGGAGAATATGATTCAACGTAGAATGATAACCCTAACCTGACAAATCCCAGGTTCAGTTTGGTAAATTAGTTCATAAATTTGTTGATGATGATGATCAGACCCCAACTTTTGAGTTATTAGAAACTAATAACCTCTTAACCTTAAGATGTGTAAGGGGGGGAATTTAGTATTTCCTGGGCCCTTCAAACCTTAGACTAGGATCTTTTGTCTTAAAGGGAAACAACCTACTTTCATAGCCAAGGAACATTTTGGTTATAGAATTGCATTATAAGTACAGATGGGTTAAAAAAAAATTAGTGAGGTATTCTCTTAGTTTATATATTTATCATGTATTGATTGTTTATCAGCCAATTGGGCTTCAGGATTCTGAAGGACAAATTTGCATTTGATTTGTCAGTTACAGTAATTTTTAAAAAAACATAACCACCTGTGAAGCAGTTTATTTATGTAGCTCATATTTTATTACATTCAACTTAATATTAGGACTGTTTCATTATTTGAATAACATTTTTAGCTCCATAAAAAGACTTTTTTAGAGATGTTTTGAGAATTTTGCTTTGGAAAAAGCTTAATTCTAGGCTTTTTTCTCTGTGCTTTGAAGCATTTATAGGATTGTTCATATAATCTTGGTTGCCAAATTTTCAAGTAAGTTCTAAAATTTACTTGAAAACATCATGGGTTTTATTTATTTATTTATTTATTTATTTTGTTGCTGTTGTTGAGGCTCCTGTGTTAGGAAAAAAATATAATATGGGCGGGGCGCCTAGGTGGCTCAGTGGGTTGAGCCGCTGCTTTCGGCTCAGGTCATGATCTTAGAGTCCTGGGATCGAGTCCCGCATCGGGCTCTCTGCTCAGCGGAGAGCCTGCTTCCCTCTCTCTCTCTCTCTGGCTGCCTCTCCGTCTACTTGTGATTTCTCTCTGTCAAATTAATAAATAAAATCTTTAAAAAAAATATATATATAATATGGGCATGCACTATCCCCAATTTTTGTCCATTTTTATGTTTAGATATTATGTATATATAATTATGTACATGCACATATCTGTATATTAATATTAGAAAACATCTACAAAAATAGAAATTTTAAAAGATGAGATGAAAAACTTAAAGGAAAGTCTGTTAACTTTCTTCCCTCACATCATGATGTATACCAGGAGTAGGCAGACTTAAAGGACCAGGTAGTAAATATTGTAGGCTTTTCAGCTCACCTGGTCAGATAAGAACTGCTCCGTTCTACTGCTGTAGGGCAGAAGCAGCCATGGACAATGTGTTAAATGAATGAGTGTGGCTGTTGTCAATAAAATTTTATTTATCAAAATAAGCCAGAGGCTGGATTTGGCTGCTGGGCTTGCTGACCTCTGAAGTATACCCTATTTGGAGACCAGTACCCTAGAACTTGAGTTGTATTAGACTGTTTTCAGGTCCTTTTCGCTATGAATTTTAGAGTGCAGTTGTTCTTCCTTAATGAAGTGAGCAGAAGAATTGTTAGTGGTCAGCATGTATTCAGTTTAATTGAACAAATACTGAAAACCAGTGATGTTCAGACAGAAGTTGGACTTTGAAAGATTAGTTTGGGAAGTAGATGAGTGCAAAGGTTTAAAAGTCATAGAAGAGAGAGTGGGGGAACTATATATACCTCAGTACTGATAGTTGGCAGTGTTTATTAGTACAGAGCGAGGAAGTAAGACTGGGCGGACAACCTGGACCCCTGTATATGCCCTGCCAGGGGATGTAAGGTGTCTTAGAGGTTGATGGTAATAACCATTGAAGAGATTGTAGTATGGGAGAAAGTGATCAGATTTGGATTTTAGAAAGATAGTAGTGACAGTGTGGAATATGCGAGGAGTTAGGTAATTTTGGCAACTTTTTTTTTTTTTAACCTCATAAAAGAGGATAAAATTGTTTGTGGGTCGTTTAACACCAGATACAAAATAAAGAAACTTGAAATACTATATAACAAGAAAAGGAAATGGACTACCGACATGCTATAACATGAATGAGTCTTCAAAACATCATGCTAGGTACAAAAGACCACATATTGTTTGGTTTCATTTTTATGCATCGTCCATAAAGTAGATTACTAGTTGCGGGGGGCCAATGGGGGACTGATTACAGATGGGCAGAAGGGATCTTTCTGAGGTTTGGAAATGTTCTAAAACTGAATGGTGGTGATTGTTGTGCAACTCTCTAAATTTACTAAAAATAATTAAATTGGGCACTTTTAAAATCGGTGTATTTTTCAATATAGTAGTTAAAAAATTAGACCTCACCATTAAAATTTACTGGAGTAAAACTTTGTGAAAGAAATTATTTTCGTATCATTGACTGCTAAGTAATGTAGTTGCTCTTTTCTCTGAATAGATTTTGCTGTTAAACTACTAGAACCAAAAAACCTTTTTTTTTTTCTTAATTTAAAGGATATACACTGTAACTACGGAACTGTAAGAACTACCAACTAAATAAAGCAGATTATTACCAAATTTTAGAGAATTTGCTTGAGTTTAATAATTTTTTAATTTTCCGTTCCTTATTCAGTATCATGAAGAGAACCCTCTTAAATGCTGCTTGTATTGGATAATAATATTAAAAAACTAGAAATATCTTAAGGGATATGTACTTGATTTTTTTTTTCAAGGAAATAATTGCTAAAAAAAGAACTTGAAGTATGATGATTCTAAAAATCAGTTACTTTTCCATGATATTAACAGTCATTGAAAATGAATGAAAAGAATACAAAGCAATTGGAAAATGATTAATTACAGTAATTTATTGAGTGCTTACTATATGCTAGGCACTGTTTCTTAGAAGCAGATTTTTTCTGTTTCTTTTATTCTTGGCTGCCAAAATAATTTGTGAGGTTGAAAGTAAACATTAAAAAGTAATAAGTAAGACTTAATTTTCTTGCTTTTTGTTGCTTAATTTCACATCTCACTTAATTCCCAATTCTGTCAGAGTGAGGAAAATGAGTCCTGGGATAGCTGATTCTCAATTGAGAGCATGGCTAAGACTAGTCTGTTGGTTTTTTGTATTTTGTTTTTTAACTTCAGGTTTACTGCTTCTCACGCTGTAATATGGAATTTAAAAACAACAAAAAACCATATAGTACTGCATAAGGATAGACATCTAGATCAGTGGATAAGTTGAGAGTTCAGAAATTATGGTCATTTATACATTTATGGTCATTTGCTCTTCAACAAGAGAACCAAGAATTTAATGGGGGAAAGAATAATGTTTTCAACAAGTGGTACTGGACAACTAAATATCCTTATGCAGGAGAGTGAAGTTAGACTCTTACCTGACACCATATACAAAAATGAAATAAAAATGGATGGGCAATGTAAACGTGAGAGCTGAAACTTTTGGAAGAAAACATACAGACTAAATCCTCCTAGCTTTGGATTAGGCAGTAGTTCCTTAGATTTGACAGAAGCACATTCAAAAAAAAATTAGAAAAATTTGACTTCATCAAAATTAAAAATATTTGTTATTTAAGATATCAAGAAAAAGATTGTAACAGAATAGGAGAAAATATTTGTAAATCATATATCTCATAAGGGTCTACTATCCAGATTATAAAAAGAATTGTTAAAACACAAAAAGACAGCCCAATTAAAATATATGTAGTGGATTTGAAATATTTCTCTAAAGATATGCAAATGACCTGTAAACACACGAAAAGGTGTTTACCATCATGAGTCATTAGGGAAATGCAAATCAAAACCATAATGGGATACTACTTTATAACTATTGTAATGGTTATAATAAAAAAGATGGTTAATAACAAATGTTGGTGAGAATGTAGGGAAACTAGAACCCTCATACCAGTGGTAATGTAAAGTGATGCAGCAACTATGGAGATAGTTTGGCAGTTCCTCAAGAAGTTGAACACAAGAGTTATCCAATGACACCTAAATTCTACTTCTTGGTATGTACCCAACAGTAATTATAATATATGCATATAAAATGTCTTTATCAGCATTATTTATAATAACTAAAAGTAGAAACTGGTGAATGGATGAAGAAAATGTGGTATATCACACACTGGAATGTTACTTCGCTTAAAAGGGAATGAAATTCTGACACTACAACATGGCTGAAGCTTGAAAAACACGCTTAATGAAATAAGCCAGATACAAAAGGCCACTCACTGCATAATTCCCTTCATAGGAAATCCTCAGAATAGGCAAATCCATGGAAACAGAAAAATAAAGTGGTTGCTAGGGCTTGAGGGTAAGAGTTGATGCTAATGCGAATGGGGTTTCTCTTTTGGGTGATGGAAATGTTCTGAAATTAGCGGTGGTGGTTGTGTAACTCTGCCTTCCTAGTTCAGCCATTCCAAAAAAATGAAATGGAGAAACTCATATCTTTACCCTCACCTATTATTTCCCTCTCTACTGACTTTCTTAAATTTCCTTATCCCTTTCTTGGCAAATTTAGAAATTATTTCTGATTCTCCTTGACTTCCCCACCTCTTTTTTTGTTCCTTAATCTATTACAGTCTAGCTTCTGATTGTGCCATTCTTAATAAGGTCACTAATGACTTAATCATCAGATTCAGTCATTGGTTTTTAATTTTTCTCTTCTTTGAGCCTTTGCCAACATTATTGAACACTTTCTTAAAAGTGGCTTCTGGGCTTACACTCTCCTGGTTTTCATTTGGCTTTTGCTTTCATTTAATCCTTGATCTTTCTTTAACCTGCTTTAATCTTAGATTTTATTTTATTTTGCCTTTATATTTGTTATGCTCCTTTTAGGCAATTTCATTTATTCCCACAGTTTCATCCATCAGTAAATACAGATTTCCATCTATAAACAGATTTCTAAAATTTGTTTTGTTAGTCATTATCTTTTAACTTTCTTTTAATTTTGATACGGTAAGCGTCAGTAGATAGACAAAACCCTCATAAACAAAAGCTCTTTAGGGTCCTCAGTAATTGTTAGGCATGCAAATGATATTATTGTATAAAGTGTTAGAGCACTGCTTGGGGGGCATGTATATATTTTATTGAGATATAATTGACATATAACATACTAGTTTGGGATGTACAACATAATGATTTGATATTTTGTATACATTATGAAATGATGCCTGCAGTGAAGTCTAGTTAACATTGATTACTACACAGAAAACTTTTCTTCCTGTGATGAGAACTTTTAAGATCTTTTCTCTTAGCAACTCTCAAATACACAATATGGTATTTACAGCAGTCACCGTGCTGTCCATGACATCCCCATGACTTCTTTGTTTTATACTGGAAGTTTGTACCTGTTGACCCCCTTCTCTCATTTTACTTATTCCCACTTGCCTTTATCTTTCTTAGAGTTTTGATGCTACTTAGGCATTCTCCCTTTTGCCTTTATTTCCTACCTCAGGGTATCTATACTTCCCTTAGTAGGCATAAAAGGCCCCTTTCCCATGGTTTATTTGGTTTACATTGCAACTGAGTGCTTCACCAACAGCAGAGTGTCCCTGTTGTTCATTGAGTCCATCCACAGTCTTACTTACTGGCACCTGTTGCATAATTCTGGGATGCTTCTTATCTCCTCCCACCTTGCTCTTCCTAGAACCTCAGTATTGTTAAGACTACCTCCTGTAAAGCTTTTAGGCATTTAGTTATATTTTCTTCTCTGTATTTTTAGGGCTTAATTCTTATCACTCTTATCCCGATAGTTATATTTTCTTCTTTCAGGAAAGATAGGATATACAAGTTTTTGTGGAAGTATCAGGACAACCAGAGACTAGCCAGGGAGTGTGATCTCCATTGGTTAAAACTGGAGCATAGGATTTTGTTTTGACCTTTAAAAAAAGAAAGAAAAGAAAAAAAGCCCTTTTCCTTCATAGCATTTAGCATAATGTCTATTGCATAGTAATCTTTGTACCTATCTGGTTTATGCACTGTAACCTCAGTGCCTGGCAGAGAATAGTCGCTCAGCTGATACTCATACTATGAATGAATTTTTACAGCATTTATAAATAACAAAAAATTTAGCATTTGATTATATACGTATATTATTTTTCTGAAGTTACTTCCTAAGTGTTACCTTATCCCTCGTTCTGCTATAGCTTAGGAATTACCAACTGACCTAGTTTCTTTAAAACCAGTAAGTTTTTTTTATTTTAAAAGATTTTATTTATTTGACAGACAGAGATCACAAGTAGGCAGAGAGGCAGCCAGAGAGGCAGGCAGAGAGAGCGAGGGAAGCAGGCTTCCCGCTGAGCAGAGAGCCTGATGCAGGGCTTGATCCCATGACTCAGATCATGACCTGAGCTGAAGGCAGAAGCTTAACGACTGAGCCACCCAGGCACCCTTCCTTTTTTTTTTTTTTTTTTTTTTTTAACCATTATGAAAAACGTCACTGTGTACATTGGCAAACAGGTCCTTTTGTGGACATAAGTTTTCATTTCTCTTGGGCAGCATATGCATAGGAGCGCAGTTGGTGGTATGGTAAGTGAGTATCTAACTTCATAAGAAACAGCCAAACTGTTCATTAGGGTGGCTCTACTAGTTTTGCATTCCCACCAGGTATATGTGAGAGTTCTAGTTCTCTACATCCTTCCAACACTTGAGTTTTTTCAGTCTTTTAAAGTTTAGACAACATAGTGGGTGTGTGGTGGTATCTTTTGGTTTTAGTTTGCATTCCTAATGACTAATAGTGGTGAACATCTTTTCATGTATTTATATGCCATCTGTATGTCCTCTTTGGTGAAGGGAGTGTTCTTATATGTTGCCCATTTTTTATTGGATTGTCTTGTTATTACTGGGTTTTAAGAATCTTTTACATATTCTGGATACAAGTCCTTTATTGGATACATGTTTTTCAGATATTTTCACTCAGTCTATGATTTGCCTTTTCCTTCTTTATAGTGTCTTTTGAAGAGCAAACGCTTTAAATTAATTTTCTTCTTTTATGATTTGTGCTTTCTGTATTCCTATTTCAGAAATTTTTGCCTAGCCTAATGTTACCAAGATTTTTCTCCTATATTTTCTTCAGGGAGTTTTATATAGTGTGAGCTCTCTTAGGATCATGATTCGTTAGAATTTTTTTTTAAAGATTTATTTATTTATTTGACAGACGGAGATCACAAGTAGGCAGAGAGGCAGGCAGAGAGAGGGGGAAAGCAGGCTCCCTGCTGAGCAGAGAGCCTGATGTGGGGCTCAATCCCAGGACTCTGAGACCATTAACCCACTGAGCCACCCAGGCTCCCCTCGTTAGAATTTTTATGTCTCATGGGAGGAAAGTATTGAGATTCATTTTTTGAAACATCATTAACTAATCTTATTAGTGCTATTGTTAAAAAGATAATCCTTTCCCCATTGCATTGCTGTGGCATCTTTGTTGAAAGTCAGTTGGCCACTTGTGTCTATTCCTGGGCTTTCTATTCTGTTTTGTTGATTTCTATGGCTGTCTTTTGCCAAGACAGCAGTATCTAGTCCTATTAATTTAATATGTCTTGAAGTCAGTTAAAGTTTCCAACTTGTTCTCCAAAATTGTTTTGTCTCTCCTACGTCTTTTGAGTTTGTTTAGCCATAATATTTTAGAATTAGCTTGATAATTTTTTGCAAGTGAGCCCACTACAGTTTTGTTTAAGTAAGCTCTAAGCCCACAAGGGGTTTGAATATATGACCCCAAGATCAAGATTCGCATACTCTCCTGACTAAGCTAGCCAAGGCGCCCCACCTACTGCAATTTTAATTGGAATTACATTGAATCTATAAGTTAATTTGGGAAAAGTCAACACCTCACATTATTAGTTATTCTAATCCCATGGAGATGGTAGTCTCAGATTTTTTGTTTAGCTTTTCTCAGTGGTGTTTGTAGTTTTTACTGTATGTTTTGCACATGTATTTTGATGCTATCATAAATTGGTCTTTTTACTTTCAATTTCTGATTTTTGCTTGCACATAGAAATAGAGTTGATTTCTGTATTTTGACCTCATAATCTCTGATCTTCTTAAATTCACTTTATCCTGTAGTAGCTTTTTATAGATTTTTAGGAATTTTTTGCATACAGGATCGTGTTTGTAAATGTAGAGAGTTTCACTTACACGTTTTCAGTATCTGTCTGCTTTTTATTTCCTTTTCTTGCCTTTTTTTTTTTTTTTAAGGTTTTACTTATTTATTTGACAGAGACAGCGAGAGAGGGAACACAAGTAGGGGGAGTGGGAGAGGGAGAAGCAAGCTCCTTCTGAGCAGGAAGCCCAATGTGGGGCTTGATCCCAGGACCCTGGGATCATGATCTAAGCCAAAGGCAGACCCTTAACGACTGAGCCACCCAGGCACCCCTCCTTTTCTTGCCTTAATGGGCTTGGAAAAGTGGTTAGAATGGACATCTTTGCCTTGTTCCTAATCTTGGGGAATGGGATTGGGAGTGAAAACTTTAACCATGTAAGTGTGATGTTAACTGTAGGTTTTTTGTATACTTTTTTTATTGGATTGTGAAAATTCTCTTTTGTTCCCAGTTTGCTGAGGCTTTTTTTTTTTTTAAAATCATGAATGGCTAGTGAAATGTCAGATGATTTTAATGCATATGTTCAGATCATCATGACTTTTCTTTTTTAATCTTGTTGATATAGTGAATTACATTGATTTTTGGTGTAGACCAACTGTGTTTACACACACACGCGCATGTATATATATATGTGTGTGTGTGTAGTTGTGTGTATATCCTTGTTACATATTCTGTAGATGAGGAAGGTGATACACAAAAGTTGTGATGTAAGAAAGCAAACAATAGGAACCCAGAAAGCAGTAGTCTGAATTATTTGCTATAAAGTCAAGCAGAAAAATAGATTTTAGTAAGGTGACTTTATATGGCACAGTGTAAACATTAGACAGGAATCCAGATAAGTAACAGAATGTAGCAAAATGGGAGGTTTAAATCTTGTTTTTTCCTAAACCTGCAGTAATTTGGACTAATATATCAGTTCTTTGTGTAAAAGTTTCTTTACCCTCCTTCTACCCACAAATGATTCTGTTTATTTGATTCTAAGAAAGTTTGCCCATTCTCTACCCTCCTCAACTTTTCTGAAATCAGGAGAGTTATATTAGCTCTCAGCAGGGAGGTAACCTGTGATGGACTTGTATCTGGTAGTGTCTATGTCAGTGCAGATTTTAGGCAGGGGCGTGAGTCATTAAGCTCTCACTCAGGCTGAACTGTTTGCTTTGCTAGCACCTCATGTCAGGTGAAATTTTTATATTCTATTTTATAGAGCTAAAATGTTTCAGTTTAATGTGAACATTTGGCTAATAACTGCATTTACAGAAAAGCTAGTAATAAAGGCAAGATTTCCTTCCCATTCTCATTTTCTTTTCACAAAGGCTTTTAATTACTTGCATTTTTAATTGTGTCTACTCACATATATCCAGTTTTTAAAAACATATATTATGGAGCTTTCAAATATATACAGAAGTAGGGAAAGTAAATTAATAAACCTCAAGAACCCTTATTCAGCTTCAACTCTTACACACATTTTGTTGATCTTGTTTTTATCTGTTCTGTCCCTACTGCCATTTTTAGCAGGAACATTTTATTATATTTATTTATTTTGAAGGATTTTATTTGTCCTACAGAGAGAGAAAGAGACCCCACATGTGTGAGCAGATGAAGGAGCATAACGGGAGGGAGAAGGAGGAGAAAAGAATCTCAAGTAGACCTCTCATGGAATACAGAGTTGCATGCATATGGTGCTTGATCTCACAACCCTGAGATCATGACCTGAGCTGAAGCCAAGATTTGGACGCTTAACTGACTGAGCCACCCAGGTGCCCTGGGAATATTTTAATAGCAAATTACAAACACTGTATCATTTCACTCATAAATACTTCCGTATGTGTCTTTGACATTTAAGGACATCTATATCTATCTGTCTACATCAGCAGTGTTCTATAGCCTAATGAAACTTTAATATATTTTAACATTTTGTTAAATTTAAATTAAAAATTTTTATAAAGATTTATTTATTTATTTATTTGACAGAGATAGCAAGAGAGAGGGAACACAAGCAGAGGGAGTGGTAGAGGGAGACGCAGGCTTCCTTCTGAGCAGGGATCCCAGTGCGGGGCTCAATTCCAGGACCCTGGGATCGTGATCTGAGCCAAAGGCAGACGCTAAGTGACAGAGCCACCCAGGCACCCCTAAATTTAATTTTTTAAAAATAAATTCTTTGCCCCATGTGGGGCTTGAACTCAACAACCCTGAGAACAATAGTCACATGCTTTATCCACTGGGCCAACCAGCTGCCGCTAAATTTAATTTTTAAATAAGTTAATTTTATTTTTAATTTATCGTTATAGCTTCACAGAATTTTTAAGGGGTTAAATAAATAGTGGTCTAATATCTGATCTTTATTCCAGTCTCCCTAATTGTCTCAGAAACGTTGACAGTTATTTGAACCAGAATCTAAACATGTTTCATACATTACATCTGATCATCCAATTGCTATGTATTTTTAACTAGAAGTTTCATAGAAGTTTAACAGAAATTTGGATTCCTAATTCTTGCTTGAAAATTTTTAAAGATCTTATTAATGTATAGTGAATTAATAATGAAATTTTAATAATATGATAATGCAATAGATTACCTACTGAACGATAGGCAGTGCAAATAAAGGCAGTTGAGAAATTGCCAAATTTCTGAGAAGTAAAACTCTCTGTGATTATGAAGAATTGTTACTGAGAAATCAAACATCTGGCCAAAGGCAACCTTTGAAAGTGAAGCATTGTATCATCTAGTAATTTGTAATTGAAATAAAAATAATACAAAAATATTCTAAGGTTAATTAATTGGAAATGCAAATGCAACACTGCTAGTCTTTAATATACCTTGAAATTACACTTTTCAAACTGAGGGTGCTAGTGAGGTAAAGTTCATAAGCACAAGTTATAAATTACAACTCTGATGTTCTTAACTTCTGAAGGCCAAAAGGGATTCAGAAGAACCTCTAGACCCAGTGTGGAGAACACTTAAAAGTCTATGATACTCAAATTCAAACTCGGTGGTAGGAGAGAAAGAAGGATCTGAAGCTGCATGGATAATTGTGTGCTGTTGTTGGAGAACTTTTTATATACATTTAATGTTAAATTTTGGGGAACCAAAGAAATATGTTAAATTGATAATATGCTTTAGAACCATAAGTTATAAGTAATAGGTATGTAGGAAGATTAAATGATGATTCAAGCAGGATGTTTAATTGAAACCCTAGTACAAAGTTCAACAAATAATGAATTGTCAGCTTGTTAACTTGCTTTGTGATTTGGGGCAATATTTGGTATGAACAAGAGATCTTTAAGCTTTGTCTTTCTCTGCTTCTTGGAATTACCAAGAAAAGCTTATTATTTTAGGGGGTACAGTCTGTTGCCAGAGGATAGGGACACATAAAACATGCTGTGGGAAGTTTTTTGGTAAGTTTTCATACTTGAAGTGTTAACGTGTTGTCAGTTACCTAGAAAATAGTAGCTCTCAAAATGACTCAGAAAGCTCTTACTATTTTTTAGTTTTTATTTTGTTTTGTTTTTATTTATTTATTTGTCAGAAAGAAAGCATAAGCAGGGGAAGCTGCAGGCAGAGGGAGAAGCAGACTCCCTACTGAGTGAGGAGCCTAATGTGGCATTTGATTCCAGGACCCTGAGATCATGACATGAGCCAAACGCAGATGGTTAACCAGCTGAGCCACTCAGGCATCCTGCTATTCATTTCTAAAGTTTTTTTATCAACATGCTTTAAACTAAACTTCTGACCTAATACTTTATAATTTATTATAGTTTTAATGTTGTATTCTTTATATTTGAGATTTTTTAATTTTTTTTGAGATATTTTTAATATTAATAATTGTGAGTAGTTACATGTTATTGTACATCTTTTGAGAAAAATACATCTTTTTTGGTTGTGTGTGTGTATTTAAAACTTAGTTTTGTAGCTTTTACAAAAAATTATGTTTCATATAAAAAGTACTCTGTTACCATTTTGAGCATGTTATATCATCACTTTAATAGTAGAGGTAGAGAAAGTGTTAGGGCCTTGGACATAGCATATTCTACATTTTTTTTTTGTCTATAATTGTTTTTGGTATTAGTCCTTTGCTTTTTGCTCTCATTAACCTGTTTCTTCCTCTCATTCCTATTCCTTTGGCCATCAGTCACCCTGCTGCTTTTCTTAACTATTACATTAACTCCTTAACTTGCCTTGTTTTTTTTTTTCAGCCTGTCATATTATGGCAATAATGATTCTAAAGCACACCACTTGAGTGTTATTCTGCTGTTAAAAATGTTTGATTGCTTTCCATCATTCACTAGATTCCTTAGCGGCCTTCACAACTTAGCCAGTCACCTTATTTATCCATATATCATCCATACATCATTTATTCATTCAGCCATACTTATTGAGTTTCTTTTGTGAATCAGACGCTGTGCTAGGCTCTGAGTCTCAAATTGTGAGTAAAAACAAACAGGAGCTCTACCACCATTGGTTTAGTTGAGAAGACAAACATTAAATAAAAACGTCACATAGGGCGCCTGGGTGGTTCAGTGGGTTAAGCCTCTGCCTTCGGCTTGGGTCATGATCTCAGGGTCCTGGGATCGAGCCCCACATCGGGCTCTCTGCTCAGCGGGGAGCCTGCTTCCCCCTCTCTCTCTGTCTGCCTCTCTGCCTATTTGTGATCTTTCAAATAAACAAATAAAATCTTTAAAAAAAATAAAAAGTTACATAGATCAAAGTAAAATTGCAATTACCATATATCCTGCAGAAGGAGGAATATGTGCTATAAGAGCTTACAATAAGGGCACACTAGATCTAATCGGGGAGCTCAGAGAAAGCTAAGATCTGAAGAAATGAGTAAGATTTACTACACAGAAAGTGGGAAATATGATCATATCAGACTGTGCAAAGAATCTTCCCATTGGGAGTATTTTTTTTTAAAAGATTTATTTATTTATTTATTTGGCACAGAGAAAGTGCACAAGCAGGGGGAGAGGGAGAAGCAGGCGTCCTGTTGAGTGGGGAGCCCAATGTGGGGCTCAGTTCTAGGACCCTGAGATCATGACCTGAGCAGAAAGCAGACATTTAACAGACTAAGCCATCCAGGTGCCCCCACCCCCACCAAAACGAGTTTGTTTTGAGAACAAGACTAGAAACAAGCTCATGTGACTTAGTGCATAAAAGAAAAGGGATCATTGTATAAAATGGAAGGTTGGCTTGACCACATAAGGGACTCGAAGCAATGCCAAGTCATGTTGTTATTAAAATAAAAGCAATAGGAGGCCATCCAAGGGTTTTATTTGGAGATACTGGGTGGAGGAGGGAGACAAATGGATGTCGGAAGACCAGTTAGGCATTGTTGCATTAGTTCTGCTAATGGATTGGCTGAGGAGTTTGGTGATGGTAGAGAAGTAGTCATTTTAAGATATATATATATATATATTTTTTAAGATTTTATTTGTTTATTTGACAGAGAGAGATCACAAGTAGGCAGAGAGGCAGGCAGAGAGAGAGAGGGAAGCAGGCTCCCTGATGAACAGAGAGCCTTATGTGGGACTCAATCCCAGGACCCTGAGATCATGACCTTAGCCGAAAGCAGAGGCTTAACCCACTGAACCACCCAGGCGCCCTAAGAGATATTTGTAAGGTCAAATCAACCAAATTTGGTGACATACATTATATTACATTTGGAGTATAATAAGGAAGAGGTAGGAAGAGGGAGATGGCTTCTTGCAATGCTGGAGAGATTATGATCCCATTCACTGAGCTAGGAAATGTTGAAAGAGTATCATTTTGGGTGGAGGAAAATCATGACTTCAGTTTTGAAGGTTGAGTTTAAGGTACCTTTGAGCCATTCAAGGGAAATATCAAGTAGGCAGAAGAATGCTCAGAAGAAAGATCTAGGCTGGATATATAAAAATGTTTAATTTTATCTGAGTATAGAATTTTATCCAATTTTATCTAATTTTTTTTATCTAATTTTATCTGAGTATATGAAGCTGTGGGCAGGGGTTGAGGGTTTAAAATGTAGATTGGCCAAGACTTAAAACTAAGCCTTGAGGATCTGTAGCATTTAATGGTATTGAAGGTTGAGTCTGGTTTGAGTGTTGAGGGTAGAAATCAGAACAGCCAGAGAAGAGGAGGGAAAACCATGAGAATATTCCAATGTGAAAGCTAAAGGAGAAGTGTCTAAAGAGTGGTAGTTTGAATACTGCTGGGAAGCTAACTATGAAAAATCTCCACTAGATTTAATGGCACCATTATCTGTTTCTGTGTAATACATCATCATAAATCTTAGAGGCTTGAAACCAGTGTATTATTTCTCAAGATTCTGTGGGTTGAAGGTCATTCAGCTGGCTGCTTAACTGGGGCTGGAACATTGAAGATGGCCTTTTTTATAATCTGGGGCTTTGGTACTTGTTGCCTGGGCACTTTGCTGCTCGTTCCTGTGGCTTCTGTCTCCATATGATGTCTGATCAGTCAGTGGCCAAGTTCAATCTTCCTTACGAGGGAGCTGGCTCCCGAGGGGGTGATAATGAAGTTGTGAGGCCTGTTAAGACTTAGGCCTGGAACACTTTCCATAATTGTCATCACAATGACCAAAAAAAAAATCATGGGTGACTTTGTGTGGGAATTGTTTTAGTGGACTGAAAAGACTAGGGAATGACTAGTAGATGAAGAAAAAAATTCTCGTCATTCTTTTTTATTTTCTCTAAACTTGACTCAATAGGCTACTAACTGCCTGAAAACTTCTGCTTTTTTCCTTCATATATTCCCTTTCTCTGAATGTTGTTCCTCTATCTCCCCCATATTAAAACCTTTCCCATTCCTTTTTTTTTTTTTTTAAGATTTATTTATTTATTTGTGTGACAGAGTACATGAGCAGGGGGCAGAGGGAAAAGAAGAGGAGAGTCAGACTCCCTGCTGAGCGCAGAGTCCAGAGTGGGGCTCAGTCTCTCATGACCCGGAGATCATGACCTGAGCCAAAATGAAGAGTCCAATGCTTAAGCAACTGAGCTACCCAGGTGCCCTTAAAACGTTACCATACTTAAAGGCCTTCTTAAAAT
Organism: Mustela nigripes; assembly: GCF_022355385.1. Taxonomy (NCBI): domain Eukaryota; kingdom Metazoa; phylum Chordata; class Mammalia; order Carnivora; family Mustelidae; genus Mustela; species Mustela nigripes. Next base: position 22,361,502 of record NC_081571.1, read on the forward strand.
CTTCAGTTTCTCCTTTCTATTTTACTGTCCAGCACCTTTGAATTTTAATTTGTTTTTCATCCTAGTATTTTTTTTATTTCTTGCCTCCTATATTTTTGATGATGATCTTCACCCTGCACATGCCATCGCCCAATCTACAAAAGGTTCTAGATTTTTAGTCACCTTTTCATTTTCCTAACTTACTCAGATGCTGCTTTTCTTTGAGCCTTCCCTGGTTCATCCACCAGATAATCACTTACTCCTGTACTCACACATGTTATATCATCAAGTACTCTCAGCCTGTCATATCACGGCAATAATGATTCTAAAGCACACCACTTGTTATTCTGCTGTTAAAAATGTTTGATTGCTTTCCATTGTTCACTAGATTCCTTAGTGGCCTTCACAACTTAGTCAGTCACCTTATTTATCCATACATCATTTATTCATTCAGCCATATTTATTGAGTTTCTTCTGTGAATCAGACACTGTGCTAGGCTCTGAGTCTCAAAAGGTGAGTAAAAACAAATAGGAGCTCTACCACCATTGATCTAGTTGAGAAGACAAACATTAATAAAAATGTCACGTAGATCAAAGTAAAATTGAAGTTACCATAGATAAGGCCAAGGACTTGTTAGGGCTTCAACATATGGAATGACTGTTTCTCCACCCCTTGTTCTAGGTGTCAGGTTTTTGCAGCTCATGTTTTTGTGTCCTATGTGGGTACATAAAAGGGGCATAGAGATCAAGTACATACATAGTAAGAGAGTAATCCTCCCAGCTCTTGAAGATAAGACTACCTGGTTTTGTGACCTACCATAAACATTACCACAGATTCTGTGTTTGTGTGTTTGCATCCACATTTGTGTGTGTTTTGGGATGCGGAGAGCACAGGTCTTATTGGCAGGACTGAGAGGTGCTTGTGTTCTGACTACAGCTCTCACTCTACCCCTCTTACTCTGGTACTTTTCTTCTGCTGTGGGAATGGGGAAGACCTCATTTATTTCATTTGACAAATACTGTGATGGGGGTTGGGGCACAGAAAAGAGTAAGATCCTTCTCTTTGCCCTCCCTCAAACTAGTGGGATAGGTAAATAGGTGCCAGGTAAATGGGTCATTAAAACATAAGGTAGGAAGTATGATTATTAAAGGACTTACTATTTGAGTTACTTCTGTAATAGAACCAGTTGGCAGAACATCTAAGTGCAAGGGAAACCTCCTAAGTGTTGGTACAGATCAGTCAGTTTTGACTCTCATGGTTGGCTCTGGTGTGGACATTATCGAGGAGCCAGTTAGGTGGTTGTATACGAGGAGAAATCTGCTTGATTTCTGAATTAAAGATGTTTTAAAAATAAATATCTTTCTTTTTTTATTTTTTTTTTTTACTATTTGCTGGCTTTTATTTTTTATATTCTGTGGGTCTAAAAAATAAATAGTTAATGTGTAAGAATTCTGGTTATCTAAGGTTTTATAATAGTTTCTCTTAAAGTGAGCTAGCTAAAACATCTCATTATTTGGCTTGGTATAGTCCTTATTAAATCTTAACACAATGCCATGCTTTAGTAGGTGCTCAATGAATAACAAAGAATAATTAAAATTTAAGTTGAGCCTTAGTCCGTTCTTAGCACAGTCACAAATAATTAGGATTTGAACTGTAATCAAAAACAAAAAGGTTGAATGAAGGAGAGATTGCACTTTTATAACAAAGGTTGAGCAAGCCTAATGATAAACTGTCATCAGACCTACCTAATCTGCCCTTTACTTTTGATATCTGTGGAGAAATAAATTTTATTCCTTTTTAATAAGAAGTTCAGGAAAGATTCAAAGGTGAAAAGTCAGTAAGATAGATCTCCAAAGGAAAGAAGGAGAAATAGGACAGTTTTCCTAAATTTAAGTGGGAGTTACATTTTCTTTTCTGTCAACTACCAGGATAATTACATAAGTTATCTGGAATGGTGGTATCAGTGAAATGAATCATTTAAAATAATATAGAGGGGCGCCTGGGTGGCTCAGCTTGTTGAGCATCCAACTCGGTTTCAGCTTAGGTCATGAATCTTAGGGTGGTGGGATCAAACCCTGATTCAGACCTTGTTTGTGCTCAGTGTGGAGTGTGGAGTCTGCTGGAGATTCGCTCCCTCTGCTCCTCACCCTGTTTGCACTCATTCTCTAAAATAAATAAAACCTTAAAAAAAATTAAATAATATAGAAAACTTCAATTGTATACAAGTAAAAATAAAACTTTGTTATTATAAACAATAATTTTCTTTGCTTATTAATAAGTCCGTTAGACTGAGGTTTTGCCAAATATAGTCTTATGAAGACTCTAATAAAGACCAGTAATGTCATGATTACGGGGAGTTTACTCTATTCTTGAATTGCATATGAAAGCCAATTCTTAAAATTTGCAGTCCTTACATGGTCTAAACTTGATTATATAGCAGGGATTATTTGAGTATATATCCTCCAAATATGTATCTTCTGACATGGAATCTTACATAACAACTTATCTCTAAAATGGGGATAATAATAGTACCTGTACTGGTTTGTTATTAAATATATGAAAAACTCCTAGAATTTTGCTTGGCCCATAATAAGTGCTCAATATCCTAGCTATTATTCTTGCTTGCTTTTATTATTGTTATTAGTCATGTACTTAGGAATTGGGAGAGAGCAGTAGGAGGGAGAAAATATATTACTGCATCTTTACATTGGATAAAGGAGTAACTTGGGGGGAAAGCATAGGACATTTCATAAAACAATCTAAATTATTTATAAAATATTACTAATTAGTGACTTAAAATCACTAGATTTTTAAAGGGATGATTTAAAATTTGCTTCTAAAAGTAGTAATTTTTCATAATTAAACTTTCCTTTTTTCTATTTAATAAGTTATTTTTTTTAATGTGGTTATCTTACCACCTGATTTTTTAAAAAATATAGGTAATGGTTTCACTAGTGGTTAGGCAGTATAATGAAGTGGTTAAGAGCACAGAATCAAGGGCCAGACCGGCTGGGTTTGAACTCTGTCTCCTTACTATTTACTGTGTACTTTCCCAAAAGTTATTGGAATTCTTTGTGCAAAAACAGGCGTTTTTGTCATTTGTAAATAGGAATTGTATGGCGCTTATCTTATTTGTTTATTTTTGTGGATTCAATGAATTAATGTATATAGATTATAATATATAATGAATTAATATATGTATATATATTTTATATATATATGAGCCATATATATGGTTTAGAACGATGTTTGCCGTATAGTAATAACTACTCTATAAGTGTTGTTAATGACCAATTTTTTTAGCATCCTCAGTGTAGACACTTAACTTTAAAAACTCTTACACTAAAGTTTCGTGCAATTAAGTTTTATGAAACTCTTTTCCTGCCAAGTGTTCAGAAGTAAGCTAATAAATATCTTCCTAACCAGTATTGTAGTTTTCTGGTTAGCTTATCCTCCCAACACACCTCTTAAAAAATTCCTTTAGGAACATGATGATCCCTTTCCTCTGAACTCTTTGAGTGATGGGACCACATTTTATTATGCATCTTTAAATACCCAGAACCTAAAAGATGCTTAATATTTGGTAGGTGAATAAAAAATGATGACTGAAAGAAGCATGCATAATTTTCAGGGAGTATTTTGCCCTCTTGCAGTATACTTTAATAACTGATCAAGGAGAACTCTTTGTTGAAGTCCTTAAAAATGTGGGATCTTTGGGTTTGTGATTATAATGTAATCTACTTTAAGTTGAGGCATGTATGAACTTTTCTTGTCTTTGATTTTGTATGAAACACAATAGTTGACTGCTTGAATGAACACTTTATCTGCTTTTGACACTTATCTTCATATTAACATATTCAGGTATTCTGGATAGATAAGGATAAATGATACAAAATTTCAGCATATTTGTGAAATTTTGTTCTTTTTTGTTGTAGATTTTTAAAAATTTAGTAAATGAAACAGAATACTGCAGATTGTTAAGCTGTAGTTTCCTTTGTTCCCCTACTCAGTGTTAACTTTCTTCCCTCTTCCCCACCTCACCCCATCATGAATTTGGTATGTAGCTTTTTAGTTTACCTTTCTCACTTCTACTACATGTACATGTTATACATATATAAAACTAGATTAAGTAATAATTTAACAGTGAACACAGATGCTTATCTGTGTCATTTTTCATCTTGCTTTCTTTTCATCTGATACTGTTTTGATTCACAAATAGACTCACACTTATAGTTGTCCCCCAATATAAGAAAAAAAGGTGGTATTCTAGAACAGTGGAGAAAGGATGTTTTTTTAATAGTATGTCAGTATGTTTGAGAAAAAATCTACCTCTACTTCTACTCACAGAACTAAATTTCAGATTTAAATGTAAGTGGTAAAATAGTAAAACTTTTAGGAGAATATAGAAGAATTGTCATGACCTTTGAGGGCACAGAAAGTACTAACCACGGAAGAAAAAATGTATTAAGATAAGAAATTCAGTTTATCAAAAGATACCACTAAAATAGTAGAAGAAGTCACAAAATGGGAGAAGATATTTACAGTATGTATATCTAACAAGGGACTCATCCAGAATATATTACTAATTTTTCAAATCAATAAAAAATGTTAACTTAGTTTTTTAAAAAGCAGGCAGAAGCCTTTAGCAGGCACTTGACCTGAGCATTTTTGCTCCTCAGTGTATATCAACAGAAGCACGTGTCTAGGTTTTTCATAAAAAGATATGCTATAATTTGGGGCACCTGGGTGGCTCGGTGGGTTAAGCCGCTGCCTTCGGCTCAGGTCATGATCTCAGGGTCCTGGGATCGAGTCCCGCATCGGGCTCTCTGCTCAGCGGGGAGCCTGCTTCCTCCTCTCTCTCTCTCTGCCTGCCTCTCTGCCTGCTTGTGATTTCTCTCTGTCAAATAAATAAATAAAATCTTTAAAAAAAAAAAAAGATATGCTATAATTTCAGAGTTGTACTATTCATACTAGAAACTGGAAACAACCCAGATGCTTATCAACAAAAAAAATAGATAAACTCTAGTACATGTTCTCTCTCTATTCCTTTGTTGTCTCTCTCTCTCTTTCCCTCTCTCTGTCTTTTATACTCACATGCTATGTGGCAATGGGAATGAATGACCTACACTTAAATATGCAACAGTATAAATCTCAATCCCATAATATTAAATGGAAGAAGCCATAAGCCAAGGAGACCATATTCTGTAATTCCATTTATATAAAGTTCAAAATCAAGGAAAACGTCAGTTGGAGAGAGAGAATGACTGGAGGGGCATAAATTAGTAAGTTTCTGTTTCTTGATAAAAATGCTCATTACATGAGGACATTCATCTTGTGAAAGTTCACCAAGCTGTACACTCATGATTTATGTTCTTTTATGTATGGATGCATGAATTGTATGTATGTTATATTAAAAAAATACTGTTTTGAGATGTATCCGTGTTGGATCTTAGAGGTTGAGTTTATTCATTTCAACTCTGATTTATAAACAGACCACAGTTTGTTTATTGATTCCCTTATTGGACTTCTAGGTTGTTTCCTGTGTTCCTGTTTCAAATAATGCTGTAGACAGTATTTTACCTGGCTTCCTGTAAACATATATGAGAGTTTCTTTAAGATGTATAACTAGAGATGGCATTGCTGGTTCCTGATGTATGCTAATCTTCAGCTTATCAGATCTTATCAAATTGTTTTTTAAAATGGTTATATATGAGTGATGGAAAGTTTCCATTGAGATACACACACACACTTCTCATCACTTTTGTCAACCCTTAAAATTTTGCTCACGTGATGGGTGCAAAATGATATATCCCTCATATATTTTTTTAAGATTTTATCTACCTATTTGATAGAGACACAGCAAGAGAGGGAACACAAACAGGGGGAGTGGGAGAGGGAGAAGCAGGCTTCCTGCTGAGCAGGGAGTTTGATGCGGGGCTTGATCCTGGGACCCTGGGATCATGACCTGAGCCAAAGGCAGATGCTTAATGACTGAGCCACCCAGATGCCCTCCCTCATATTTTTAATTTGTATTGTCTGGCCATATGGATTTCCTTAGGTATTTTTTTCTCCCATTTTTCACTATTAAGAATTACCCATTTGTATTTTTGTACATTTTTCTTATGGTTAATTTTATATTTATTTCTTGATTTATGTGCAATTTGCCTTGATTCTCAGAGTCCATATATTCAGAAAGGCCTCCATTTCTGATTTTAACATGCTGCTAGAATTTCAGTTGTAGACTTTAGATTTGGAATAATTGAACCTTCTTAAGAATATTTTTCTTTCAGGCTCTTTGTGTTTTTCCTGTCTCTGTTTGCCTATCATTGCTCCTTCCATTATTACTGGCACATTTCAACTATAGGTTTTTTTTTCCCCCTCTTTTGTTGGTGAGAGGGGATATGGGGAAGGGGAAATGATAGAAAACTAAATAAAAATTTGACAAGTTTTATAAAAGTGATATAACTGTGTATGAAATATGCTTGTGACCATTCTTGGTTGTTTTGTTTATTTTGGTTGAAATATTTTCCAGATCTGGCATTCCACAAAGGCCAGTTATTTTGTTTTATATTGTCTCCCTTGTGGATGCTTATCATTAAATTATTTGATTTGTGTGTGTGCATGTGTATGTATATACCTTTCTGTCTGTGAGTGTGGAGAAGCAAGAGAGAGAGAGAATTATCTGATTAACTGTGTGTGTATGTGTATACAGTTCGGAAACTGTCATTGTCCTATGCACTGCTTATATCTGAGGTCTTTGCAGTGCTGTTATCCTGTGGATTCTTGAGACAGTTCCATGTATTGATTATATCCCAGAGTAACTATTGCTCCTCCTTCCTCCATTGCTCCTTGTGCCCTGATGTTATTGTGATCTTAGAAAATGACCGAACACTCGGTGGTTGTGCTTCCCAGATGCAGAGGTGACTGGTCTGGAGTAAAGGAGATGATGGAAACATTGTTTTCCTCTTTCTCTTCTGGCAAGGTGTGGTAATATTAGCAAGAGCTTGGAGTTCCTCAGCTGTTTTCCAAGTGTCACAGAGAGAGGTTAGAGAAAACCTTTCTCACAGAACATCCTGGCCCAGATTTCTTCAACATTCTGTTCTACTGCCTCTGACTTCTGCCTTAAGTAGGATCAGTGCCAGAGGAAAGGCTCAAGACTCCTGGCCATGGTCACAAAACCTTGACTGATTTGGATCTTGCAGCGTATTCTCTTGGCATGAAGCTTTCAGAGAGCTGCCAGCTTAGCAAGAGCTTCACTAGGAATTCTCTTCTGAGAATAGAATTTGATTTTTTTTTAATGGTTTAAGGTAACTCGTAAAAAATTGAGTCTTAAGTCAGTGTAGAATGACTTCAATCCCTAATTTGTCAAGTGCAGAAATCTTTGAGGTGAGAAATAGAAAGGCCATAAACAATAGTTATGTTTGCTGAATGACCAAAGCAGTCTGAACTTTGGCAATTAATTTGGAAGTGATTTTTTAAAGTATTTTCTGTATTTTAGAGAAAACTCTAAATAAATCCCCAAGTATGGTAATCCTGGGCTTTATTTTTAGTTTTAAGAATTATATATGTGATGAAGTTTTTTGTTTTCTTGGGCACCATGTCATTATCACACATAAAATATTAATAATTGCAGTAATGTATATTCCATATTTTCTCAAAAAATCTTGGCTTTTGATTTCTTTGTCTTTTCTTCTGTAATGTTCCACCACCCTCCTCACTCCCCAGTCTTTGCTTTTTCATGCTATTGATTTATTGGAGAAGGCAGATCATCTGTCCTATAGGATGTCCCACTTGCTGGATTTGACTTGTTGCCTCTTGTGGTGGTATTTAACTTGATTCCATGTCTCTAGCAGTCCCTGTAAACTGGCAGCTAGAATAAAAGGCGTGGTGAGGTTTAGTTCAACCTTTACTTCCCTTTCCCCTTTTTTCCTTTCAGTGCTCCGCATCTGCTGTTGCATCACTTCTTGATATACATTCTTTCTGGTTATCCCCATTTAGTTACGCTAAGATTTGTGTGTGGATTCTCTTGGTCCTCTGTTACTTACTTGGTACAGAGATACCCATTAGAATCATTTCAAACTCTTGTAAGATTCTTAAGAATCCAAGATCCTAATTTAGCAGGTCTGTTGGGATTGGGGAAAGATAGCTCTTAAAAAACACATGGAAAAATAAAAGCCCTCTTCCTTTACTCAGATGTGGTAAGAATCATTATTTTTAATACAATTAATATGTAATTAGAGTGACAAAATTTTCTTTTATGCAGATGCTTTGGGAATATATGTTTTGTCAAAAAATTAAGCCTAATTAAAATTATTAACTAGAAACGTTTGTGGCTGCCGTGGTATACTAGAAAAAGTACTGACTTGATCCTAGGAGGCCAGATCACTTATTCTTTCTGAGACATTTTTTAATCTAGAAAATAGGAATAGTAAGATATTTATTAGAGGCTTGTTTTAATGATTAAATGAAATAATTTATTTGGAAGCAGTCTAGCACCTGGTGGTTAGTTGAATGGAAACCTAAAAAGCATTACAATAATAGATGTTTTTCAATTGAGGTCTTTAGAGTAAAAGCTGAAGAAAATTGATGTAACAGCCTCTCACGTGCTTATTTTCGCCGTATCTTTTCTTTATAAGCATTTGTTTTTTGAGTGATAGGAGACTGATGTATTTAGTTTTAATATATGTGTAATTAATGTGGCCTTTTGGGAAAAACAGCCTGTGGAATCTTATTTTTTCCCCCCTTATTTTCAGCTCCATTTACCTCTTAATTCTCCTTTGCCTGGAAGTGAATTGACCAAGGAACCTTTTCGTTGGGATCAGAGACTCTTTGCACTAGTGTTGCGGTTGCCTGGCACCATGTCAGTAGAAACAGAACAGTTGACAGGTGTGCCTTTAGATGACTCTGCGATCACACCAATGTGTGAAGTAACAGGCGGTAAGTTTCTTTGCTGGCAGTAATCCAGTGACTTAAGGCAGAGTTTATCTGAATGTTTTAAATGTACATTTCAAAAACTCCATGTTTGTTTTTGTTCAACGAGTTAATGTTAGGAATTACAACTATTACAACTTCTGTGATCTGATTTGAATGGGATTTAATACGATTGGATCTGAAATGAATGGTATTTCTTTCTACCCATATAGAAAGTGCTGGTATTTGAAGTTGTTAAACTTCTGTCTTACCTATAAAGATTACCATTGGTTCATGAATGCAGTAAAACTATTTTCTCTGAAAAATTAACAGAATTTTGAAAATCATCCCATTAACCATGTAATGTTGATTCCTTGGTTAAGTACAATTTTCCCTAGAGGCAAAGAGGAAGCTAGGTAGTAGGTTAGAGGAACAGGTAGTGAGGTCTTATGCAGCTAGATCAGGTAGTCACTATGTTAAGTGAACAATAAGGATACTCTGGAAAAATAATATGTGAATAGACTCAGAACTTCTGTAATCTGGAATTGGTCAGCAGATGTGTTTAATTCATACGGCTATGTATTGAATGTATTGAGTGTCTGTGTGTACCAAGCACTGTTCTATGCTTTAAGACTGCAGTAGTGGATATGACAGGCAGTGGTTATTCTTGCTTTCACGGAGCATTTTAGTTTTCACCTAATGAATTTAATTTAGTACTCACTCAATGTCCAAATCTGACATACCACTGTTTCACCTGTGTCAGGGGCCGGTGGCCTTAGTCTCTAGACACAGGCAGTGCTCCTTATTGAGATTCCATGATAGACAGGCTCATAGGTTAAAGGAGAATCCTAAGGTTCAATTAATATTTTAGTTGCCTTTCTTCTAAAATTCTCAGACAGAAAGGGTACCCTACACAGGTATATGAAGTAAATAAATTAAGAGGTTATTCTTCACATTATTAAATGTTTGTATTTATAGAAGTACTTTCTGGTAACTCTTGTAATTCCTTCACAGTTTACTTAAAAAGGTATGTACATATATTTTTAAAGGGAAAAGCTATCTATCTAAATTTGAAAATCCACTGTTAACAATGCCTTGTTTCCTTGTGCATGAATGGTATTTTTCAGTGACAGTCATTGTTTCTGTGGGTAGATTCACATTTGTATTCAGAAAATTTTAGTTTTCAAACTTGGACAGACTCACTTGCTAAAATCCTGATTTTTTTTTTTTTTTTTAAGCTCTAGTGTTTTTATTAACAGATGGAAGGCCTTAAAATTGTAATTTATTTACACTCTTGCCTTGGAAATTTTTTTATTATATATGCTTAGTTTGAACTAGAATTATGATAAAGTTATGGGACTATATGTGCTATAACTTTTGCTTCTAGGATCAAGAATATTCCTAGTGGGAAATGAAGTGAGTGGTATAATCAGAGAGGGTCTGCAGTGAACCTGAGACATCATGTAGTGGTTAATATCCTTGTCTTTGGGCAGGAATGTACTAAAGCTATTTTGTTTATTCTTGGAAAGGAACATCTCCAGAGGAGAAGATTCTGAAGTGACCGTTGGTAGTATCTTTCAATCACCCAGAAACTTTGGTCAAGAAATTAGGAAGCTCCCCCGAATACACATCCTGAATCTCTCCTTGATGTAGTGGTTTATTTGACTCTCTTGCTCTTGGTGTAAGAATATTAAGAAGCTGTTCAAATGCCACTCACCTTTTCATAGATCTGAATAATATTTTCTTTTTTTTATTATTTTAAGACTATTTCCTAAAGAAAGTTTTGAGGATAAAACACTAGAAAAAATAGAAAAAAAACCGGAAAGCTAATACCACTGGCATTGCACTTTCCAAATAAGTAATTTCTACTAACAATTCATGTGCATTTTTTAACTTAATGTGTGTGTACATTTATTTTTCCCATTATAGAGTAATTTATGTCACTAAGGAAAAGTTGGAAAGAAATGTGCCTATGGTGTCACAATCATTAATAAGTTGTTATATTTTCTAGGTAATACTCTAAAAATATTGTAAAATTGTCATTGTAAGCATTTTTCTTTTATTAGGTAATTAGTCAGTGTCCATTCTATGTAACTATTTCTAATGCTGGAAATAACAGCAGGAACAATAAACAAAGATCACTTTTTGGACTATGTGACAGATAAAATCATAAAATGAATAAGTAGTAGTATTTTAGAGAGTGCTACTTACTCTAAGGAAGAAGCAGGTTAAGGATATAGAGAGTAACTTGAAGCAGAGAATGAATATTCTTGGAAGGTGTTTGAGGAGGTGACTTTTTTTAAAACCATGAACCTAAAAGTTTGAACTATACTGGTTCGAATCAATGTGCTCCTTATCCTTGGAGATTATCATATTTGTTTAAAGAAATAAAACATTTATTCTTTTATAAATTCTATACCTCTAATATTGAAGTTAAGGCCTCTTGTTTTAATAGGGCTTAATCATTTTTAGTTGTGTCTTAAAAATATTAATCCCTCTAAAATAATTTTACATTGTGTTTACTGAGTCTTTATTGTGGTGGAACTGACATAAGACATATTAGTTGCAGGTGTATATCATAATGATTTGGTATTTGTGCATATTGTGACATGATCACCACAATAAGTCTTCTTAACATACAAGCAGAGATCTGAATAATGGAGTAAACTATAGGAAGATCTATACAAAGAAAATAGTAAGGGAAGGAACACAGTATATATTTTTGTGAGCAACAGGAAGGCTAATATGGCTGGGGCTTACATAAGGGAGGAATAGAAGGTAATAGGTTTAGAGCAGTAGGGGAAGGTTGAATATTGAATAGCCTTTTAGGCTATAATAAATATTTTTTATTTTCCAAGTGCAATGAGGAACCATTGGAGGGCTTTTTCTAGGGGGTGACATCTGTTTCTTTTTCTGAACGATCACTTCAGGTGCTGGATAGACTATACTGTAAAGTAGCAAGAATAGAGGCAGAAAGGCTAGTAAGCGATGATAGCACTTTGGTTTAAAGTGTTGGATTTGGGGGGATGGTGAGAGGTGGTCTGATGTAAGGGAGAACTTAAGGATGAGGGCAATGAGAGCAGAATGAATCAAGAATGATTCTTAGATGACTCACTTGGCCTGAATACTGGAGATGAATGGCTGTGACATGGACTGAGATGGGGACACTGGGGAGAAGCAGGTTTGAAGGAGGTGCAGGGATATCAAAGCAAAAAATGCCCAATTGATATGATGGTGGAAGTCCTGAAGATAAAAAGCACTTTATGAGAATTGTAAGATATCTAGAGTAAATAAATTTAACTTTCTTAGCCTCTATAAGGATTGCTGCCCAGTTTATTACAAATATTCTTTTTGCTGCTTCTCCATTTTACTAAAATGCTGGTGTAGTAGACTTCTGTGGGAATTTTTTTTTTTCCACTTCTGCCTTTAGATTCACTGTATTTAGTTTGATTTTTTTGTGGACTCTGCATAATAGTAAGTAAGCCAGCTCCTTGACTTGAAAGTGTGTGCTTGTAAGCCATGATTGTAGAAACTGTGCTTCAGTACAGGGAGTTTTACATTGTAAGTGATGAGTTTTGATTGAGAGAATAGAAGAAATATTACATAGGGTATAGGTTTACTTTGTAAAGATGGCAAAATTTGCTATTTCCTCTTTACCTTCAAAAGAATGGATATTTATTATTTAAGTGACTCAAGTTTATTAACTTTTTCTTTAGTTTTTATAAAGCATCTTTGTAATTCTTTTTTTTACTAAGATTATAACTCCTATACTCCTATTTTCCTAATCAATTGATGATTGATTTCCTAATCATTGATGATGACACAAGGATAGAGGAGCAGAGAGAATTGCTACAATTTTATACTTTAAAATTTTTTGGTTTTTAATGACTTCTTGGGAATATGCTTTAATTTCAAGAAATAAGATAATTCAACCTTTATATAATCTTCTAGATACTTTGTATATCAAGATGATCAATCTTTATATGTATTGTGACTCAGAAAAAATATTTTAATTTATCAGTTCTTTCAAATAAGTATGATTCCATATAGGCATTCTGTTTTAAATACTGATTTCAAATTAACATCATAATTTCCAGGGAACAAAGTATACCCAGATTAAAGTTTTCTAATGTCCTGTAAAGGTTTGAATCTTGGGCGTATTAACTTGGATAAATTAACCTCTCCATGTTTTAGTTTTCTTATTTATAACTTGGAGAAAGTAAGCCATACAGTTGTTGCTAGGATTAAATAAATTAATATAATAAAGTGGTTGGAATAGTGCCAGGCATGTAGACATTCAATAATTGGTAGGTATTTTTATGATTATGACTACTGTTATTGTATACAGGTAGGTAGGTAGGTTATCTGATACTTGTTTTTCTAAGTATAGCTGATGGTCAATTTGAATCACACTACTGCCTAATGTTTTCTGTTCTGAATAGCCTTTAACAAATCACATGTCAGGTATAAACTGATATGAATAATTTGATATGTCAAATATAATGATACATATCTGTGTTTGGAAATAATTGGTAAAATCAGAAAAAACAAGGTAGGACTTTTCCATATTGAGCTTATTGCAAATAACATTGTTAAGATGTTTGATTAGACTGTTTTAGTTCTCAGCATTGGTTTGGATCAGCACATGTGATAGAAATATGACACAAGTTACATACATAATGATAATTATCATAGTAGTCACATTAAAAAGGTGAAACTAACCTCAGTATCTTTTAAGTCAATAAGTACAAAGTATTTCAACATGAAACTGACATTTAAAAATTATTGAAATAGTTTATATTTTTTGTATTAATGTTACAAAATAAGTTATATATTTTATAGTTATTATACATATCAATTTGGACCAGCCATTAGATGGACTGGCTATCTCAGTATCCATATGTGGTCAGTGATTACAGTATGGGACAGCACAGGTCTAGATACATTTATGGAAAATCCCTGTTTAAGAGATCTTGTGTTTTTTTAACCACTAACATTTTATTGCTGTGTACTAAAAATTCTATAGGTTAAAATATACAAAAGGAAAATTCATTTAAGATAGGTTTAATTCCCAAATACATAAGCCAAAGGAAATTCATGAAAAGCACATGCTACCATCTATCTTAAAGTGCAATATGTCAAATATGCAGTAATTTCTAATTAATTAATTAATTTCCAGTTAAATAATTGAGTATCTGCTTAGCATTAGCATTAGTATGTGCTTAGCATTACTCATAGTGCTAATACTTTCATTTATTAGGAGTAAGATCTTGAAGGTTAGTTATTAGATGTTAGGTATATGTATTAAAGATAAACTATACTGGGTAATAGTTGAAGATAATTTTATGTATGTATTTTAATTTATATTTTACATAATATACATATATATGTATAATGTGATTTTTTTCATTATTGTTTTTTCAGATTAAATTTCTGTTTTCTGTGTATCTACATTTAGAAGAAAAATTGTACATATTGTCATAAGATGGAATTTTTAGTTGATTGAAAATGACTTTTTTTTTTTTTTTTCATTTTTCCATAAGATAATGAAATAAAGTCAAACTTTGCCATTGAACTTTCGTTAATAGTGTCAGAAACCCAACTGGCTTGGGTTCTGGCTTGCTAAAGGTAGAAATTTCTGCAACTAACTTTATTCTTTTTATCTCAGGTCGCTCATACTCTGTATGTTCTCCAAGAATGCTTAATCAGTGTCTGGAGTCTTTGGTGCAGAAAGTGCAAAGTGGGGTGGTAATAAACTTTGAAAAAGCAGGACCAGATCCTTCACCTGTAGAAGGTATTATTGTACTTTTCTTATAGACATTCTAAACTTTATTGTTGAACTAGAACTGAAAAATTACTATGATTTGGCTTTAAGATTGACAAGGTCAAATTATTAAGATGACAAAATGGCTATTGGTAAAGAGGGAAGATTAAACAGGAAAGTGAAGATAAACTGATAGTGATTCACTAGCATCACTTTTTTATACGGATTGTTCATAATATAGGAGTCAAAACCTTATTAGGCATTTATTAATTAGCAGCCTCATACTTCCTTTTTAAAAAATAAAAGGCCACTTTCCTCTCTCCAGTATATGTGTGTATCCTGTGTCCCTTAATTGAACAAGAATGTTTAATCCTAGGTGTTTAATTCCTTAGCTACATTTTTTCTAAGGATCAGTCTGGTCAAAAACAAATGGTTTGGGGCGCCTGGGTGGCTCAGTGGTTTAAGCCGCTGCCTTCGGCTCAGGTCACGATCTCAGGGTCCTGGGATCAAGTCCCATATCGGGCTCTCTGCTCAGCAGGGAGCCTGCTTCCCTCTCTCTCTCTCTGCCTGCCTCTCTCTCCATCTACTTGTCATCTCTCTCTGTCAAATAAATAAATAAAATCTTTAAAAAAAAAAAAAAAAACAAATGGTTTGTGTGGTTACAAAAAAAGGAACCACCAGCCTTTGCCATTAAGCTGGATTCTATTCTAGTTAAGTTCCATCTGACTTTATTTTAATATTCTGTGATCATGAACTATTTATATTAGTTAGAGGAGTTACACTAGAACCAATGGACAGCTTATATATCTGTGATCCTCTGTGTAGTATGGCATAGCTTATAACGAAATTACAGAGTCATTAATGACACTTGGCAGAAGTGATCCATTGAGTGGGTAAATTGGGAGAATAGAAAGGTCATATGGAAAAAAAAAACTGGTTACTCTCAGAGGGGTGTAATAGGGAAAGAACAGAAAATGGCAAAGTTATATAAATTGTGTCACTGTGTCTTTAAAAAAAATAACCTTCTTTAATTGACTCTTAGACACAGAATGTATTTATTTTTAAATTATTTTAATATTTGGCTTAGAGTTAGGCACCAAGTAAATGTTAAATAAACTGTTGAAGACCATTGCTATTTTGCTAGAATTATTTTAGATTGAAGGTAGATACCTCGAGTTTGATTTGCATATAAAATTTTTTGATATTTAGGCTTTAGTTTAAAAATGATTTTAAAGAAATCTTAATGTAGCAATACTTACCTAGTATTTACTTAGCCAATGGATGACGAAGAGATTTTCTTCCCTATCATTTAATAATAGGGAAAACATACCATTCATTAAACAAGTATCTGCCATAAAGTAGGTTTTTACTTATTCTGAACTGGCAAGTAAAGGATACTGTGGGACCTCCTTTCAACTGTTGAATTCATAGTTGGAATTTATAGTCTTTACCGTTTTGTGAATTTTAATCTAGGTGTTGTCATAGTAGAACCATTCAAAAGAAACAGGAAAATTCAGAATTGAGCCAAGATTCAGACATTTTTACTAGGTTAAGTAACAATGGATATAATTTAACTTTTTATGGCTTTTTTTCCTTAATGATACTTACTTTCTTTGTCTTAATTTCTTTGCTACAGATGGTCAGCCAGATATATCAAGACCTTTTGGATCACAGCCTTGGCATAGCTGTCACAAACTCATATATGTCAGACCAAATCCTAAAACTGGGGTTCCTATAGGTCATTGGCCTGTTCCAGAATCTTTTTGGCCAGATCAGAATTCTCCAACACTAGTAAGTACCAAAATGACTATGACTTTGTATTAGTCACCATTTAACTGCTTTTCATAGTAGTTTGAAGTACTGTTACCAAGGATGTGGCTAATTTACAGGAATTAGACAGATGTTCAAAGTGCTCTGGTAAGCTATTATTACGTGATTTAGTATACTGTATCATTCATTATAAAGTAGTAGAAAAAAGGTGTTGGTTTCCTTTAGAATCTATTTTTGTTTTTTAAGAATTTATATCTTTATCTGACAGAGAGAGAGATCACAAGTAGGCAGAGTCAGGGAGAGAGAGAGAGAGAGAGAAAGAGAGGGGTAGCAGGTTCCCTGCTGAGCAGAGAGCCCCCTGCAGGGCTCAATCTCACCTGGGATCATGACCTGAGCCTAAGGCAGAGGCTTAACCCACTGAGCCACCCAGGTGTCCCCTCCTTTAGAATCTGTTATGTTTATGTTTTTATTATTGGCATTTGGGTGCAGAAACATAATGTGAGAAGAGTTTCTCTTTGGTCTCTAAATATTAATGTAACATAAGGATTTGTCTCTAGGATACAATTTAGAATTTAAATAAAAGGTTAGAAAATAATTCCAATTGTTTATAATCTTTTAGGATGTAGTCTTAGAAATCTATGTTGACTTCCATGGTTTTAGGTTATGTCCAGTGTTTTCATTCTGGAAGCTTTTAAATAGAAATGACTTTCTGGTCTTGTTTATATGAATTATTTTTAGAAATTGTGAGATTTATTGAATGATCATTGTGAATTAACAGTATTCACTCTATGGTCCTTACACTAAAGGAAAAATTCATACAAATTAATATCTAGCCAGTTATATTAATATGCCTTTTTCAGGATAGCTTTTTTCGTAGTATCTGAGCTTTTTTTTCTAGTTTCTAGTATCTAGGCATACTTTGTGGCAGAACATGTTAGTAGTTCTTTTGCTATTACCCTTAGAAGATAATAATGATATTTCAGAGATCCATGAAGCAGTTGTTTTTTTTTTTTAAGATTTTATTTATTTATTTGACAGAGAGAGATTACAAGTAGGCAGAGAGGCAGGCAGAGAGAGGAAGGGAAGCAGGCTCCCTGCTGATCGGAGAGCTTGATGCGGGGTTCCATCTCAGGACCCTGGGACCAAGACCCGAGCCGAAAGCAGAGGCTTTAACCCACTGAGCCACCCAGGCGCCCCCCCATGAAGAAGTTTTAATAAAGTTTCATGCAGATACTATTTTTTAATTAAACTGAAACCTTTCTGAAGCTTTTTCATTATTATTTTTGTTAAGTTTTTATTTTAATTCCAGTAAACATATGGTATTATATTAATTTCAGGTATAGGATATAGTGATTTAACACGTCCATACAACATCCAGTGCTGATCACAAAACTGCACTCTTTAATCCCCATCACCTATTTCACCCATCCCCTCACCCACCTCCCCTCTGGCCATCAGTGTGTTCTCTGTAGTTAAAGAGTGTTTCTTGTATTCTCTCTCTCATTTTCCCCTTTGTTCATTTGTTTTGTTTCTTAAATTCCACATACGGGTGAAATCGTGGTATTTGTCTTTCTCTGAATGACTTACTTTGCTCAGCATTCACTCTTAGCTACATCCATGTTATTCATATGGCAAGATTTCATTTTCTTTATAACTGAATAATATTCCGTTATAATATACATATACCTTATCTTCTTTATCCATTCATTAATTAACGGGCACTGGGGCTACTTCTGTATCTTGGCTATTATAAATAATGCTGCTGTAAACATAGGAGTATCATGTATCCCTTAGAATTAGTGTTTTTGTATTCTTTTAAATACCCATGTGATTGCTGCATGGTAGAGGAGTTCTATCTTTAACTTTTTGAGGAACCTCCATACCATTTTCCACAGTGGCTATACCAGTTTACATTCCCACCTGTAGCGCATGAGTTGAAACCTTTAAACCTATATCAGCTCTTCAGGGCAATATTTATTTATTTGTATTCTATACATATTTCCTCTATTTATTAGGGATTTAGTGAAGTGGTACATGAAATTAAGACTTTATAAGAAGTGTTCTTTTATTCCTTTTCTTTGTTTTCTGATTGAGTCATCATAGTTTTAAAATCTGGCCTTTCTAGAGAAGCTATTAATTTCTTTAGTCATTTTACTTTCTTTTCTTATTTATATGAAATATTGTCTTGTTGGTTGTTCATTCTGTTGTATTTTAACACCTCTAGGAGTATGTGTAGTAATAGAAGGAAATCTAAAACCAGTGTCACAAGCATTATCTGTTAATATTGCCCTAGTGGTCTTTTGCAAATTGTTAGATTTTGAAGTGTGGGATTTCAGTTGGGGGAGGAAAGAGTATGAAGGCTTCTGGGTGGCTCAGTCAGTTAGATTTCAGCTTTTGGCTTGGGTGGTGGTTCTGGGATCCTAGCATCGAGCCCCGCACTGGGCTTCCTGCTTAGTGAGAAACCTGCTTCTTCCTCTCCCTGCTGCTCTTCCTGCTTGTGCTCTCTGTTTCTCTGTCAAGTAAATAAATAAAATCCTAAAAAAACAAGTATGGAAGTCAAAAAGAGTAAAGTGTATTTAGAGGAAGGAGAAATAGCTGAGTATAGGTGGATCATAACATGTGTGGGGGGCATTGAGAGTATTACATAAACCAGTTGGCTCATGACTTTAAATGCAAGGTTAGAGGATTTGAGCTTTTCTCACTTCAGTGGGGTTCACAGAATAAGTGAAGATGTTTTTAAAAGCGTGCTGCTTTAGGAAATTTAATCCAGTTGTTTTCATCTGCAGCAGAATTAGGAGATGAGTTGGATGGTAAGCAGGTTATCTAGATGGCTATTGCTAGGATTCATGTAAGAGATTTTAAGAGAATGAATTACGATGATTGAGGAGAGAATCATAAGAAAGAGACAATATTGGAAAGAACTGGCAGAGTTAACTGAAGGATATTAGAGGGGAAATGAAGTTTTTTATAAATAATAGTATTCAAATCAGATGTATTGATACTGAAATTAAATGTGATTTGTTAAGAGACTGGTTCTGAATTTATTAGATCATGGCTCCACCAGTTATTAGCTGTGTTTTGGTCAGCTATCTTCTCCACTCAATTTCCCATCAGTTAAATGGAGATAACTGCTATCTCATGAGATTGGGGGATTAAATGAAGTCATAAATGCAAAATTTTCTTTGCCAAGTTATAGAAGACATCCTCTCTTGCTAGTACACATTTTCCCCCTTGGATCTCAGTATTTTCATTCAAAAATAAAATTGAGTTTCATGGACTGTTTCAATAAGATAGGTGTTAGGTACATAAGAAATGAAGGAGCACAATATGAAGTAAAACATGGTGCTTCCCTTCTGAAATCTTACCATTCTACAGGAAGGTCAGACTAGTGAACATAATACAAAACAGTGTGCTGACTGTACGAGGTGCATGGAGCAGAGCCCAGAGGATGTGGTGCCTAACTGCCTGTATGTATTTGGAGGACAGGGCAAGAAAGGGTGTCAGATGTCTTACTTGCCAATTCAGACTTTAAAACTATGTTTGTAATATGCAAGGGAGAAAATGATAGAGCAGCCAGGAATAACGCGAAACCAGGGGCATGAAAAGATGCTGATCTGCTTGGATAACTACAAGTGGTTAGGCATGGCTGGAGCACAGGGTATACATGATGTGGTGGTTGAAAGAGATAGGGACCAGATCATTAAGGATCTTTGTATATATTTAAAGAAAAGAGTCTGGGTCCTATTTTTAGGTGATTGGTTGCTACTTTTACCAAATAATTTTAGGTAGGGAAATTACATGATCATATTTATATTTTGTGGCTATGGGATTGATTGGAGGGAGCTAATTAGAGAGGTTAATTAAAAATAAGCAGTTGTACTAGTCTAGTCTGAGAAATGATGAAGGCATAAATTAGAGTACTAAGAAAGAGAAGATATAAATTTTTAGAGAGATGAGAATTTATTGACAGAAGGCAGTAACTAAATACTGAGCACCTGCCAAGTTTTTGTGTTCTGCCTACTAGCTTAGAATTTGTGGGATTTTATTTGGCTCTTTGTGACAGTTAAATAATGAGGATAAGGAGGAGATAGTGAGGATAACACGTAGGTTGTTTTTATTTTTAAAGATTTTATTTATTTATTTGAGAGAGCGAGAGAGAGAGAGGGAGGGAGCACGTGCAAGTGAGCGTGTAGGAGCAGGATGAAGGGCAGAGGGAGAAGCAGACTCCCTGAGCAGAGGGCCCGATGTGGGGCCCCATTCCAGGACTCTGAGATCATGACCTGAGCTGAAGGCAGATGCTTAACAGAGCCACCCAGGTCCCCCAACACCTAGGTTTTTAAAACAGGTTTTGGGGGGGCGCCTGGGTGGCTCAGTGGGTTAAGCCGCTGCCTTCAGCTCAGGTCATGATCTCAGGGTCCTGGGATGGAGTCCCCCATCGGGCTCTCTGCTCAGCAGGGAGCCTGCTTCCCTCTGTCTCTCTCTGCCTGCCTCTCTGTCTGCTTGTGATCTCTGTCTGTCAAATCAACAAATCTTTAAAAAAAAACAAAAAACAAAAAACCAGGTTTTGGGGGCGCGTGTGTGGCTCAAGCTCAGTGGTTTAAGCCTCTGCCTTCAGCTTAGGTCATGATCTCAGGGTCCTGGGATCGAGCCCCACATTGGGCT
>NC_081571.1:22682687-22863833 GCF_022355385.1 Mustela nigripes
AATGCCGGAGCTTTCATGGGGTGGGGAGAAAGGCCACGGACCCAGCCCCTGGAGGATGAGACAGCCCCCCCACCCCGAGGTAGGTGCAGGCCGGCCACACACCGAGATTAAGGATACGAGTTGTTCCAGATGGAGCAGAGGTCGCGGGTAGAGAAAGGGCGAGAAGTCCTCCAAGGCTCAAGTACCTGCCCCCCGGTTTTCTCAGACTGCGGCAGGGTTCTCCAAGGCCTTGATTCTCCAGACACTTACTGGAGGCTCAGGGGTGTCAGAGGAGAACAGGCAACTTCTGTTTCTGAAACACCCACTCTAGGTGAACACCACAACAGATGAACAGATCAGGGGGCATCTTACAGGTTTATATTTTGAAAACAAGGGCTTTTATTTTCAATTTTTATTTTTTAAAGATTTATTTTATTTTTATTTGAAGATTCTATTTATTTGACAGAGACACAGCAGGAGAGGGAACACAAGCAGGGGGAGAGGGAGAAGGAGAAGCAGGTTTTCCACGGGACAGGGATCCCGATGCGGGGCTGGATCCCAGGACCCCAAGATCATGACCTGAGCCGAAGGCAGCCGTTTAACAACTGACCCACCCAGGTGCCCAATATTTGTTTATTTTCGAGAAAGCGCTCACACAAGAGTGACGAGGGGGGGGGGGGGCGTCAGAGGGAGAGAGAGAATTCACAAGCAGACCCTACCACTGAGCACAGAGCCCCCCACACGGGGCTAGATCCCAGGATCCTGATAACATGACCTGAGAGGAAATCCAGAGTTGGCTGCTTAACCAACTGAGCCACCCAGGGGCCCGAAAACAAGTGCTTTTAACACAAACCCAAATGTGCCATGCAAATGATCCTACTGTTTACAATAATAGGACTTATAGAGGTATGGAATCATAATACACTGTAGGGTGTGGTCTGAAAATAGGTCACAAGTTTAAAGTCTAGTAGTGAGCATTCTTCAGTGTGGTGAGTGTAGCTGGGTGACAGCGCATCTCAGTCAGCCTGCTCCCCTATAATAATATAACATAGGTATTTATTGTTCAAAGGCCTGGAGCTGGAAGTCCTAGATCAAGGTGCTGACTAATTTGGTTCTGGGTGAAAGCCATCCTCCTGTCTTACAGACGGGAGCCATTTTGTTTTTGTTTTGTGTTCAGGTGGGAGAGAGAGACACCTGGTCTTTTCTTATATGGACACTATTCCTGTCATGAGGGTCCCAGCCTCATGGCCTAATTGTAAGGGCCTATTTAGCCAGAGCGATTCCATCTTGGATTAAACAGTGATTTGTTGTTTATGCAGTAAAACTTAAACTGAACCCTCCCCCCCCAACCACCAGGGGACTTACTTAAAAGCAAGCCCAGGAAACCAATCCCAGGTAACAAAGCCCAAATACAAGGGTGGGTCAGGCCAGGTGGAGGTATCCAATCAGTGGGGGTGCATATTGTCTCCCTAGCTACCAAGGAGTATGGGCCCTGCCCTTTGGGCGCCAATTCCGACCAAGGTGATAGGCTAGTTCAAATATCTACTATAGGGTAAACTGTAATTCAGTTGATTCAAGTGGTCACTTATGTGTGACCTAGCATGACTGTGCAGCTTTCTCTATGTGTTACAATCTCATTGGCCACCTGTGCCTGGCCAGGCCCAACCACATGGCCTTTGTCCTTAGAAGCTAGTCTGTAAGGCAGAGAGAGGTTGCCTTCTTTGTAAGAGGTGCGGCTCTGAACGGTCGGTTTTATTCTCAATGCTTGGCGCAAAATTAAGCTTTGCTTGACCTTCGCTTTGTATCAGTCTCGCTTCTTTGATCATGGACCCATTATTGAGGGACCTTTCACTAATCACCTCCCAAAGGCCCCATCTTTCAGTGTTATCACACTGGTGGGTAGGGCTTCAATATGAATTTTGGGGGAACATAATTCAATCCATAGCATAGCATTTCGGAATCCTGTCAATTATTTTTATTTTGAGACCCTTTGTGAAGGTGAAGCTTGAGTCAAAGGGCCCACTGCCCCTCCTCACCAGGGCCTGCCCCCAGCTGCCTTACAGTCCACAAGAATGGAGGACAGAAAGTAGGGAAGGGGAGAGGGGAGCTGGGGGGTGTCTGGGGGTCCGGACACGGGTGATTACATAGATGTTGATTCTTCTGTGCCATAGAATACTGCGTAACCAGGAGAAATGAAGTTGAAGAGAAATATTCAATAACCTGAGGAAAGGGACAGTCCAGGGAATATTGTTAAGTGAAAAAGCAGGCTTCTACACTGCACATCGGTGTGGGCTGTGGAAGGTACCAGAGCTCGGAAATGGAGCCTGATAGTGTGTATGTAGCCATCACAGGATTACTTGGGACTTTTAGTTTCTTTGTTGTGTCTTTCCAAAATTTCTAGTTTCCATAATGAATATGTGTTACTTTTGTAATCAGATGAATCATATATATGTTGTTAAATGCTAATATGAATGAAAGGAACAAAAAGAAAGGAAGGAAGGGGGAAGGGGGGAGGGAAGATGCCCACCACGCCTTTGGTGCTTGGTTGGTTGGCTGTCCCTCTGTCCAGGGGCACCAAGAAATAGGAGACAGAAAAGGACAGAGAGGCCAGCCTGGGGGACAAATGGGCCATATGATCCGCAGGACAGTCCTGTCCCTCTTCTCTTCCTCCTAGTGAGGGAAGGCACCAACACTGGTCACAGTCCTGTTCGGGTGGGGCAGGACCCTAGAGCGGGAGGCTCAGCCAGCCCGCTGCAGACCTGCTGTGTGCCGGGACCTGCTGCAGGGCTCGGTGTCCCAGAGGATGGTCAGGCTTTGATTCCATTGCCGAGTATCTAAAACCTCAGTTATTAGTTAGAAGTTTAGCGCAGGGCATAATTTAGGTTAATTATATGAACACATACACTTTATCAACAAATAATTTGCATAATGGGTTTGTTTAATTTCCACATGCACTCTCTTTAGTTTTCAGGATAACCAAGAGCTGCACACATATATGGCTGTACCACACACACACACACACAGACACACAGCTCTCCTCTCTTATGGGGCCAAGTGCCTGACTTGTGCTGCTCTTACCCCACTCTCCTCCCTGACCCTCCCCCCTCCCCTCAGGCCACCCCACCATGTCCTGAGGAGCAGGGGCAGCAAGGAAGTGACAAGGAGGTTTGCAAGGACTAGGGCCACAGGGTCTCCAGCACTGTGTTCCCAGCACCTAGCACACCGGGTGCCAGATGCCTGTTTTTCTAGTAGATGCACAACTACATGAATGCACTCTCAGCACTTGGGGCTTGTTCTTGGCCTCTGGGGGGCCTGGCCTTGGGCAGGTCCCCCTCCGGTCCCCACAGCCCTCCTGGTGTCACTGTCCGTCCCCCAAGGTGGGCGAAGGGGTCTGTCTCAGCACACCCGTGTCCCCTGGGTGGTGCTCTTCCTCAGCAGGGGACCAACTCTGGGACACCTGAGATCATTTGGGGAGCTTTTTCCAACCCCGAGGCCCAGGCCCTGAGGCCCAGTCTACAATCAGGCACAGGGCCTCCCTGGGAGGCAGCATTTAATGGTTTCACTTTTGACAGCTGTCACAGTGGACCGAAGTCCTCTCACTCCCAGGGAGAAATGACTCAGAATCTGACTCCATAACTGTTTCTTCAGACCCGTTCTGGGCCTGGCAATACAAAGTGAGTGGGCAAGGAGCAGGGGTTCTCTGCGGGTCACATTCAGCGTGGGTTTTAGGCCCAAACTGATCTGGGTTTCACCTAGCGTCTTATGTGGGGTGTGTGTGTGTTGGGGGTGGTGGTGTGGAAGGTTCTCTATGTCTTCCCATCAGTCAAGTGAAGTAAGCCACCCATTCCATGGTGGTTTTGAGGACCATAGGAGAAAATCGAAGAAAAGTGCCCAGCACAGAGGAGAGGCCCAGCAATGTGAGCTCACTGGCACAGCAGGGGGGAGGGAGGACCCACAGGCGAGGATGGGCGCAGGGAGCTGTGAGACCCCAGAGGATGGGCTGAGGGGAAGCGGGACATATGCTGGCGGATGCAGCTCCTCCGGCTCCTGGCCCTGGGACTCCTGCCCGGCTTCTATAAGGCCCGTCCTCTCCTTGCCCGGCATCGGAGGGTAGGTTGCCCCTGCTCCTGCTCCCCTCTGGTTTACCCTAGTCAGGGCCTTGCCTTCCTGACTCCTCAACAACCGGTGACCAAGCCCCTCTGCTTTAGACATACCAGCAGCTCCCACGTGGTTGTTGGATCCTGACATCTGCTTCCCTTCTGTTGGCTGCCATCTCTGCCTCCAATCTCCCTGCCCCGGGGGGCCAGCCGAGAGGGAAGAAGGACTTCCTGCGGGAGACTGGAAAAGCAGGTGGGTACTCATGGAGAAGGCCTCGAGATGGCATTGTAAGGAGCTTACCTCATCGCTACTGTCAGGATTGAGTTAGTCAATAAAGGGCCTAGGCTGATCCCTGGAACATGCTAGAATTTGTAACTGCTGGTTGATATTCCTCCAAGATGCATCTACAGTTTTCCCTGCAGTTTTCTTTTCCTTTTCCTCCCCTCTCATCTTTTACAATTCCTCACACACCTGCCACTTGACCCCTGTTGACTGCCTCATTTGTCACAGAAGTCAGGTCTGGTCTTGGTCTTTGTCTGTCAAAAAACAAAACAAAACAAAACAAAACAAAAAACAAAAACCTCTAGCAATGGCCAACCCCCATCTTGGACCAGAACCTCCTTGGCAAGCCACTCCTGTCCTTGCTGGCGTTCTGTCCCTTGAGAGGCCATTTCCCAGGCTAGAAAAATGAAGTCAACACTCTCACACGTCTCTCTTTTCAACCTTGGGAAGGGCTTCCTTTTTTTGCACAACACCTCCTATTGGCAAATACATTGCTGTTTGCAAAGAAAGCATCTCAGAACCCTGGCAACTAATGCTTTTTAAATTTGCAGTTCACTTCAAGAATGTTTTAACTTCAAGGAAATTATTTGAATGTTCTCCTCTGCACCTCTCATCACCAGATCATTCAAAGAGAGTTCGCCTGCATGCAGTTCCTCTATTTATTCTTTGTATGTTATTATTAACAAAAAGATGCTTTATCAGCCAATGAAATGGGGCCAACAAAATTAGAGCGAAATGCTTATTTCATTTAAGCATTGAGACGAATGCATTTCAGTGGCACTGGTCTTCATGTAAAAGTACTAGTTGCAAATAATCCCTTATTAAAGAACATTAAAGCAAGAAGCACCATTTCTGGTATGCGGTAGGCGCTCAGTAGTGACTGTATTTTGCTGCAACTTCTAAGATGTGAATATACACTTTCGGCTCCATCCGTGCATACACATACACACATAGGAACACGCATGAAATGTGGACACAGTCACTACTTTGGGCAGGTTCCGTCTCATTCCAGTCTCCTTTATTCCAGAGGTGTGGATTGTTTTCGCTCTGCTCGCCACGCAGACCGGAGCTGGGCTCTTTGTGCGAAGGTGCTGCCCTCTCGTGGAAGTCAGTAGACTTGCATGTTTAGCCAAATGAGAAAAATTGCAGTCCCCACCATATGTAAGAGCTCAGGAAATACTAGCTATTCCTGTGGTGGTCGAATTCATATAATGACTGACAGAGGAAGAGGAAACCATGAAGGAGACAGGGAAGGGGAAGCTACAGGAAAACCCCCAAAGAGCCTAGGACAGTGATGAGCACAAAGTAACCTCTAGTAAGTATTTGTTGCTTGATTAAAAAGATAAGCCCCGGGGGCTGTAGATGCAGACTCATAGATGGGGGTGGGGTTGGGTGCCAGCCACCCAAGTGACCTAATTCTGCACGAGCGCCGAGCTCCGAGCACTAAGAATTCTGCTGCCTTTTGAAATGTGTCAATATTCACTTCCAGTAGTTGCTTAATCCACAGAGGGGCGAGGCTTCTCTCCATCAGCTCTTTGAGCTGCGGCATTGAAATAGCCAGCCATTTTCCACTCAAAAGGAGTTAAAGGGGATAGAGATAAAATATGCATTCCTGAACAGTGCCATCTATGCCCCGGAAACCGCAATTCAACGAGGCATCAATATGCGAGGCACTCAGAATCCAAGAAGAGGGAAATAACATACTTTGCCGAAGGGGCAAGACAGAGAGCTGAGAATCTAGTCAGAAAATAATGCAATTATAGGTCAGGATGGACAGGTCTCTGGCGTGGTTGCCAGTCTTCTTGGAAACCTTGGACGATGGACTGCTTCTAGCTACACCTGTTCCTAATTTACTTGTCACAAACGGGAGTGGCACCTCTGCTCAGGAGAGAGGCTGTCACTGAATGGAGAGACAAGGCAGGCTGCTAGCAGGTTCTGTGTGTCTGAAACAATTCTTCAGACCACCCCCCCCCTTTCAGCTCAGAGTGCAGGAGGAAAAGAATTGCAAACCTTACATAGAGGGTTTTCCTACAGAGTCACAGTAACGTGTTTCTTTGAAGTGGGACCAAAAAACCCTTTTCATTTATGTCTTGGGAACAATAAAGGAAAACCCTGTCTTAAAGCCACTCTGCATGTGTTGGGAGCAGAAGTTTAATAAGGAATTAGGGCTTACCTGAGCTACAAAGAGCTGGGGCCTGAGAGCAGCTGGGAGGTCACGGAAACAGCTGGAAGGGAGGCTGAAACACCTTGGGTGGATGTTTCTCTAAAGTTCGGTGAGAAACTGCTCCCCTTGTCAAGAATCCCTGGGAAATCTCTCACCACATCTGGTGCTCACCAAGAAACCTGGAAATCGCTGTGAACCTTGTGTCTGGTCTGATCCCTGTGACCTCCTGACAATAATCACTTCTCCTCATTGGGACGCCTGGGTGGCTCAGTTGGTTAAGCAGCTGCCTTCAGCTCAGGTCATGATCCCAGCGTCCTGGGATCGAGTCCCACATCGGGCTCCTTGCTTGGCAGGGAGCCTGCTTCTCCCTCTGCCTCTGCCTGTCACTCTGTCTCCCGTGCTCACTCTCGCTCCTCTCTCTCTTACAAATAAATAAATAAAATCTTTAAAAAAAAAAAAAATCACTTCTCCTCACTTGCGCCTTCCAGAGCTCAGGCAAGTTGTTCTCCTTAGAAAACTAAGCCTCAGTGATACGAGGAAGGGATTCTGGGAAAGGAAGTTCTGCTAAGAAGTGGACGGTAGTACTGCAAAGCTGACAACTGGCAACATTCTTAGATTTCCTTCCTCATTATGTGAGACAAGTTATTAATTAATTAATTCAATGAATATTAAGTACTTTCTTCGAACCGGGCACTGGGTTAGGTGATGGAGGCAGATGAACTACGGAGAATTGATTCTTGCCCTGCAGCAGCTCACGTCGTACTGAAAGAGAAGACTGAGGGTACGAACAAAGCATGAGAATGCACAGAAGTTATTAAGATATTCACGGACAGTCCAGTTCTCTTCCAGGCACGGGCTAGGGTTGCCCACCTCCCCCCCACCAACCCTCCTCCCGCCACCAGCCCCTCCTGCTTGGAAGGTGGAGAGAGTGTATGGCTTCCTTTGGTCGATGATGCGTGAGCAGAAGTGAAGTGTGTAACTTGCATGAAAAGGCTTGGGAATGACACACCTGTCATCACACCATCTTCCACCTGCCATGGTATGCTCTGGATGGAGCTCCTGTCAACCTGAGTCCCTGAGAAGCTAAGAGGCGAGTCCCCAGCCAGCCTGCAAAGGACATGGAGTATGACCGAGGGTAAAAGCGTCACAAGCCAATAAGAGCTTGGGGGTTATTTATTACCACAGCCAAACTTGCCCACGATGCTGACACAGAACACACGGGTGAGCACCACTGGCAGTGTGAAGGGGGCTGGGGGAGAGGGAAGGACATTTGCTTCTGGCTCAGTGCACTGAGTCCTCCTTGGCCACATGTGGCTTTGATCTGGCTTACTCTCTGGAGCAGACCAAAGAGAACCGATTAGCGATTAGCGGAGGAGACAGCGCGGTGAGCAAAACAGGCTCAGCACAACCCTCCTTTCTCCCGACGTTTTCAGCAGCACAGCCCGCTCCCCTGCTCGGCTTCAGGTGATGGTGAATTGGTCCACACAGGATGGGTGAGGATGAAAGAAGAGAGAGTTCTTTAAAAAAAATCATTTAAAAATGATGACCGGGAACAAGAGCAGAACTGAAAAAAAGAAGCGATCAGAATAGAGACCCACGGGGGTCCCAAGGACGTATGCTCAATGTTGAGACCGATCAGGAAGTAAGAGGAGGCACAGATTTCTCCAGGGAGCTGATAAGCCTCGAGCTTGGTGTATCAGTAAAACCTGTTTGTCGTGGGCATGAATTATAGAACTGCAGAACTAGCACTTTATAACAAGATGGTGACTGTCAAAAATGTTTTTAAGTTTATAAATGCTTTCATTTTCTGATCATATATGTATATTCTTTATATAAATATTTAAATAGATATATAAAAAGGAGACCTATTCCTATAGTGATTTAAGACACTTGATTTTGGGTAATGTAGTCTTTTTTGCCATTAATCTTAGCTGGATGTACTTGGAAAGATAAAGTGATCAGGGTATACAATACATCTCAAGTCAAACAAATAATTTGGAGATTATCCTTAAAAATATATAAAAATATATTATATATATTTATATATAACATAAATATATAAAATATAAATATATAAGATACATGAAAATATATATTTTATATGTACATAAAATATATAAATGTAAAATAAATAAAAATATTTTAAAAATCCTTAAAATATTCACTGTCCTCCAATGAGGTCCTTCCTCCTCCCCTGGCTAGCCAGCATAGCTCCCTAAGAGACGGTGACAGATGACAACACTGTCATATCTTCTTGGCTAGTCCTTGGGTAGTTGCCTCCCCTTAATCTGAGCTGTTCTGTGATTTGATTTAGTCAGTAGAATGTGGCAGAAGAACAGAGAGTACAGCTCAGGCCTTAGGCTTGACAGTTTCCACCTTTGCACTGTTGGAAGGCCTGACTGTCCAGGTGAGAATTCTGGAGACCATGTTGGAGGGCACATGTGAAGAGGGGGAGATCCTGCTGTTCCAGGTCCCTAGCTTAGCCCAGCCTCAGCCTACCCTCCAGCTGAATCCAGGCCTGGCAGAGGGTGGGGGGCACTGACAGCCCACCAAAGCCTTGCTAAATTACAGAACTGTGAGCAAATAAAACAATTGTTGTTTTAAGCCATTGAGTTTTTGGATGGTTTGTACATAGTAATAGATAAATTAAGCACTAATTTTACTTAAATCTTGCAGATATCCTACTTAAGATTTGTACATGGAATTTTCTCACAATCCCATTTGTTACATCTTCTTCTGCTCTAAATTATTAATCAGTCATGGTTGTCATATACAGTTTTAAGTGTTGTGCACGGCACCAGGGCATCCCAGCATGGCGGGCATGCTTGCCTGGCCTTCACCTAGGGAGGGCATGTCTTCTAAATTACACAAATATGTTTTATGGACTCCCAGAGCTCTGACTGAGGGTATTCAGTTGAATCCAATCAAAGATGTTGACCTGGCCTCCACGTGTCCTTTTTTTTTTTTTTTAATTTAATTTCAATTAGCCAACATACAGTACATCATCAGTTTCAGATGTAGAGTTCCATAACTCATCAATTGTGTAAACACCCAGTGCTCATCACATCATGTGCCCTCCTTAATACCCATTGCCCAGTTACCCCAGCCCCCCACTCAACACCCCCCTCCAGCCACCCCCAGTTTGTTTCCTATAGTTGAGTCTCTTATGGTTTGTCTCCCTATCTATTACTTCCCATTCAGTTTTCCTTCCCTTCCCCTATGATCTTCTGGCTGTTTCCTATATTCCACATATAAGCGAAACATATAGTAATTGTTTTTCTCTGATTGACTTATTTTGCTTCCTATCTATGAGCATGGAATATGTTTCCATTGTCTTCCTCAATTTCTTTCATAAGTGTTCTACAGTTTTTAAAGTACAGATCCTTTACTCCTTTCATTAGGTTTCTTCCTAAGTATCTTAAGTTTTTTTGGTGCAGTTGTAAACGGGATTGAGTCCTTAATTTCTCTTTTTTCTGTCTCATTGTTAGTGTACAGAAATGCAACTGATTTTCTATGCATTGATTTTATATCCTGCCACTTTGCTGAATTTCTGTAGAGTTCTAGCATCTTGGGGTGGAGTCTTTTGGGTTTTCCACATAAAGTATCATATCATCTGTGAAGAGTGAGAGTTAGACTTTTTCTTTGTTGATTCAGATGCCTTTTATTTCTTATTGTTGTCTGATTGCTGAGGCTAGCACTTCTAGTACTATGTTAAACAACAGTGGTGAGAATGGTCATCCCTGTCGTGTTCCTGACTTTAAGAGAAAAGCTCTCAGTTTTTCCCCATTGAGAATGATAATTCACTGTGGGCTTTACATAGATGGCTTTTATGATATTGAGGTATGTTCCCTCTATCCCTACAGTGTGGAGAGTTTTAATCAAGAAGGGATGCTGTACTTTGTCTATTTTGTCAAATGCTTTTCTGCATCAGTTGAGAGGATCATATGGTTCTTATTCTTTCTTTTATTAATGTATTCTATCACATTGACTGCTTTGCAGATGTTGACTCAACCTTGCAACCCAGGAATAAATCCCACTTGGTCATAGTGAATAATCTTTTTAATGTACTGTTGGATCCTATTGGCTAGTACCTTTTGTGAGAATTTTTGAATCCATGTTCATCAGGGATATTGGTCTGTAATTCTCCTTTTTGGTGGTGTCTTTGTCCATTTGGGGGATCAAGGTAATGCTGGCCTCACAGAACGAGTTTGAAAGTTTTCCTTCTATTTCAATTTTTTGAAACAGCTTCAGAAGAATAGGTATTCGTTCTTCTTTAAATGTTTGGTAGAATTCTCCTGGGAAGCCGTCTAGCCCTGGGCTCTTGTTTGTTGGGAGATTTTTTTTTTTTATTATTGCTTCAATTTCCTTGCTGGTTATGGGTCTGTTCAGGTTTCCCATTTCTTCCCGTTTCAGTTTTGGTAGTTTATTTGTTTCTAGGAATGCATCCGTTTCTTCCAGATTGCCTAATTTGTTGGCAGATTGTTGTTCATAATAGGTTCCTAAAATTGTTTGTAATTTCCTTGGTGTTGGTTGTGATCTCTCCTCTTTCGTTCTCAATTTTATTAATTTGGGTCTTTTCTCTTTTCTTTTTGATATGTCTGGCCAGGGGTTTATTGAGCTTACTAATTCTTTCAAAGAACCAGTCTAAGCCTCTTTTAACTGCCTGATGTCACCCCCCACATTTCTTCAGCCCAGTCTCTCACTGATCTTGGCCCGTCCAAGTTAGCCTACCGCCCATCCTGCCTCCTGATTGGCAACAGTTCCCAAACTGGAGTGGTGCCTTCCAGGGGCGTCTACAAGTGCAGTCACCAACGCTCTGTGTATTCAGGTGCCAGAACATTTTTAGTCTTATGAAGCACAGAGGATCTGATGTTTGCTCCCTGGCACATTTTTAAGGGATTTCCAAGTCGGTTACAGCACGAAGGCACAGCAGAACCTTCTGTCAATCCATTTTCAGTCTCCACATGCAGAGAACCAAGCACAGGGCAGCAGGAGTTACTCTGCTTCCAGAGGGGTTGTGCTGCACTGGATAGAGATCCAAAGGCACAGGGCACTGCCTCTGAGCCACAGGAGGGTGTCTCCAGGGGAAACTCTTTTCCTCTCCATTTGTAGCATAACCAGAAAGCGCAATGTTCCAATGCGCTGTGGAAATGGACCAACGTGACATGGGATCCATGTTGTCAAGCTTTGTAATCTGACCCTTCATTAAATATTCAGCATGGATGATTCGATCTCTTCCTTTTCTCAGCTTCCCCTCTCTTCCTCCGCATTCCCTCCTTCATTCCTCCTCTCTATTTACCTGCCTGCTGGGAAGTGCTGACTCAGGGTCTCTTGCATGTTGGGGACACAGCCAATGGGATGTCTAGACACAGGACGAGTGTATAGATCATCCGCTTTGACTCGGGACTCTATGGGAAGCACAGCTGCAGTGTGGTGGGAGTGGAGAAGCAGCAACCCTGAGACCATCTGGGTTACAGCACAGTAATGGTCAGCACACCCAACTATGGGCGAGGGACGTGGTTAGGTGCTCTCTTCGCTCTGTGCTAGCAGGGACAGAAAGCCTGGCCATGTGCCCTCAAAGAGCTCAGTGGGCTATTCTGGAAAGCTAGCATCCTAGGGAAACCCAGCATTGGCCAGGGTGGCAGGCTCAACCAGTGATTTCTACGCAGACTGTTACTAGGGCTGGGCCTTAGCCTATGATATTTACACATATCAAAGGACGAGAGGTCTGGGTGCAGAATATTCGCCTGGAACAACAGTTTGGAAAGTACCCTGGAAACCACGAGATAGTCATAGCAATAACAATAGTTTTATATTAGTTATTAATGATATGATTTCATATTAACATTTTGGACTGAGCAAATATAACGTGTTAAGTGCTCCCTCTCTTTTGCCTCATTTAATCATTACAACAACTCTATGAAATAGGTAATATCTATTTTTGCAGAGGAAAACACCAAAGTTCAGGGTTTAAGCAGCTTTGCTAAGATAGTAGAGGGCAGACCTGTGAGTCACACCCACTTCACGTGAGGCCCATGCGCGCATTCTTTCCTGACACCTGCCCTGCCCACCAGGCTGTGAGCATGGCGGCAGCCCCAGCAGCAGGGACAAGGCTGGCGTAGGAGTAGAAAGAAGCGCCAACACCCTCCACGCCTCCTGCCCATAGCTACCATCACCTGGCATTGGCATTGCTTCGGAACAAGTCCTCTGGACCCCTCTGGACCCCTCAGCTTCCCTCTGGGATTCTGCCCTTGGAGTCTGAGAAATTCTGGAATGAAGCAAGGTTTGACACACTGAGTCACCTTATGCCAGTTCTCTGGGGCTCTGGTCACGCCTCAAGGCTCTTAATATCTACATGGAGAGTGCATCTGGTCTATGTGGAGTGGGGAACTCAGCTCCAGGACCAGTTGGGTCCTTCCTGTCTATAGCGGGTGTGGAGGCTGGGTGCAGGGATGCAGGTCCTTCTCCCCTTCCCCAGCTGGGTGCTTGCCCAGAATTCTCCACCTTGCACGGGAGGAGTCATAACTGGGATCCCTGATTTGGGATCTGATGGGCATTTGTAGTGTACTTTTGAAGGCCACAAGGTGATTTCACCCATTTCTTCTGGTGAGGCTATGAGAAAAATCTAAATGAGATATAAAGGCTGTTGTTATTGGAGATGAACTTTCCCAAACAGAGATGACAAGTATTTTTGTAGGGAGAATGTATTCTCTCCCCTTGACTCCCTCAGCAGGAGCTCTGGAGAAAGGGGTGGCTTCGAGACTGTCTGACACAGGAGGGGAGAGTCATCAAGCTGGGTCATACCTCCTGCCCATGTCCTGTGCCTTAGTATTCATGAAATGCTCTGCTAGTGATGTCACTAGAATTTTTCATCACTTTTCTTCATAAATCTGGCCCTCAGGAAGAATCCAGCAAGGAAACAAGAGCAGAGAGGAGAAAAATACATAGGAAGATAGTTTCATTCTCTTTGAGATCAACAGATTAGATTCTTGGGACATTCTGGATATAATATAGATCAGAATTCATTTTTTATCTAACCTTTTTCTAAATCCATGTAGAATTAGGATCATCCTAAGTCCACTGGCAGAAGCTACTGAGAAAGGTCACAGTCCCTGGATTCCTTTAGGCAGAGATTCTGTGAGTGCTCATTTATTCTGAGTGCTACAATATTGTGCCGGTGAAAAGCCAGAAGGATGGGCAGGACCTCAGAGGGTGTGATGTCACGGGCCCAGGGCACTGAGGGGGGCCATAAGGCCAGCATGCCGGCCTTTGAAGCTGGGTGGTTGGGTTTGAGGACAAATTTCTCACTCACCAACTTAGACCTTAGTAAGTCTCCTAACCACTCCAGGCTCACCTTCCTCATCTGTGAATTGAGGACCAATAATGAATGGAAAGGACTCTTCTCTCCCAAGGATGCCACGACAGTTCAGTAAATTAACGTGCCACTGACACTGAATTCTTTGAAGATCTGAAAAAACCACTAACACTTTCTCTCTTTCATATGGCAAAAACAAACAAAATGGAAACCCGGCAGAAATAAACCATGCGGGTACACACAGCCAGTGACACCCCACAACCTGTTTATGGGGTCTTGTGGATTTCCTCTAACACCTATCCCAGCTTAAGCAAATGCCTGGGCTGCAGATTTATAGGCTATAGCTTTCTCTGTGAAGTCTGGGAGAGAACCAGGCTGTGTAGAGAAATGAAGGCAATAACCATGTGTCCTATTAGCCTGAGAAAAATCCTTGAGGGGACATCCCCGAGATCTCAGGGCACTCAGAGGATGCTCTTGGAAAAATAGTTTGTGTCTGACTCTGACTAGTCTGTTTAAATAAAAAATATGTTTAGCTAAGTTAAAGAACAGGTCTGCCCCATCTCTGTGGCCACCCTACTTTCACTAAGGCTTTTGTGCAGAAAGCTGTGGTCCGGACACCTGAATCCTCCTGTCTCCACAATGGGCTGCTATCCGGTAACCGCGGCAAGGTCCCGTTACGGCAGGGTGACAGGCCTGCAGGACGCAGACAGGGCCCAGCTTATCGAAGATCTGAGAGCCTCGGGCCAACAGCTCTGGCTCTGTCCACCCTGGCCTCTCGCAGGGGACTGGATTTTACCTCAAGCAACACAGGGGTTTTGGCTTCGCGGTGTTCTGGCCCGGTAGGATTTAGCCAGGCGTTCAGGACCAGAGCCAGCTTGGCCCAGGTGGAAACATACAAATCCAGACCAAGATCAAATCAGACGGAGAAAGACCACATTCAGACATGGAAAAGGAGCAGGAGAGAAAATAGCGGTGCAGGAAATGCACGGTCACGCTTTCCACATCCAGCTGGGGCCTTCCGTGGAAGAGCATTGAAGGTGCTTGCATTCAACCGGGCTTAGAGGCCACCAGGCCTCTTGCTTGTAAGCTCCCGGTGCCCCACCTTGTGTTTCCGGGTGGTGGATGGCACCGTGGTTGGGGCATGGAAATGTGCCCCCCAGGAGAGCTGCCCAGCCTGCCCGCCTGACCCCGCTGGCCGCCGTCTCTGGGATTCCGGAGATAGGAGGCGTCCTGGCAGGCAGATGGCAGGAGGCCTGCGTGCTGGCTCGTCTCTCCCCAGCTAGATCAAGTGGCACGGCGCAGGCAGCTGGAAGGCACCCGCGGGGAGAAATCCAGCACTATGCTCAGAAAGCTGCACTCCATCTTTAACTCGGGCCCGCAGAGGAAGGCGGGGGTGGCCACGGGTCCCAGCTACGACCCGGCCAGCCCCACCGTGAGGCTGACCCGCAGCAGCTCCATGTACGTGGTCGGGGACCACGGGGAGAAATTCAGCGAGTCCTTGAAGACGTCCACAAGCATCAGCAGCATGGACAGCAGCCTGTACTGCCTGCAGCAGGAGGGGGACCGGGCGTGGCTGCTGTCGCGCCCCCAGGACTGCCTGCAGTACTTGCAGGAGCTGCTGGCCTTGCGGAAGAAGTACCTCAGCAGCCTGCACGACCTGAAGCCCAGTCGCGCCCCCGGCCTCTCGTCCCCCTCCTCCGCTGCCTCGGAAAGCGCGGAGAGGAGCCCCGGCCGGCCCACCTCCAAAGAAAGAAAGGTAAGCGCCGCTGAGACGCACAGCTGCGCCGAGAATTCTTCCGAGAGCCCCAGGTGCGCGAGGGGGACTTGGCTCGCCCCATTCCCTTCGCGCGCGCCACTTAACTCGTCTGCACCTTTGGAGCCCCAGCTCGTCCTCCCTTAGAGACTCTCCACCGCCCTCCCCTGCCTGGGGCAGGGTGGCCGTCCCCTGCTGCTTCTCTTCCTGGGGGAGGCCCTGGGGACGGGGGTTCGCGGTGTGTGCAGGGCAGCCTGGGGCGAGACCTGGGCTTGGGGTCAGCGCACGACGTTTGCACGTTTGCTTGGCGTATTCGTCATGTGCCGCCCGCCTGATGGACGGTAGGACGCTTGGGTGGCCCCTGAACATCCCAGGCAGACGTGCGCTCTTCCCGGGAACCAGATGCTTTCCGACTTCGAGGTGTTCGGCTCCACGGGAGCCGAAGGCAGGAGGAGGGGCTCCATCCGCGGGTTGGGTCCCGGCCTCCGGGGGACTCGGGCGCAGCCTCCAGACACCCCGTGACTTCACGGAGAGGGCAGGAGAGCTTTGCAGGGCCCTGGAGGCTTCAAGCCCGGGCAGTCCAAGCAGGAAATTAGCGCAAGTACCGGCAGTTATTTCGTGGTTGCTACTCACGCCGGTGTTTGTACACAGTATCCCTCTTTGAGCTTTCCACTAATGCCACAGGGGAGCTGCGACAGACTCCTGTGTCCCGGAGGGTCAAGCTGAGGCTCAGTGACCTGTTCTGGCAGGACCTCCAATTCCTTGGAGCACTCCTTCCTTCAGTCCTCAATTTTTTATTTTTATCCCCCACCCCCACCCCCAAATGCCTGAGGTTTGAGGCTGTTTGAAATTCCCACCGATCTTTCCCTGATGCCTGGACAGTGGACCTGTCTCTCCCACATCCTGTTTCCGCAGAGCGAAACATCCTGTTTCCGGCAGACCAGCACTCTCCTTTGTGACTCCTAAATGGGCTACGGAGGCCCTATTACCATTGAATGACTGATTGGCCAGCTATCAGATCTCTAGGCCTTGGCCTCCCCCCACTGGTTTCAGCTGTCTGCATTTTTATCCCAGGTGGCAGTGGTTTAAGTAACCATGTTTGTTAACCCCCAAAATACATCAATGCCCCCGTACCTACTCTTGGGTTCCAGAACAGACCCTGTGACCGGCCAGTACAGTTCCTTCAGGGTCACCTCCCATGACAGACGGGACTGCAGGGGGCTCTGGAGTCCCTCGTAGTTGGATATCGTGGGGTTCTCGGCTCTGGTTAGAGTCCCTCCAGGCACCACATTTTCCTGAAAAAGAAAAAAAAAAAAAATGCAGTTGTCTCTTTAGAAAGCCTGGCTCCGCTCCTCCTTGCACTCTTCCTAGTTCAGCAGTCTGAAGGTCCAGGGAGGGCTTAGGCACAGAACACCAGTTCTGGCCCTGTGGACACAACGTGCACATTTCCTCGGGAGATGCCTCTCACCATGATGTGACCAGAAAAAAGTGTGTGTGTGTGTGTGTTTTTAAAGATTTTATTTATTTATTTGACAGAGAGAGAGATCACAAGTAGGCAGAGAGGCAGGCAGAGAGAGAGGAGGGAGCAGGCTCCCCACCGAGCAGAGAGCCCGATGTGGGGCTTGATCCCAGGACCGTGGGATCACGACCTGAGCTGAAGGCAGAGGCTTCACCCACTGAGCCACCTAGGCTCACCCAGAAAGAAGTTTTAAAATGGCTTTGTTGTTAGTAGGACCAAGACCTGAATTTTAGTGGTTTCTTTACCAGCTGTGTACCTTGGTCAGGTTATCTTGGCCTCTCTGGGCCTTGGTTTCTGTAGCATAGAAATGGAAATAAGAACATACCCCTTGAGGCAAAAGCAAGATCCTGTCTGTGATAGGACCTGGCACATAGTAGGTCTTCCAGGGCTTACTAACTTTGCAGTGGAAGGTGTGGGAGGCTTCTTAGTCTCCGGCAGACCAGCACTCTCCTTTGTGACTCCTAAAGAAAGAGAAGGATGCCGGGTGTACCTGAGACATAATGGGTGCCCTCTCCAGGGCTAGTTGGGTGGGAGGAGCAGGGGACCCGAGAGCTCCTTTCTTCTGGAATGTCATCCCCTTCCTGCATTTGTAGAAAATGCCTGCTGATCTTCAGGTTTCAGGTAAACACCATTCCTTCTCCTGAGCCCTTATCATGTGCTGAATTGTGTTTCCCCAGAATCATATTTTTAAATCCTAACACCCTATAACTCAGAGGGTGACTTTATTTGGAGCTAGGCTGATTACAGATAAAACTAGTTGATTGTGGGTATTAAGGGTGGGGCCCTAATCTGACAACACCAATGTCCTATAAGAAGGGGAAACTGAGATGAAAACACACACACACACACACACACACACACACACACACACACACACACGGGGAACCCTAGGTGAGGTCTGGACTTGGCCGCTACAAGCCGGGGACCTCCCAGAAACTGGGTGGGGCCTGGGCCACATCCTTCCCTAATGCTTTAAAGAGAACATGGCCCTGACAAGATCTTGGCCTCAGACTTCTGGCTTCCAGACTGGAACAATAAGTTTCTGTTGCTCCAAGTGGCCCAGGAGGTGGGACTTAGTTATTGTGGCCCTAGGAAATGAGCACAGCCCTCTGCAGAATTAGCCTTTTCTTTTCTCTCCCATTAGTCTAAACACATCTCTGTTCTAGCCTTTATCACATTCTCCCGTGGCATGTTGCTTGTGTGTCTCCTTGGTGCACGGCAGCCACTTTGGTATGCGTGATCAAGCTGAAACAGCATCTTTGTCATTTTTCTGTCCCCAAAGCACAACCACTGGTCACTTATGAATGCTTTATAAAGTCTGGTCTTTTGTGTCCAGATGACGGAAGCGCTGGCCTTGGGGTAGGGAGTGAGCGGTGTTCTCTGGGCACCACAGCACCGTGGAGACCTTTTCTCCCTCCTCACGAATTGACTAGCCCTCAGTCTGTCTCTCTTTTCTGAAAAGATAATGGTTTCTAGGCTGTTCTGTTTAAAACTCTCAGTAAGAAATATATGTTATATACAATTGATGAGATATTGAACACTACCTCTGAAACTAATGATTACTATATGTTGGTTAATTGAATTTAAATTAAAAAAAAGAAAAAATATATATTTTTGATACTAACCTAGTTTATTCAATACAACCAAAACAAAAATTCATGAGATACAGTTATTCCTATTCTCTGTGTGGTACTCTGATATTTTTTTCAAAACACTCGATACTTTTTTTTTTTTTTTTAGTTGTTTCGCATGCGGGTCATGACACACTAAATTTATTCCCCAAGCCATTCCAGGGTCCAGACTCACATTTTCTCATATCCTGGTATGGCATTCCTAGTCGGGCCTGCTGAAATGTTAACAATGGCTAAGGAACGATACATCAGGTTGCCAAATGATCTGGGGTCCCAGCCCCCTGGAGATGGGCGAGCCGGGATGAGTACCACGGGATGAGTACCCGTGTGGATCATAGTGAGGACAGGCCAGAAGGGAAGCAAGCCTGGGGAGGCCCTCCCCAGCCCCTGCA
Source organism: Mustela nigripes (assembly GCF_022355385.1). Lineage (NCBI taxonomy): Eukaryota > Metazoa > Chordata > Mammalia > Carnivora > Mustelidae > Mustela > Mustela nigripes. The sequence continues at coordinate 22,701,821 of NC_081571.1, forward strand.
CCAAGGGGTTCCTGGCCAGGCCCTGTGACAGTCTGCTCCTCCCTCCAAACAGGAGGTCATTATGAAAATGAATGAAACACATGGTCTGCAACGTTTTGAAGTCCAAACAAAAAACCCACAGCAGAGAATTTTTGTGTCAGCATCAGGTATGAGCCATAGTTTGGGACTCACTGTTTAGAGGCTCCGGTGTTAGAGTTTCCAACACGGTGCAAAATTCAAGTGGCTGAAGGAGAGCATATCGGAAGTGGGTCCTGACCTGGAACATGGAGTTTCTGAACCAATAAGGCAAAGCCACCCAAGCCCCCGCCCTGGGCACCTCGGGCATTCCCGTCAGCAAAGTGGCACCCGCCAGTCTCCTCCTCGTGCCCCAGCCCTGCTCTTCGGCCATGGCCCCGGGCCCAGCCAGTGACAATCAGCAGTTAGTCCTGACTTCTGACTGTCCTCCACACGTGCCGAGTACTAGCCCCAGTCCACAGAGGGGAGAGCTGGGTTTCCAAGACAGGAAGCGATTTAGGGAAGGCTGTGCGCCTGATGAGGAGAGAGCCAGGATTTAAACTGGGTCTGCACGGTGCCAGAGCTTACACGCTTGCCCACGGAGCCACTCTGCCTTTCAATCAGAAAATGTAAAATATCTGTCAGAGGAGGGTGTGTGGCCCCTCAGGATGAGGTGAGCAGGCTACTTTATCCTGCACACCCGGGCCAGGGAGAGTCATCAGGGAGGTACATGCTTCCTGTCCCGCGTGGATTCTGTGAGAGGGGAGAAGCGCTCTCATAGGGGCTGCGTGGCCCGGGCTCCCCTGTGCAGGAGAAACCCAGACCCGAAGCATCGAGCTCTCTCCTCCCCACCATCTGTGAGTCAGATTTCCCTTCGTCTCGACACCTTCCCTGCACACGGCTACCTCTGACTCCATTTTTACTCTTGGTCCCTGCAGCACCGAAACCCTGAGTGTGTGTTGTCTACTTTTGCACTAGGAAGAAAGCTGGGCAGAAGGCTTGAGTTCAGCTGCAAGAGGAACTTCACAGTGGGGCGGACTATATCTTCAAACCATTTCCACAGAAACACTTTTTCATTCTTCCTCACTTATCCTGCGAAGTACTTGAGATGAGCCACCTGCCGGCAGAGTAAAGCAGCCGCAGAAATAGGACAACTGGGAGAGAATAAAACATCAACAGAAAATCAAGGCTGCGTAGATCATAATTCAGCAGCTACGGAGGAGTTTGGCTCTGTATCTCTTGGAAGCTACCATAAAGAGAGCTGGATTCGTATTAAAATTCTGTCTAAGAGGAAGAACTCATACCCTTTGGTTAGTGGAAGTGAGATTTTTTCCCCCTCAGCTTTACGTTGCAGAAATTCTCATATGGGCCGTGGTACAGAAATCACAAGTGAGAAGCACCTGGGTGGCTCAGTGGGTTAAGCCTCTGCCTTCAGCTCAGGTCATGATCCCAGGGTTCTGGGATTGAGCCCCGCATTGCATCGGGCTCTCTGCTCAGTGGGAAGCCTGCTTCCCCCTCTCTCTCTGCCTGCTGCTCTGCTTACTTGTGATCTGTCTCTCTCTGTCAAATAAATAAAATCTTTAAAAAAAAAAAAAAGAAAAGAAAAGAAACCACGAGTGATGGGGCTAGTGATGCCCTCAATAATTTTTAAGTAACACCTCCTCAATAGCTATGTCCGCCCTGCCTCCCTCCCTCCCTTCCTCAACACGTTATTGTTGTCAGGAACTGGGTATATGTCAGGAGCTGTTCTAAATACTGGTGAGCAAGTCAAAGTCCCTGTCCTTGTGGGTGGTCACGCTTGTGGAAAAGCAAGGCAATAAACCAGTCCACACGTTTCTGGTGGTGATTTCTTAGAGCCCCTGCTGCGACAAGCTTGCCTTGCATCTTAGTGAGGGTCCAGGCAGTGGCACCCGGGTACCTAACTTCTGGCTATCCCTTCTGGACCCAGCGGGGAATTCAGATGCTGGAGGCATGGATGGACCACACATCCGCCTGACGATCTTTGTCGAAAGCCTCTGAAGTTGTTAAAGCCTCTGTCCATGACAGAGTTCTCCATTACAGAAAAATGTATGTAAAAAGCAGAAAGCTATCCTGTCGTGTTTCTTGCTCTTTGTGCCCCTTGTCTCAGCATCTTGGAGAGTGAATTGCTCCTTCTGCCGTCTGTTTTGGGGGTCTTGTCTGGGACGTGACTGGCTTCAGCCTGTGTCTACCCCCTTCACCTAGTTCTTTAGGTAATTTCTTCCAGTTGCTGGGAGGGGTTCTGAGATACTTGACTTCTATCTTTCCATTCCTCTTAAAGACTGCTTCTCTCAGCTTGGATTTTTTTTTTCTTAAATAATAGCTTTGATTTACATACCATGAAACTTACCCTTGAAAGTGTATTACTGAGTGGTAGTTAGTATCTTCAGAGTTGTGCAACCTATCACTAATATCTAATTCTAGAGCATTTCATCACCCATTTCAGTTTGTGTGTGTGTGTGTGTGAGTGGTGAAATAAACATAATATTTACCATTTTCCACATGGCACTTCTTAGCCCCTTAAATGAGTGCTTTTTAGATGTCCCCAGCTTATGGATAATGGAGTATATCACAGTCAATGAATCCTTAAGAAATTAAGTGTTTCTCTTTGGATTTTATATAAATTTTTTTAGAGAGAAATGTGTGACACTGGACCCCTTTCAAATTGTTACTTGTCAGACAATAACCAGAGTTCTTCACACTAGTCTTCCATGATTTTTCCAAATGATTGTTTACTTCATCTGAAAGACTATGAAGCCTTAGCTAATACATTTTTAGACTACTTTACAAAATGTATTAGCAGTACACTAGAAAATGAATCCATTAAGAGGTCAGGGAGGCTCTAAAGTACTTCAATTAGGAACGAGGAGATTTTTTTTTTTATAAAAGGTCTGATTATTTCTTAAGATATGAAAGTCTTCTTAAGTAAAATGAACTTTTAAAAAATTTAGCATTTTAACCATTTTTAAGGGTGCAATTCACTGACATGAAGTGCATTCACAATGGTGTATAGCCCACTACTCTCCTTTCTAGAACTTTCTTGTCACCCCAAACAGAAAGTCTCCTTCCCAAACAGTAACTCCTGATTTTCCTGCTACCCCCACTCCTGGTAACCTCTGTCATGCTTTCCATCTCTATCATTTTGCCTACTCTGGGAACCCCAGATAAATGGAATCATATAGCATTTGTCCTTCTGTGACTGGTTTCTGTCACTCAGCATGTTTCCCAGGTCCGTCCATGTTGTTGCCTGTGTCAGAACTTACTTCCTTCTGTAGAGCTAAACAGCTTGGGTTTTGATGGTTGGTGAAGAGGAAGAGTTCGAGACAAGGCTTGCTCTGCCCAGAGAGCTTGTTAGCAGGGGTTGGCTGCAGTGCCCCCTGGAACACTGCCCAGATGGCTTGAGCCAGACATTTTCTGAAGTGAGGGCTATTGGTCAGCCACTGCAAGGAGAAGAAAGCATTATTAATTCTCTTATGGGTTACCTAATTCTGAGCAGCTTGGATTCCTGATATGTCTGTCTGGATGAACTAACTGCAAAGTGCTCCCCACCCCTGCACCCTGCCCTACCCCACCCCAGCTAAAGAAATTCACCTGCTACAATGGTTTAAAAAGAACCAATGGAGTTCTGGAGAATGTTTGCCAAAAGTGACTGATTTTTATTTCAAGTGGTTTTATTCTGGTAATAGTTTGCTTTCAGAGTCAATTTTCTATTGAGGCCACCCAATCCTGGCTCATCATATAAGACCACGTCAACAGCAAATAGAAACTTCTTTCTCCTCTAGGGCAGAAGGATCTGAATCCAATTCATCTAAAAAGATTCCAAATCTTTCATGTATAATATGCATGTTTAATTTCCTACAGGATAGAAGGCAGATTTTAGATCTGTTTTTACACCTCTGAAAATTATTGTTCGGATCTGCTGGGGAGACTTTGTGCAAACACGGTGATATTAAAATGAAGGTTTTCTGGAGTGTCAGTTACTGGGAGAGTCTCTATCACTTGGCCTATATCTGGTTTGCAGAGTTGAAAGGCGGGACTAATTCAATATGAGCTGCAACGGATATTCTCTTTTGCTTGGCAGGGTTCTCCACAAGATGACAAACAATATGATGATGATTGATAACAAAGCATATAGTTCCAGAAGCCCCTCTCAGTCAGACCACAAGATGGATAAATGCATTCTTCATCCTATCCTGCAGGCACATGCTGTTTGCTCAGCCTAGTAATAATACTTCTTCCTCCCCTTTTCCTCTCTACCACACCCGATTCACCTGGCTAACTTCTTGTCTTTTAACAGCAGAGAAAGCATTTCCCTAGGAAGCCATTTCTCACACCTACAATCTAAGAGTGGATTTCCCCCCCTCCTTGAGTCTGAACCCCCCATCTCAATACTTAGCACCCAGCACCCAGAACTCAGCACTGTAATTGTCTGTTCATTTGTACATTCTGCTACTGGCTATGAGCTCACTGAGTGAGAGGACTGCATCTGATTTATCTTTCTATCTCCAATCTCTTGCGTGGCTCCAGGCACAGAGCAGACATTCAATAAACCAATAACCTGAGAAACTCCAACTGTAACTTAAGAACGTTTATTTTATTTTTTAAAAGATTTTATTTATTTATATGCCAGAGAGAGAGAGAGAGAGAGAGAGCACAAGCAAGTGGAGCAGGAGGCAGAGGGAAAAGCAGGCTCCCCGCTGAGCAGGGAGCCCTATGTGGGGCTGGACCCCTGGACCCTGGGAGCATGACCTAAGCCAAAGTCACTTGCTTAACCCACTGAGCCACCCAGGCGCCCTTAAGAAGGTATAAGAAGAAAACTTACGAAGTTTGGTGGAAGATCTGAAAGAGTAGTAGATCAGTTGCTTTCACTGAGTGGAAAATTATCTTTTATTTTTAGTGGAGTAGAATATAGTTTGAGTATATTCATATGGAATCATATCCTAATAATTAAAATATCCAGTGTGTAATGGATCAGAGTTCACCACCATCAAAACAACATTGGGGGTAAACTTAGAAAGAAATTATGGGTGATAAAATGATATTAGATAAAATTTATAAAACACAGAGAAATATAAGAAATAAAATAAAAAGAACTTAGAATCCTACCATTTAGAGATAATTACTATAAAATGTTTAGGTATATTCTCTTTCAATCATTTATTTCCTGTATATTTACATATATGTAAATTAGGGTTGCCACCTAAACAAAGGATGCTTATTTAAATTTGAATTTAAGATTAAGTGATGTGTTTTTTAAGTATAATTATGTCCATGCAATATTTGGTATATATTAACCCTAAAAAATTATTCATTTTTTTATGTGAAATTGAAATTTAACTGCTGTCTTATACTTTTATTTGCTAAATTTGACAACCCTAATGTATGTGTATGTATGAATTTACTAAATCTGGCTTATATCATATAATTTTACAATCTCTTTTTGGTTAATATTATATTTTGTGGATTGTTTCCTGCCTCATTAACTAGTTTTTGAAAACTAAAGTTTCAATGACAAAAAATATAACAGCTCACATTCTTTAATTGTGAAGAATTACAAATAAATACATCCTATTCTATAAGTCACGTTATTAATTCCTGAAAGTATGACTAATGGGACAAAGTTTAAAGGTCATTCAATTTTAAAGATTCTTCTACATATTACTCCAGAAACATTTTATAATTTACACTTTCATCAACAGTGCGTTAAAAAGCACTTCTTACTAGTATTGCATTAATTTAGAAAGTTCACTGATGTAATAAATTGCATTATTTTATATACTTTTCTTTGATTATTACTTGAGCAAAGAAGGACCCTTTTAACTTATCAAACCAATGTGTACTTCCTGTTTAAGGGATTGCCCATTCAAGCCTTCTACAGTTTTCTTTTGGCTCCAGTAAATATTTCTTATTTCCATGAACTCATATTAAGAATATGAGCACACTGTTTGCCATAGGTGCTAAAAATATTTTGTCCAAGCTACTATGTGTATTTTAATTTTATTTGACATTTTCTGGTATATAAATACTACTGATTTTTATGTAATCAAAGATACCCATTTTTGTCTTTGATATTTCTTCCATTGCTTTTCTGCTTGGAAAGCCTTTTATGTCTCAAGGTCAGCTGAGTATTTGTCATTTTTTTTTCTTTTTTGATAGCTCCATTTTTAAAAAACCCAAGTCTTCTCTGAATCAGCAGTGTATCTTGACTGGAAGTGGGAAGTGAGAATCCAACTTGAATTTTCCCCAAGAAGCAAAGTTTCCCACCATGTAGTGATAAATTCATCCCTTCTCTCTACAGATTGTGATGTTTCACTTATTGCATGTGTTGGTTTTATACAATGCTTCAAGGATATGAATTCAAATCAATTTAATCAGGTTTCTAACTATTTGATAAGTGTGAGCAATTTTTTTTTTTTCTACTTGGTGTTTTGTTAAAGTGGAATGATCATTTAGATGATATGTAAGGAGAGGAGCTCCCAGGTGTGGGCAGAAGAAATAGTGTCCTTAAGATTAAAAAGCAGAGAGGAAAAAGACTAAGCCTATCAACCTATGAGTCTATGATATCTAAGATCAAGACAGAAGCCGTGTGGCTCCATTTCCAAAATGACTGTAGCCTTTAGTTATGATAGGGATGCCAAAGCCGAGTTATACTAGAGTTTATGACAAACGTCTTCCTTCTTTTTATCTCTTTGGATTGATTTTCTCGGCTCTCTTTTCTATTTCACCATTTTTTTTCCCAGTTCAGGCAAGTGTACCATTTAGCTTAAATTTCATTGAAATTTTGTATGTAGGTATATGTATGTATGTAATTAAATTCCAGTGATATACCCTTTTCCTAGTTGCTGTTTCTCATAGTTTCAGTCCTTGTTTCATAAAGTCCCCTTCTTTCTTCATAATCCCTCTTCAATTGCGGGTAAATGCTTTCTTAGGCGTTGTAATATAAGAAGGATAAGGTCAATATCACCTTGGACTTGGTCTTAAATATCCATCCCAAGGATGGCAGAGGGTGAAGAAGATGTATTAGAGCTTTTAGGGCTTGTCCTCAAAAGCCCCCACCTTTTTTGGGTGATATTAAATTGCTTGTGGATAAGTATGAGCTGTTTTGCAATAATGTCACACAACAGAATGATCCAAGGGAAAGTGGTCTCTCCAGTCCTGACTAGTTCCACATCTGGTCCTGGAAATTTACTGACATTCATATTTCCAGATATTATTCGTTCAACAGAGTATTACCAGTACTCCATAAAAATAAGGAGCACGGAGTTCTTAATATTTGCCAAGTTAAATCCAAAAGGATACACAGGCAACATGCAAGCTGATTGGAGAATATAAACCTAGGTAATGGCATGTATATAACATATATTCGTTCACTCAATGAATGATTACCACTCCATGCCTGACCCTGAACTAGGCACTCAGCATTCACAGGTGGAAAGGCAGTCTGCTTGCCCTGACATGGCCCATTGTCTCGAGCTGCAGCCCTCAGCATCACTGTTGGAACCACACTGGTATGCTGAGTTTCCTTGGCAGAGAAACAGGTAGAATTTCAATCAGAATGTTGGGAGTTGTGTATCTCTCACAACCTGTCTCATATCGGCAGGGGCTGGTGGTGAGCTATCACGGGAGTCTTATCCATGAGTGTTAGTTGCCAAAGCATTGCCAAAGAAGAGGTTACAGATTGCTGGTCTCATGTGGGGCTAACGAGGAGAACACAATGCATGGTAGTGGACTGTCCGCGCCAGTCAGAACACGGGCATGGACGAGATGTGCCTATGTCTGCCTGCTGCAGTGGGGGCAGGTGACATGGGAGCTGGCCCTCCAACGGAGGTGAGGGGATACCCAAGTAGGAGAGGTGAGAAGAGGGTGGACATTTAGGGGTGGTCCTCTGGGCTTTGGGTGGGTTTAGAATGTCCCTCACAACCTGACCTCTGACATGATATTGCTGTTTGAACTGGAAGGTCAATGTGTAGAATCCAGACCTCTTGCAGATCAATAGTGATAGATCCTAGAAGAAAAAGAATGGAAGGGAGAAACGCAGGCACCCAAACAGCAGGCAAAATCAGGCAGGATGGCCGATGATGTGAAATGCAGGAAAATATCATAAACTGCACTGGGGGCCTCAGACATGACAATGAGAAATGTAGTGGAGTTCAGTTGGGGAAAGTGCAAAGGGAAAAGTAATTGGAGACCCAGGCCTGGTGTGAAGGGGGTGGGATAGGGAGGCTTGGAAAATGATAACCCCAAGGCCACCGAAGGTTCCATGGGAAAGGCACAAGGGAATGGAGCCCGCAAGGCAATACGGCTGCTTTCAGCCCACGTGCCTCTTCCCCGGGGCTGCTGTGGGGCCCACAGCGAGGGAACACGAGCCCTGTGACACGGGGCCCCGGGCAGGTACAATGGGAAGGTTATTCAGAGACGTAGTTAAAAGATTCTGGGCTAGAAAACAGTCAGGATTGGGAGTGAAGCAATCCTCTTCTAGCCGGAGTTCTGAGTTCTGAGAGGGGACACTGTACTGCATCCCACCCAGGGGTGTGGGCGCCTAGCGTCCCTTCTTGTACAACTACTGCCTTGTGAAGTAGATTTTCCTGTGATATTGGTCTGGGGCCTGAACCCTGGTCTCGTGCTAGAGACCAAGGGAATGTGGCAGTGGAGGCAGAAAAGGCCAACAGAAGCTCTGGGAAAGCAAAGAAAAATACCAAACCTAGAGTCAGCCTGGGTTTAAACCGTGGCTTGAAAAGGCTCAGATGTGTAGCTTAGCCTTGGGACTCAGAAAAGTCACCGCGGCACCTTCATTTGGAGACATGTGAACGTACACTTTTATAAGGTATGACTGATTTGCCAGATGGCTTGATGCTTCCCATTCTCTCTACCAAGCAGATACATAGAGAACAGAGTACTTATAATTAGAAGCCTACCCCAAGCGAGGATATTATTGGCAAAATGCAAAATGGCATATGCATTAAGCACTAACTCGGATAGCCAAAGATTACTGAGAAGCCAAAGAGCTGATGACAGGGGGCTATGGTCTGTTCTGACAGTGGGTCCACACGATGGGGAGCCAGGCAGGGTTCCCCCGGGGCAGAGGGTGGTCTCTGTCTACTGCTGCGAAGAAGTCCTCAGGATACATGGGGTGAAGAAAGCAATGTTTACAGCCCTATCTTGTAGGTGTCATTTTGTTTTTTAAGAAAGTGGGTAAATACACATATAAATTCACATTTGCTTATATTTAAAAAAAACAACAACAACAATGGAGAGATGAACCAGAACCTTGGTTCCTACTACCCAGCGCGAATCTTAGCAGAGGTGAATGCTGAACACGAAACCCAGGAAGCAGTCACAGCTGCATAAAGACAAGCTGAGGGAAGGCCTTCCCAGGAGGGGGTTTAGGTCAAGTTTGGGGACTGGAAGGGAAAGGTAGATGTTGGGGTGCACCCCTGTGGGGGCTCATCTGCACTGCTGTTGGTACAGGGAGAAGAGCAGAGCTTATTCATTTGCACTTATTTATTCCATAAAGGGTTTAGGGGGAATGGACAAAGGCAGTTGGGGCAAGTGGGGGGAGCTCTCCTTTGGGATAAGACTCAGCCACACAGGTAAATATGGGTCAGCCACAGATAAAGTCATTAATGTCTCATTCTTATTCTCCAGACACACCAAGATCTATAGGCTCTTCTAGCAGAAGCAAGTTTTAGAATGGGAATGTGTTGGACGGGCCATCAGAGACCCCAGAAGTAAGACCTGGAGGAGTGGACCCTCCCGGGCTGGCTGAAGGGCTTCTATGTCAGGGTGGCCCTGAAGGCAATCACTTCTCAGCCTCGTAGAGAGGGCAAGGTGTGGGAGGGAGACCCGAGTCTCAAATCCTGAAGCTTGAGGCTTTGGAGGCAAACAATATATTTAAGTATTTGGGATGACCAGCAAGTGTGCAGCTGAAAAGGCTTTTGTCCACTGGTTTTGATGGACAGAAAGTGCGGTGGCTGAAGTCATCATATATGCTGATTATTTCCTTTTTAACTTGTAAATGTGATCCTCGAAGGACAACACTTGAGGAGTTTCTGGATTTACGAGATTTTCGAGAGTCCACAGTCAAGGGTTCTTGTTAACATAACTAATAGTTGCGGTCTCGCTCATTTCTGAGCCTTTGGTAGTTAAGATACCAAAGCTGACTCTTTTCTAAACTCTTTAATAAATGAAAGCAATGGATTCAGGCTGCTCTGAGCTACTGGCCAAAGTCTACATACTGGAGACACTGAGGAATGAGCAGCTTAGATCTTTTTGTAGGGTGACTCCATGAAAAAGAACCTGATGCCCACATGTGAGACTGAGACCCTTGCCTTAAACCCAACACTGATGGAGGTTTCTCAGTCAGAGACTCAGAGACACCCTTTCCACGGGCGCTGAGATATAAAGACCTACAGACCTTGCGTCCCTATTAAATAATATTCATCCTTCTTTTGGGGTTCAGTCCAGATTGTGTGGATTTCTCCATTCTTTGTTTCTCTATTTTCCACTTCACACACACACAAAAATTTCTAAAATGATAGGTGTCATAGTAGAATTAGGTTAGGAACTGAAGACCGTGGAGCCTAGAGGAGAGACCAGTACAGGAGAGGGGTGTGTCTAAGCGGAGAATGAGTTGACCCAGCCCATCTTGATGGATGAGTAGGAATCAGCCCCAATGAGACATTGAAGGCAGAGGGACCACTAAGAAAAACCACAGGGAGGGCAAGTATCATGACCTGCTTTAGAGATGGGCCCTCCTGTCATCTGCCTGCAGGAAGGATGCTTGGTGGCCTGGCCTGCTGTGCTCATACAGACTGCCAACCAGTCCTTCTGGTTTTAGTCCTGCTCCCCACTCTGAACCCTTAGTGTACCTGGTGTTGCCAAGTCTGGTGCATTTCAAGTTCCCAAGGGTCCAATTGTAACCCTTTTACTTCCCCAACCCATGATGTTCCAGAAGGCTGGTTCTTTTGCTCTTTCATATCTCCCTCCCTTCAGTCACTTTGCAACTGCCAGAAATTTCTGGAAATATATCTTTCACTGATGGCCTCTTTCTTCCTCCCTTTGTCATTAGGTTTTCTTCTCTCTGCCCTCCTGGTTTCATTTTAATGGGCTCTTTGAAGAGGGAAGATTAAGTACATGTGGATAGTATTCCACTTATAACACAAAAGATTCAAGTATATGTTGGGCTTTTTCAAAATTTTCTCTAAGAAAGTGCCTTACAAATATAAAAGGAAAAAAAAACACCTTTCCATTTAAAAATGTTTTTAGTAGTATGAAATGCATACATTTCACCAAGATCTTGTATGTACCTACAGATGTCATCATTTCATTTCCCAACATTCCAGCCTGTAATTTAATATTCACTTTTAATACCATCTCCCTCTAAAAATGCTCACATATGGCACAAAGACAGACACATAGATCAATGGAACAGAATAGGGACTCCAGAAATAAACTCATGGTTATAAAGTCAATTAATCTAAGACAAAGGAGGCAAGAATATACAATGGAGAAAAGACAGTCTCTTGGATAAATGGTTTTGGGAAAAAGGGACAGCTACATGCAAAAGAATAAAATCAGACCACTTTCTAACAACATACACAAAAATGAACTCAAAATGGATTTAAGACCTAAATGTGAGACCCAAAACCACCAAAATCCTAGAAGAAAGCACAGGCAGTAATTTCTCTGACATTGGCTATAGCAGCACTTTTCTAGATATACCTCCTGAAGCAGAGGAAATAAAAGTAAAAATAAACTATTGGTACTACATCAAAATAAACAGCTTTTACACAGCAAATGAAACCATCCACAAAATGAAGAGGCAGCCTAGTGAATGGGAGAATGGGAAAAGATATTTGCCAATGAAGAGCTAATATCCAAAATGTATAAAGAACTTATACAACTCAATACAAAAAATAAAAACTCATTTAGAAAATGGACAGATGACCTAAGAGACATTTTTCCAAAGAAGATATATAGATGACTAACAGACACGGGAAAAGATGCTTAATTCACTCATCATTAGGGAAGTGCAAATCAAAACTGCAATTAGATATCACCTTATCCTTATCAGAATGGCTAAAATAAAAAAGACAAGAAACAACAAGTGTTGACCATGATGTAAAGAAAAAGAAACTCTTGGGCACTGTTGGTAAAAATACAAATTAGTGCAGCCACTGTGAAAAATGGTATCAAGGTTCCTCAAAAAATTAAAAATAGAAGTACTATATGTCCCAATATTTCCACTATTGGGAATTTTCCCAAAGAACACAAAACACTAATTTGGAAAGATATAGGTTTATTGTAGCATTATTTACAATAACCAAATTATGGAAGCAATCCAAGTGTCCATCAACAGACAAATGGATAAAGAAGATGTGGTCACACAAACACACATACACACACATTGGAATATTACACAGCCATAAAAAGACAATATTGAATCATTAAGAAACAACATGAGTGGACTTGGAGGGTATTATGCTAAGTGGAATAAGTCAGACTGGGAAAGACAAATACCACATGATTCCACTCATAAGTGCAATCTAAAAAAGAAACAAAAGCAAATGAATAAACAGAAAGCAGAAGCAGACCTATAAATACAGAGAACAAACTAATGGATGCCAGAGGGGAGGGATAGGGAGTTGGACAAAATGGGTGAAGGAGAGTGAGAGATATAGGCTTTCAGTTATGGAATGAATTAAGTTATGAGAACAAAAGGCACAGCATAAGGAATACCATCAATGATACTATAATAGCGATATAATGAGATAGCTGGAAGTTACATCTGTGGTAAACATAGCCTACTGTATACACTTGTCAAATCACTACACTGCACACCCGAAATTCATGTAATATGGTGTGTTCACTCTACTCGAATAAAGCACAAATAAAATAACTCTACAGAGATCAAACAGCCCAAGTTAACACACATTGTCCCTTCTTATCCTTCCTGAGTTCTCTTCTTTCCTAAATTCCTCCGATGGTCTTTCACGGGCTCCCACGATGATTCTGTGCCTTTCACTGAGAGTTCTCCATGGAGGTGCACCAGGGGACCTGAACTTCCCCAGGTGGGCGTTTGTGAAGACAGGGGTGAGGAATGAGATCATGAAGAAGAACAGATCAGGACAGAGCCTGGAAGCTGGTTAGGCACACTGTAGACTTTTTTTTTAAAACTCTGTATTTTATCATTCCTTATATTTTTCAAATAATCATACGAATTTTTCTTCAATTTATTCCATGACTTGAGCCCAAGTTTGGCCACTTTGGGTCCTGACAGCTCTTTCAGAGCATTTCCAACCTATCTTGTCCTTTCTTTCCTGCTGGGAGCCCCTCATTGCCTCCAGGAAGGAGCTGCACGGTCCCCTAACCAGGTGTTTACCTGCAGGGAAAATGGCCAAGGGAAGACTAAATATTTTGCCTAAAGATCCATAACTGTCTCTGAGTGAGGACGGGGTAGATCTTATTCTTTACTTGTCTCTCCTTGAGGCAATTAGAAACCCACTGACACACCGCAGTTGCGGATGGGGGCATCCACCCTCCTCCCCCAGGGAGCTCATTTAAATTTACTGTTTAAACTCTGCAAATTCATAACCACACATACATTCTGCTTCAGTGACGCTGCATTCTTTTTGGCGGTGGTGGCTTGCTTGTGTGTGGGTGCTCAGAGGCTGGCTCAGGCAACTCTCTCTCCTGCCCCCTTGCCTCTAGCAGAAAGCAGCCGCAAAGAAGTACTCCCAGTTCAGCGCCGATGTGGCCGAGGCCATGGCCTTCTTTGATTCCATCATTGCCGAGCTAGATACAGAGAAGCGGCCCCGGGCTGCTGAGGCAGAGCCCCCGAATGAGGACGTGGACTTTGATGGTGAGTGCTCGCCCGGGGCGGGGCAGGAGGTGGGTGGGGGACAGTCTCTGGAGTGGGCTGGCGGAGGAGCTATGGGGGAACCCCAACCCTGAGTAAAGGGAAACCCACACTGCACACCAGAGCCCTGCCCAGGGCTTGCTCTTCTCCTGGGGCGGGGGAGGGGGCTTTGCTTTAGCTATATCTGCAGCCACCTCCCAGCCTACCCGACACTGTCATGTATTTGGACCCAAACTCCTTCCTGTGGTCCACTGGCCAAAGCTGAGACAAAGCACTAAAGAAAGGGGTTAGAGGAGGAGCTGGTGTGACATGGGTATGAAGACAGAGTTTCAGTCTTGCAAGGGGAAAAAGTCCTGGAGAGCCGTCCCCGGCCAGTGGGAATATATTTGGCGCTACTGGACTGGTCACTGAAAGATGGCTCGGATGGTAAATTTTAGATTCTCTGTATTTTACCACCTTTTTTTTTTTTTTTTTTTTTTAAGAAGAAAAAGGAGCAGAGAATCTGTATTTAAAAATCTAGCTTCTCGCTCTGCCTGAGCTCCTTTGGCACTCTCTGCGGGACCTGACTGCCCCTTCATCCGCTTTGACCCCCCGTCTGCCCACAGCGCCCTCTGAGGCCCTCATGCTCAGTGCTCTGAGGACAATGCACAGGGCAGGAAAGGAGCAGGGGGCCTGCTGGGCCCGCCTGGGTCCCTGGAGAGGGACCAAGCTAAGGGCTGCGACTGACGCGTTTGTCCTTGCCAGCCTGCATCACTGGCTCTCTCCTGCTAGAAAGCAACCAATCCCACCACTTCATGAGCTCATCCCACCTTTAAATTCCATTACTTGACTGTCAGTTTCTTCAGTCTTTGACTCGCCCTCCTGGGTGTCATTGATGACGATTGTACTCAGGGTTTACTGGCCGTTGTTGTTGAGGGACCAACTTTTGGTACCAATACTACATAATTCTTGAGTGTTTTACTTAATGCTCAAAGGATCAAAGAAAAGATCCTTGTGGTTTGTAGTTGGTCTGGCCTCCAAGCACCGTCTCTGTGACATTTAGGGTCTCATGGAATTTCGCAGGTGATCCCTCCCACTCCCCGATCTCACTGTTCCTTGCAGGGGCCTCTGCTCGCCCTCCTCCTTCACTGCAGCCCCTCAGTCCCAGACAGAGGCCAGCCCTCTGCTCGACAGCGGGGCCTGGGAAAGCCAGGACATGGGCAAAAGGAAAGCAAAAACCCACCGAGATTGCGGACAACAGGATCTCTTTGCTATTTTGTCCTCGGCTCTTTTCACTTCACTATTTGCAGTCTATCGTGGGTGGCTCTCCAAGTCAGTACACATAGATCTGTGTCCTTATTTTTAATGAACACATCACTATTTCGCCGTCGCCCTAACCATAATTGCAGGGTCAGGACTTTCCCATCCTCTCTAAGAACCCACTGTGGGATCTGTGCATTTGTCGTGGGCTCTCAGCCCGAGGCACTCTCTCCTGCTCCTCTCTGAGGGAGAGTCCTCCTTTCCCGGGGCACTGGCTTCTCTCTTCCAGTTGCCACCAGCTCCCGGGTGCACAGCCTGCACTCCAACTGGATCCTGCGGGCGCCACGCCGGCACTCCGAGGACATCGCCGCGCACGCTGTGCATGCAACAGATGGCCAGTTTCGAAGGACCACGGAGTGCAGGACCATTGGCACTCAGAGGAGGCTCGAGAGGCACCCCATTTACTTGCCCAAGGCTGTGGAAGGGGCATTCAACACCTTGAAATTTAAGCCCAAAGCCTGCAAAAAAGAGTAAGTGCTCGGACCAAATCGTTCAGCCAAGATGTTTTCGTGTCCTCCAGACTCCTGGGGGTGGTCTTTAATGTGACTTGAGTCCCCAACCTATATACCAAAAATTATTCTTATCTACTTTGGGGAGAGGGAGATCATTGTTAAAGATGTTTTTTCCTAGACTATGCTCATACTCCAGCCTGGTTCACTGCTGTCACCACTCCTCATGGTCCCTTCGGCTGTGGATCTGCCTGCTCTTCCTTCTGGCCTTCTTGGCCCACATGCTTTGTGCCACCCTTTTTCATTGTCTCGCCACCCCTGCTGTGCCACTGACAACCTTGTGCTACAGATTTTGAATGAGCGTTTGGGGTTGAGTTGGGCATAGCACCAAGAGGGAACCAGCACCAAACTAATCAGATGTCCCTACCTTGGAAAGGCATTGGCCTGACTTAGATGGAGAACTTCTTGTCGGCTGGGCCCCTCCTGGTCACCTTTCGGCCTTTCTCCCTCCAGATCCAACTCTCCCAAGAGTTTCCACTTGGAGAGTTCCAACTCTCCAAGTTACCACTGTTAACTCCATTGGAATAGTGACTCAGAGCGTCCCTTCTCTGTGCAACTAGCCAAACCACGCTTAAACCGTCTGCCTCATTCCTCCCTTCCAGCCTGGGGAGCCCCCGACAGATCCTCTTCAACATCTCAGGAGAAGACATGGAATGGGATACGGAGCTCTTCGCGCCGGAGCCCCTGGCCTCTCTGGGGGAGGACTACCATGAGACGGAGAACCCCAAAGGGCAGTGGCTGCTTCGAGAAAAACTCTGGGAGCGAACAGTGCCCTGACTCCCTCTGAGCCATTCAGCCTGACTCAGGCTGGGTCGCTGAGAAGGGGGTCACTTTCAGCACAGCACTGAAGGTTTGGGAGGGTTAAAAATGGAGATTGGAACCAAGTCAAGTGCATGAGCCCAGCAGCACTGCCCGCTGCTGCCCAGTTAGTGCCAAACACACCTGTGGCCTCCCAGAGCACCTGCCTGGGGAGACTGTGGAGCCCGGCTCGCCTGGCACGGCAGGTTAGTAGGTAGGTACAGCCTGGCTGGTCTACCAGCAGGAGGAATGGGAGGCCTGGAGTGGGAGTGTCCCAGCTCACTAGCCTGGCCCCCCCTTTCAGTTCTCTGTGCATCTGTCTAAGCGGCTGCTAATGTTGTGCTCAGTATAGGAAATGAGGCCACCCAGGGGTCTCTGGGCCAAAGTCCTCAGGAAGGCAGCTCTGGTCTCTGCGGGGCTCAGAACCATTTTGGTTACAAACAGAGGTGGCCCTCCTTTGTGCAGATCGCAGTTCAGGAAGCACCTCCTTCTGTGCTAACACTCTCACAGTGTTCTAGAAACCTCTGCTGGATTACCCTGGAGATGGGGCCAGTGCCCTGGCACTGGGAAGGAGTGTGTCAGGGCCCTGCCTCGGGACCCCACTATCTCTCCCAGCCCCCAAACCCAGCTCCATTTCCCACAGGTGGTGGGCTGGGGATGGCAGGAGATGAGTGGTGCTTTTCTTCGAATCTTTGTTCAGGAAGTCCTCACAGACACCCCTGCAACCAGTTTATGGCAGGCTGTGCCTCTCCCCTCCCCCAATTAAAAGGAAAATCAGCATCCTTATGTTCTTTTGAACTAGAAAGGATCTGTGAGTTTAGTAACCTATCTGAATCCGAATTACCCGTTAAACCTATTCTTTGCATTTCTCACATACTTTTTGTATTTCTGCCTGCTGGAGTTTGAGAACTGCTGGTTCGGAGAATATGTTGCATTTTGTTCGTTCTTACTATTTCTTCTGGTGTTTTCTTATAAAGAAGTCACCCGGTGGGTGCACACTCATGAATGCAGGAGTGCTCATGGGGATAAGGGAAGGAGACAGATGAGGACAAATCAATAATCCAAAGTAAGCCCAGAATGCTCTAGGCTAAGGTTAGTCTGAGAGCAGAAGAGAGCTTTCCTTCTGCCAGGCTCACGCAATGATTTTCTCATTGTTGAGTTTTTTTAATAAAGAACCTTTTATCTGTGTGAACCCAGCTGTCTAAATCTAAGTATTTGTAACTCCTACGAGAAGAAAATAAAACAACAACAACACGCTAATAATGACGAGGCATTCTTAGAAATTTTATGTCAACACATTTTAGATGAAAATATACTGGAAATGTTTTAATACGTGTCTTTATTATTATTTTCTTTTTGAGTGCCAATGTCAATGTTTGGGAGGTTTCTTTAATTTTGTTGCTTATCCTAAACCCACTCTAGGCAGAAGCCTGACTGAAAAATAAATGTTTGGGAGATTTGTTTTATAAACTGCATTAAAGCACACCAAGTTAACATTGCCACAGACCTTTCTTTACCCCAAATGTGGCCTTGTTTTGAAACCCCACAAATGAAAAGTCACCGCTAAGGATCATTTCAGGATGAAAGTCTCTTGACCCTGCCTCTTATCAAACTACAGTTTATCATGGATTCGACCCTGACATTATGTGGTGAAGACTCTGTGTACATTTTGCTTTTACAGATAAGAAAAAAATAAACAGGACAGAGAGGATGTTTGGAGTCTTAATTTTTTTTTAAGCGTATATTGCTTATGGGGCATGAAGCTGTACTTTTCTCTTTTGCTTCACATTTTGTATATTTTTGCCTTTAATGAGACTATACACAGACTGCCTGAAAAATTCCATGATTCAGAAACAGAAGGCTGGCGTGTCTGGGATGATTTTAGGTATTTGAAACTGGTGATAAACCCCAGGGTCTGGGCTTTGTCTAGGGAATCCTGAGATGGGGTCTTGAGATAAATAAAATTTAAGACAATAAAAGTCAATTCAGCAAAATCAGCTCATTTGATTGATTCTCTTCTCCCAGTGATAACTGACCAATTATTCAATCAGCTGCTCCTCGAGGCACTGTGGTTCCCCAGATTGTCTTGGCTTTGATTTTTGGAAATAGACTCTCTTTAGACAGAATGTCCAAAAAGAGAATGTGAGTTCCTGGCATCGGGCTTGTTCTTTAGAACTTGCTTTCCAGCTCTCACCACAAAATGTCTTCTTCACAGAAGAAGATACATGGGGAGTTTAGGTGGAGTGGTATATCCCCAGCCCTTTGCCCCTTGTTGGTAGCTCTGCCACTGAGAACGTGGGGCTTCCAGGACAGAACTTTCTGGAGCCCACTCTCAGACACAGAGCCCAGAGCGGTTCTCATAGGAGACAACATTCCCCTCATCACTGATGGCCTTTTCATAGTGAACTAGTTTCTTCCTGCTACTGTAACAACTACCACAACTTTAGGGGCTTAAAATAACACGGATTTATACTCTAACAGGCTAGGGGTCTGAACTAAAATCCATCTGACTAGAATAAATCAAGGTCTGGGCAGGGCTGATTCCTTTGGAAGGCTTTGAAGGGAGTATCCATCCCCTGGCCTTTTCCAGCGTCCAGAGGCTGGCTGCCTGCCTGGCTTGTGGGCCCCGCCTCACGTCACCCGTCTTCTGCTTCTATCCTCCTGTCTCCAGCTACTCGCTCTGATCTCCTGCCTGCCCCTTCTGAGGACCTTTCTGATGACGGCGGTCCCACCTGGATGACGCAGGATCATCTCCCCATCTCAGAAACCTTAACTGAGTCAAATCTGTAAAGTCCCTTTTGCCACATACGGTAACATTCACAGGTTCTGGGGATGCAGAACCTCCTGTGGGGAGACCATACTTCAGCTCCCCATACACGGTATCACAAAGTGTTCTTGTCCTTCTCAGTCACCCAGCCCAATTTCCTTGTAAGCTTGATTCTAACTGCCCAATATCCATGGTGAACTCTGACTTACCTGTCATTTTCCAGTTTCTTTAATCCATGTGCTACCCTCTAGTTTTGTGAAAATGAAATTCTGTCTTGTCTGACAGCCTCTTATTTTGGAAAGACTTTCTGATGACACAAAATCACCAACTGGAAACACACAATACATCAATCCTGTAAGGGAGAGGAATGGATAGCCAGTCTATATAAAGATCGCTGATGGTCAAGAGTGATGCTTCCCTTCAATCAACCTACCAAGTTCTTAGTAAGCAACTGCTATATACCAAGCAAAATAATATAAGACACACTTTCTGCCATTTGGTAATAGGCCACCTAATGGGGGAAGATAGCACAAACATGGAACAGACAGTGCTGGACATTTACTGCTTCATCGAGCATCTCAGTCTACCCACGAGAGGAACTCCGCACTTGCAGAGAATGCACTTAGCTCAAGGTATCACAGAGAGCTTCACGGTGGAGGTTCTCTTGAAAGACAGCTTTAGACTCTGACAGAGGACTGTTAAAGGCTGTCATTTCATGCACATGGATAGTTACCAGAAAAGTCAGAAAGGATAGTAGCCAGCAAGGGGATGCCCTTGACTGAAGGGCAGGATTTCTACTGAGCAGCCATGGAAAGCTGGATTGACAGAAATCAAGGAGACTTGATCAGACAAGTCCAAGAGTCAAGCTTTACTACATCTTGAGCTAAAGAGTGGAGAGAAGAAGCCCTAGAAGATGCAATATAGCATCTTCTATATTGTGTGTTGTGGCGGTGGGCAGTGGTGAGTCCGGAAGTGGGCCCTAAAATGCGGTGGGATTAAACCGTTAAGCTCCCCACAGCCTCAGGAAGAGAGACCCTCAGGCCCCTGGTCTGAGTTCTGTGGTGGATCTTGCCTATGGTCCCCTGTGAGTCACACGTATTCTCAGGTGATATCGGCTCCCACCTCCTTCCAATCAAATATGGCTGCCTTGGATCCCCCAGTTCCTCATCAACAGCACGGGTCAGGGCAGTTCTCCTTGAAAGGGGCAGGAGGAGTGTGATGGTGGTAAGGGGAGGGGTTGGGCAGGCACATATTGTAAATAAATTGATGTAGCCATTTTTGTTGACCTCCCAGGCCACAGAGCATGTCAAAGCCTTCGGGTTATTCTCTTGGGGGAAATGCCCATGTTTGTTTATCCATTTGTTTGTTGTTTGAAAAAGAATATTCCGCATTTACTATGTCCCAGCTTGTGTCTGGAGTTATAATATAAACAGAATCTCTCACAGAACTTTCAGTCTGCGGTAGATACATACCTTCCTCCAAGGGTTACACCAGCACACATGAATCACAATTGAAGTAAGTTCAGGAAGGAAGGCCTTTGGTGTCACAGGGAACTTGTAAGGGGGGCATCTGAGCTGGCTGGGGCAGGGTGGCTGGGGAAGAGCTTTCTAGATCCCACACAGCTTCATTTGTCATACTCAGATACTCAACTGTCACCTCCTCAGAGAGGTCTTCTTGACCACACTATCTCACCCATCACTGATCTTAACCTCTATTATGTATTAGCTGGCTGCTCTGTGTCTCCTGTGATCTAACACATGCCTGTGTATACACACACACACACACACAGACATACACACTTGCACACACACACTCTCATACACATTCACTTGTGCACGCTTGCCCCCATTAGACTGGGAGCTCTGTGAGGGCAGTAGCTTAGTTTAGCCCCCGTATGTGCTCAGAAATCTTCCAGGCCCTGAGAATATCTTCCAGGCCCTGGGAATAGAACCAACTCTCTGCCTTCAGAGCTTATACAAACTTGGTGGGAAGGGGTGTGCGGGCAACGTATGCTATCATATTATACGTGCATATATATTCAAATGTAATAATGTGTCAGGGAATGACCAATTCTGTGAAGTAAAATAGAGAATGGGAAGGGCAGGAGGTGGGATTTTTTGTCAGAGAAAGCCCAGCAGAGGTGGTGATCCTTGAACAGAGCTCTGAACAAGCGAGGGATTGAATGAGATCAGGGGAAGGACTGGTCAGGCCAAGGAAGGAGCCTACATGAAGTCCCCAGGCAGGAAGGCATTGGGGGACCTTGAGGATGCAGGATGGAAGGTACTAGGTTGTCTTTGGAGGGTTCTGAACAGAAGGGTAGCACAGTCAGATTTAATTTTTGAAAGATGTCTGTGGCTTTTGGGTGGGGGTTTTACTGAAGGGCTCAAAGGGACAACTTGGGACACCAGCTGGGTTACTCTCTGTGGGCCAGACAGGAGGTGTCGCTGGCAGCCTGGATGGGAGGACTGGGCTGCGACAAGATGGGTGGGTTGGGAGAGACTCTGAAGCAGGACTTACAGGTGTTTAGGCTCGCCAGGAACTAGATACAGAGACACGGGGCTCTAGCTCCAGGTGCTAGTGACCACAGGTATGCTTTATGAAGTGGATTAACAGAGAGGCTGGTCAGCAGGGGTTTTTCTGGAGAGGAATGGGGGAGAGAAATCAAGAGTTCTATTTTGTAGCTGTTAACTCAGAGCTTTCTGTGGACTTCCAGGTGGGAGATTAGACACCTCTGTGTAGAGCTCAGGGGCGTGCCTGGATCTATAAGTACAAAACCCAGAGCTGCCACCCCAGAGACAGAATCTGAAGTCATGAGAGATGGAGTCACTAAGATATCAAGTAGAGATCTAAAGGGCTGTGAGGCAAGGGGCAGTATGCCAACGTTTAGAGGCTCGGGAGAGAAGGAGCATGTGTGGTGCAAGGAAAAACATTGAATTAGGTGAAGACAGTGCTCTGAGTTTGAGGGAAGAGAGCACAGAGAGTGGCGGGAGGTGGTGTGGGGACAGCAGACCATGCACCAAAGCCGGGTAAGAAAAACAGTCTTGATTTTGATTCAAAATGGTGTTGTCTACATCCAGAGAGCTCACTGACCCTACTCACAAAATTCAGCTCCAAATTCCTTCTGGCTGTTTCTAGAACTCAAGAGCACCCAAAAAGCGGTGGAGTGTACCAGACCAGGGCAGCAAGGATCTGGCAGGCAGGTGCAGTGGCTAGGTGTGCCTTGCCCGGGGAGGGGGTGGTCAGACCCTCACACGCCTCCTCCGCCGAGCAACCACCTGCTTTCACCTGGAGGCCCTCTACAGCCCCCCCCCCCACCCCTGGGGTGTATATGTGGCCTGGTGGCTCAGGCTCTCTGGGCCTTGCTTTTCTCAAATGACAATAGGGCACGAGAATACTTGTTCTTAACTTGCAGTGCTACAGGGAGGGAAAAATGATGGCCACCCAGTAAAGTGCCTTGTAGACGGTAATTGTTAACTGTGGCCATATTAAAGGATGATGACATGCCATCACTTAGGAGAGTCAAAAATTCTGCCAGTAAAAGAGAAATCCTGAAATGTGTTAGACATTAGAGGTGGTACAGCTTCCTGAGATAACTGTTTGCAAGAAGACGTACAGAACCAACATGAAGTTAGGAATGTGTTCTGGAGTGAGAGGTCTGGCTGGAGTCCTTTCACTCAGTGGCCAGTTGGCCTTGGATGTGATACTCAACTGCTCTCACTCTCAGTTTCCTGACTGTCAAATGGCGTGGCACAAGTAACTACCTTGTGGGGGTGTAGGAGCCCCTAAGACTCCGTGGAGTGTCTGGCACAGAGCAAGCATACAGAAAATATTGCCACCAACACTATTACGGGCCCATGGAAAATAGCAGTATATCAGTTATGATCAGGTGATTACAATGTGACAATCCTTAATTGTCATGCTTCCTCTACAGATTGATCATGGCCCCCAGATTGATCATCTGATTCATTTTGCAACTGTCCCCAAAATTAAATGGAAGTATGGATTAGGGTAGATTGGAAGCTGAATTTGGTCTTCAGTGAGCCTTAACAGGAGTGTCAGAGCTATTGTTTGATCTGACCCCTCATCTCCACTCTTGCCTGGCTTCTGAATGTAATTTGGAAAGGCAGATGTGTCTTCACTTCACTGTCCCTGGACTCCCATCCTTGAGAGTCGTAGCCCCGAATAACACTGAGGGGAACTGCCACCCAGGGAAGATGAATGACATTTTCATGATTAATCCAGACCTGGGGAACCAGTCCCAGAGGGAAGACTCACACCTGAATTCGGTGTGCGGAGCTGTGTTCTACCACATGTCTGGATTTGTGGGCATTCAAAGCCACATTCCATGGCCTCCGTGCAGTGGAGCAAGTACACGGCGGGCTGTTGGTATGTGGTCATTTGGCCACATGGTGGCACTTCACGCCTAATAATTCTGTTGGTCCTCTTTCTATATTTCCGAAGGCTTGAAATTTCAACAGAAAGAGAAACACACCCCCTTAGAATGACTTAGATACCATTGCCAGGAAGCACAGGGCTCCTAGGGAGGGAGGAAATGAACTAGGTTCAATGAGGAAAAGCTTCAGCTCTTGTTGTTTTCCTCAGTTCTAATGGGAAGGCTCTGGTCTGTGATAGAAAGACCCAGAGTTCCACATTCAGAACCCATTTTCCAGGGTTTTTTCATAACACTGCAGCAACTCCAGGTCCAAAGTAGGATATCATCCATCAGCATGACAGATGAAAGAAAGTGGGTCTCCATGGGCCAGAGTTTGACTTCCTTGGAAAAAGATTTTTCTGAAGATACCACCTGATTTCAAGACAGGCCTCAGTTTCTTATAAAAGAAAAAGGGGGGCAGTTATTATCCACCATATTTATTCTTTTCTTGGAGGCTACAGAGACTTGGGACTGACTCTGAATACCACCTCCTAAGCTAACTGGCTTTGGAGACCCAAGGAAGCTACTTAATTTCTCTGTACCTCAATGTTGTCATCTTTAAAGGGACTTAATGACAATAGGACCTACTTTATATAGGATTGTGATAAGGATGAAATAATATTCACTGGGCCAAATGAAACTGCTGGTATTCAAGTCTCTGGCTCATAAGAACAGCAATTTCATGTAGTTCATCCTACAGTGCTTTGTGCCAGGCATGTAGTGAGGCTTGGTAGAAGTGAGCTATTAGTATCACAACTAACATGATAAGAGTCCAACAAGCACTTATTATGGACATTTAGATAATAAACCAAGACAAATGGGAATGGAAACATAGCATACAAGTACTTGTGGGATGCAGCAAAAGCAGTAGTAAGAGGGAAGTTCATAGCAATAAACACCTACATTAAGAAGAAAGATCTCAAGTAAGCAACATAACTCTATGCCTTGCGGAACTAGAAGAAGAAAAAATTGAACCTAAAGTTAGCAGAAAAAGAGAAATAATATAAATTAGGGCAGAAATAAATGAAGTAGAGAATGGGAAAAAAATAGAAGAGATTAACCAAATTATAAGTTGGTTTTTTGTAAAGATAAAAAAAAATTAACAAAGTCTTAGCTAGACTAACCAGGGAGAAAAAAAGAAAGGGCTCAAATTAGCAATATTATAAATGAAAAAGGAGACATTACAACCCATACCACAGAAAGCCAAAGGATCATAAGAGGCTATATGAAAAACTATATGCTAACAAACCGGACAACCTAGAAGAAATGGAAAAATTCTTAGAAATATAAAACTTATTAAGACTGAAGAAATAAAGAACTAGAATAGAAAGAAAGAAAGAAATATAAAATCTTAATAGACCTATTACTAGTAAGGAAATTAAATCAGTAATAAAAATTCTCCTAATGGAGGAAGCCCAGTACCAGATGGCTTCACTCGTTAATTCTACCAAATATTTACAGAAGAATTAACAGCAATCGTTTTCAAACTCTTCTAAAATATTGAAGAGGAAGGAACACAAACTCATTTTAAGAGACCAGCATCATCCTGATACAAAACCAGAAAAAGACACTATAAAAAAAGAAAACTGCCAGCCAATATGCCTGATAAATATAGATGCAAAAAATCCTCGATAAAATAATGATGAACTGAATTCAGCAGCACATTAAAAGGATCATTCACCACAATCAAGTGGGATTGATTCCTGGGTTGTAAGGATGGTTCAACATAAGAAATCAATCAATGTGAGATGCCACATTAACAGAATGAAAGAAAAGAACTATATAATAGACATAAGAAAAGCACTTGACAAAATTCAACACCGTTCACGATAATTGTTTTTAACAAATGAGGTACAGAGGGAAAAAATTCAACATAATAAAGGCCATATAGGAAAGCACACAGCTAAAGTCATGCTCAGTGGTAAAAAGCTGAACTTCTCCTTTAAGATCAGGAACAAAACAAGGATGCCCACTCCCACCACTCTTCTCCAACATAGTATTAGGAGTCATAGCTAGAGCCATCAGGCAAGGAAAAGAAATAACAGGTAAAAATAAGTAAATAATAATAATAATAATAATAATAGTAAGTGTTGGAAAGGCACAAAAAAGGAGAAAGAAATAAAAGGTATTAGAATGGGAAAGGAAGAAGTAAAATTGTGTTTATTGCAGATGATATTTTATATATAGAAAATTCTTAAGACTCAACCAAAGAACTATTAGATTGAATCAATGAATTCAGTAAAGTTGTAGGATATAAAACTAACATTAAAAAATCAGTAACATTTCTATACACCAACAATGAATTTTCTGAAAAGAAATATATTGATTTCATTTACCAAAAAATAATTCCATAGCATAAAAAAAAATAAAATCCATTGGAATAAATTTGAGGAAATGAAAGATTTCTTCTCTGAAAACTATAAGACACTGATGAAAGAAACCCAATAAAACACAAATAAATGGAAAGATTTTCTGTGCTCAGAAGCTGGAAGAATTAATGTTGTTAAAATGTCAATACTACCAAAAGCCATGTATGGATTCAATGAAATCCTTATTGAGACTCCTATGGCATTTTTAAAAAATGTTTTTATTTATTTATTTGTCAGGGTGTGGTAGGAGAGTATAAGCAGGGGGAGCAACAGAGGGAAACAGAAAACCAGGATCCCCTTTGAGCGAGGAGCCCAATGTGGGAGTCGATCCCAGGACCGGATCATGACTTGAGCTGAAGGTAGATGCTTAACTGACTTGAGCCACCCAGATATCCTTCCAATGGCATTTTTTACAGAAAGAGAAAACATTCCTAAAATCTATATGGAACCACCAAAGATGTCAAACAGCCAAAGAAATCCTGTGAAGAACAAAACAGGAGGCAACACATTTCCTATTTCAAGCTATACTATAAAGCTATAGTCATCAAAATAGCATGGTATTGGCATCAAAACAGACACAACAATGAAACAGAATTGAGAGCCCAGAAATAAACCCAAGCATATAGAGTCAATTAATATTTGACAAGAGAGCTGAGAGTACTTAATGGAGAAAAGACAGTCTCTTCAATAAATGGTGCTGGGATAATTGGATATTCACATGGAAAGGAATGAAATTGGATCCACATGTTATACCACCCACAAAAATATACTCAAATGGATTGAAGACTTAAATATAAGACCCCAAAACATGAAACTCCTAGAAGAAAACATAGGAATAAAGTTCCTTGACATGGGTGTTGGTAATGACCTTTTTTTTTTTTTAAGATACGACACTTAAAGCACAAAACAACAAAATAAAAAATGAACACATAGAACTACATCAAACTAAAAAACTTCTACATAGCAAAAGAGGCCATCAATCAAATGAAAAAACAATCTTAGAATGGGAAAAAATATTTGCAAATCATACATCTGATGAAGGGTTAATATCCAAAATATATAAGGAATTCATATAACTCAATAACACAAAACCCCCAGAAACAACCCAATTAAAACACCAGCAAAGTATCTGAATAGACCTTTTGCCAAAGAAAATATACAAAAGGCCAACAGGTACATGAAAAGATGCTGAGCGTCACTAAGCAATAGGGAAATGCAAATCCAAACCGTAAGGAAATATCATCTCACATGTGTTAGAATGGCCATCATCAAAAAGACAAGAAGTAATAAATGCTGGCGTGGATATGGAGAGTGGGAACGCTTGTGCTCTGTTGGTGAGATTGTAAATTGGTACAGCTGCTGTGGAAAACAGTATGGAGTATAGAGGAGCCTCAGAAAAGTAAAAATAGATCCTCCGAATCATCCAGCAATTCCACTTCTGGGAATATATCCAACAGATAAGAAAACACCAACCTGAAAACATGGCTGCATCCGCATGTTCACAGCAGCATTATTTACAATAGCCAAGCCATGGAAACAACCTAAGTGTCCACCAGTGGATGAAGGGATAAAGACGTTGTGGTACACACACACACACACACACACACACACACAGTGGAGTAGTATTCAGACATTAAAAACAAGGAAACCCTATCATCTGCAAAAGCATGGATGGGCCCAGTAGGCATTATGCTATATGAAATAAGTCAGACAAAGGAAGGAAACTACTGTATGAACTCACATATATGTAAAATCTTCAAACTTATGTGATAACCAGAGGGGGAGGGGGAGGGAGATGAAATTGGAGGAAGGTGGCCAAAAGGTACAAATTCTGGTTATGAGATAAATAAGCACGAGGGACGTAACGTACACCATGATGACTAGCCGACCTTGCCGCATGGTGTATAGGGAAGCGCTTAAAGAAGTCTATTCTGTGAGTTCTCCTCACAGGATGAAAATTGTTTTCCCATTTTTCTTTCCCTTTCTTGTATCTTCCTGAGAAATGGATGTTCGCGGAGCCCATTGTGGTAATCATTTCAGAGCCTATGCAAATCATACTATCACACTGTATACCTTAAACCAAGATGCAGTTATTTCTCAATAAAACTGGAAGGAAAATAGGAACCAGCCTGTCTTCTGCAAAGTTTTTTTTGAAGATTCATACTGCTAAGTGACCCTGTTGTTTCAGCATGCCGAAGTTCCAAATATGAAAACATGCCTGAAAGAAATCTGGTTCTATTTCGCAGCTATTGCCTCAGCCAAGCAAGCTTACCTCAAGCCGATGTGCTCTCATCAGTTTATCTCTTCTGTGTCCCAGTCCCTCTTAGCAAGCCAGGTGAATACTAGCTAATTTCAGTTTCCTCCTTTTGGGTGCGCCAAGAGTAAGGCAGCTACAGCTCCAGTAATGCAAAGACCAACAAACAAAAACCAGATGATGGTTATATTTTATCAGAGAAAATCTTTTGCCCGCACACTCCTTCCTTGCCCTCTTGCTCTCATTTCTTTCCTCAAACTATACAGACTGACTCTAGCAAACTCCCTACGATTTCTCACCTCCCCATCCCCCTTCCTTGTCATGTACAAAATGAAAGGTTTAGGTTTCTCATTACACCTGAGACCTAGGCTGCAGACCACAGGAGGTGAGAGTTAGCCTTATAGGATCTCATTACATATCATAGAATATGTGTAAATGAGTGTGTGTTTACAGACATAATGTCCAATTTGGGGAATGAGTTTCTTCAATGCACCCAACACGGGTTAAAAGTGAGGCCAGATACAGAAGAGAACATGCAGTATGATTTAATTTACACGAAGTTCTGAAGTTTAAGAGCCAGCAAAACGAATCTATCGAGATGATCATGACAGTCATTGGGGGTGGGAGGTGCTGACTGAGAAGGCGCGAGGGAGCTTTCTGTGATGATGGAGACGGTTTATCCTTTTACTGGGGTGTGGGCTGGTGAGCCACCCAGGTGGAGGCATTTGTCCAAGGTCACCCAGCTGCACCCTGAAGAACAAAAGAGGTACCAGTGAAAAGTGACCTTCAGACCAACAGTTACAGTCAGGGCAGGGGACCCCTTTTGTCCCGGAAGAGAGAAGGGAATTTCCATATATGGGAAGTTCCTCACTAGGCTGCCTATGCCATTGAAAAACACATAAAATGTCAGCCAATTTCCAGACAGTTTCAAAATCCAGGGACGTTTTCCTCCGTGCAGACATGGCCCATATCTTTTCAGATATTTACAGGGTATTTACAGAGAGTAGTCCTTTGGGTGGCGGTTGTAATTAGGAAAACTGGCAGTGGAAATTAACCCATACCATAAAAGACAGATAATTGCTCCACTGCCATATACAATATTATTATCAAATGGTATTCACCGACGGATCCAGTTGGTCCGTACAAGCTCCATCGCGTTGTTCTAGGAAAGATCCCCCCCTTCCTTGCTACCCGGAGGATGAAGCGGCCACAGCCCACGAATCCTAGGCCATATGGCACTTAACATCAGAATCAGAACCAGCTTGTGCTTGTGTGAGATACTGAAATTTATTAGAAAATCAGAAAGCCTAATTTCCACCAAGTTCCTGAGACCTGCCATCTGCTGCATGAGAAAGAAAATGGAGGGTTGTTTTTTTTTGTTTTGTTTTGTTTTTTTTTTTTTTTTTTTACCATTTACTTATTGTGAAATGCAAGCGTGCTGGCGTGTTTGAAAAAGCAGGGTTGAGGGCTGGGGGGTGCAAAAGAGAGAGAGCGGGAGCAGGCGCACTTGGCAGGGGAGAGAAGACTGTCAGCTGAATGGTGGTGGGGGCCTGGGAAGCGTAATTATGGAAATCACCTAGTCCAGAGTCTTTTCTTCTCCTCCTGAACACATGTTCCTTCCGCCCAGGAATAACACAGAGAGAGAGGCTAGCTTTTGAGAATAAGCAGTCTCTGTTTCAGAAAGGAAGAAGAAGGGTCTTAAAGAAGTACCAGTCTGTCTGAGTGTTAGGTCTTTCCGTGGAGCGGGTGGCGTGAGGAAGGCAGGAGGGCGTGGGACAGACAAGGGAGCCTACTGGGTGGGGAGGCAAGGGGAGCTTTCTAAGGGGGATGCAGAAAGGGTGGGGGAAGGGCAGGCCAGGACAGGGAGCTGAGGGGGGTGAGGGAGGGGGTGGGGAAGAAGAGACTCCTGAGAGGGGAGAAATCTTTCAACATCGTCTGGAATTTGACTGTCTGTGTTCCGTGTTGGGCGTACAAAGCTAAAGATGCACTGCCCTTTAAGGAGGGCTTCATTTCAGGGACATGCCCCTGTCCCTGGCATCGTAGGCTCACCAGCTGCTGCCATGGCCAGGTGCTACATCCATGGGGTTGTCCACACCTCTGCAGAGCCCTGCAACCTCAAGGGGTTCCCCAACCCCTTGAGCTTCATTATATTCCCTTTTACTCTTGTTTTTACACCAAAGCCGGCATGGCTGTTAGAGATGCTGTAGGTGCTATTCATTGGATGTGGTTGGGGACTGGGTTTCTTTCCTCTGATCACAATACAGAGAAAATAGACCGCTAGGAGAGAGGTTACCAGAGCCTGAATGGGGTGAGGATGGGGAGGAAGGTAAAGGCTTTAAGGCACCAGGGAGTCTCACATTATAACATCACAAGTCAAGTTCCGGTCAAGACCTGCCATCTTTGGACCACATCCAAGGAGATTTAATTAAAGAAGAACTAAAAAGACCTCAAAAGGCCATTTCATCTGCCAGGCAGTCTTCCAACAGGATCCCAGAGGCATCCTGAAAGTCAAGTTCAGGGTTCTAAGAGTGCTCTGGGGGCAGAGGGCCCTGTGACTGGCCATGTGGGAGCAGAGCCCACATCTCAGCCTCTGTACTCCCCAGGTGCTCCCCACGGTGACATCACACAGGAAAGTGACTGGCTGTGATCTGTCAAATGAAAGGACAAATGTCTTTGCAAAAGCCTCCTGGGCTTCAGGAATCCTGGCCTCCCTCTTCAGCCAAGCTGGGAAAGAATGCGTCACAGAGCATGAGATGCCAACCTCTCTGCGGGGGAATTGAGTGGGAGAGGGAGCAAAGTGAGTTTCTGAATTTGCAGCAAGATTGGGTGGGAAGCCAAAGTCAGCCCCAGAGTCCAGCAGGATCAGGATGTGCTGGCCCTCGGAGCCTTCTGCCACAGGAGTGGAGAAGCCAGGGAGCACTCAGGGTGGGGGCTCTGCTGGCTTGAGGTCCTGGAAGTTCCAAGCTGCCCGCACGGTGTTGTTGTTGTATTGGCACCTCTGGGAGAAGGTCAAGTTTCAGGCTGAACCCCCCCAAGGAATTAGCACTAGGGAGTTGCATCCCAAGGGGAACCTGGCAGTGGGTCCCACGCATGAGCTGGTGGGGGCAGATTTACTTTTTCCTCCCTCGGTGACTAAGGACTCAACAGTTAGCTTCTTGCTGCAGGGTCAGTGCTCAGCTCCTGATTTCCCTGTGGACACCCAGGGCTACAAGACAGGCTGTGGGAGATGCCGGGTGTTCTTCTGAATGACTGGGGGCTGACGGGTTAGTCGGGAGCTTGGTGTTCCTCCAGGACTGTTTCCACCTGAAGGCAGTCACTGCAGCAACATGGTAAGGGCCTCCCGGTGTCCTCTATCCTCCCTTTCCCTTGGCGTCCAAGGGTCCCCCTTGCTCCTCTTGCTCGAGATGCGCATTCTCGAAGAAAAATGGCTAACCTTTCCAGGAGCATTTGCTTCATACCTAAGACCTCATTTAATCCTCACCTCAAACCAGCGAGGAAGGGACCGTGCTCACCCCCATTTTCCAGATGAAACAGTTGAGGATGAATGAGATTTGGTGACGGTGCGGGGTCAAACAGCTGGTAAAATGTGGGGTCGGCTAGCAACCGGTGCAGCCGGCAGCGTTCCTCTATCACCCTAAGAAGAGTACTACAAGAGTGATCAATTCTATTTCAGCTTAGCTCTTAAACAGTGGGTTCAGAGAGGGTAGACCATTTACCCAAAGCCACGAAGCTCTAAGGCACAGAGGGAAAGCCATCTGGCTCCAGAGCAAGCACAAGCTGTTTCCTCTAAGCCACACCCCCTCTCTGGGCTCACTGAGGCCAGATTAGACTAGGGGGGGCCCAATCCCCCAGCCAGCAGATGGCAGGCCCCAGGAGCAGGATTAGATAGGGATGGTGCAAAGTGATCTTTGCCGGAGAAATACTTAGCTAGACTTAACATTTTTCTGACTTTTTCTAAAAAGGAAACAATTGCTTCTTTTGAACACTGATGCTTCTTAAAGGTACCACAGCTACTATCCAAGGAGCCCTCAAAAGATTTAGGTGCCACCAGCCAATGATGTAACTGGTTTAAGGGTCCTGGTTCCTGAGTGTTAGAGAATTTGGGAGCTATTTGTCGGTCTTGCCAGTTCCAGTCAGGCCGTCAAATGTACAAGGAGTGGGTCTCGGTGAGACTCCCCGTGAGCTGGTGCACGAGAGGCATGTGCCAAAGACCTCTCACAGACGCAGGACTAGCCTGTTCCCTGCCTCTCTGCTCTCTCCAGGGGTGGAAGAAGTCCCCCGATTTGAACATTCAGGAGGAAGCATATTTATTATGGCCAGCAGAAGGTGAGGGGGCTGTTCTCTGACCTAGATGTTCAGAGCCCCCAAATGGTAACCGATACCACTGACTTCAGAGACCACCAAATGCTGAAGACCCAGTGTGGGTCCTAGAGTACACAACCTGCTGACCCTAAAGTCCTTAAACTTTGAGCTATGTGATCCCATGTGGTTATGACTCACTGGCTGATTCCCCTGGGCCTCGCTTTCTTGCCACTACGAGGCTTGGGCGGCAGGCATCATAGTTTCGTTGGCCTCGGCATTCTCCTGCCAACATAGCTAGGATAAACAGTTGCTATCTTTGCTAACGCTGAATTGATTTGAAATGCCTGGAGGTATTCAAACGTTTTTATGCTTTCAGACTCCAGGCTGCAATTCAGTACTCATTTGTTCAGTAAGTATTACTAAATACCTACTATGTACCAGACGCCATCTTGCCGCTTTATTTGAAATACAGATAAATTGCACCTACTTCCTGACCCCACGGAACTTACAAAGGTGTGTTGATAGATGGCTGTGTAGATAGATAAATAGGAAATACGTGTGTGCACACGTGATATGGTAACATAACAATCCTGGGGTGATAAGGACACAGAGGGGTCCGGTGGTGAGTCTGGGACCCAGGGAATGCCAGCCAGTATGTGGCAGAGGAAGTGGGATGGGTTCTAGAAACAAGGTGACAATGGAGCCAAGACTTGCCACAGAGTGACCGAGCAATGGGGGAGGAAACATTGTCAGGGAAGGGCCATCTATATTTGAGGAGAGGTGGAAGGTGTTTTGGGTAAGCCTAAGGCAGCAGTGGCAGGAATCATGGAAGCATAAATTTTGGTCGTTCGCGAGAGGGCTTTAAACGCCAGGCTACGGTGTGGTCTTGTCAATGAGTCACACGTTGGGGGCACATGTGGAGCCAGGATGAGATGGAGTGAAGGGAGAAGACTACATTTTGGTGTGGACCTGGAAACACAGCCAAGCACAGTGTACATTCTGTTCCTAGAAATAGCTCTTAGAACTCAGAGCCCTCTTCCTCTTGCTGGCATTAACTTCTTTCCCTTTAAGAAATCCCCATACATAAACATCCACACTGATAAGATAAATCTTGAGCCTGATATTTGTGAGACACAAGGATTCTTTACTTGATGAAGATTTTTTTTTTTTTTAACCGAGTTCCCTTGGTGCTTTCAAATTTAATCCAATCATCACAGCCCCTAGGTAAGGTGTCCTCATGCTGTGGAGATGGGTGGCCTGCATGGGTTGTACTCCCCTTCACCAAGCAGAGGCATTGATAAGCCCTTTTTTATTAAAAAAAAATTTTTTTTATCCGAAGGAGGAAAGAAGGAAGATCACAGATTAATGAGCAAATCAGGTAGAAAACTCTGCTGACCCCATTGCTCCTTCTTTCTTGTTAGTTTTTTCTCCCTTTATTTTCCTTTACTTTTGATGTCTTCCTCCAAAATCACACCATTCCTAACTCATTTTTTTAAAAATTTTTTAAAAAAGATTTTATTTATTTATTTGACTGACAGAGATCACAAGTAAGTAGAGAGAGGTGGGGAGGCAGGCTCCCTGCTGGGCAGAGAGCCCCATGTAGGGCTCGATCCTAGGACCCTGGGATCATGACCAGAGCCGAAGGCAGAGGCTTTAACCCACTGAGCCACCCAGGTGCCCCAACTCATTTTTATAAAGAAAAGAAACTCATTCTTTCGCTGCCTTTTTGACATGGCGCGAGGTGAATGCCCTTCCTGGTCCCTGTCCCTAACCCCCCACCACATACTCTTTGTTCTAATGAAATGATTTCCCGTTTTGGAGATGATGACAGTGAACCTCTTATAGTTCTAGTCCGATTTTAAATTTAGCTCCTAGATTTTCTCTGCGAAACTTCTCTAAGTTGAGAAGAAGCAGAACTGTCAAACCAATAAACTCCTAAGAAAGAGGGAAGAAGTATAATTCATTTTCTCAAGAAGATACCTTTGCACTTTTCCTAAAAGAAACTGTTCAAATGTCTATGACTGGGGATTCTGTGCTTCATGATCCACATTTTCCCTCTTGTTTTGTATTCTAGTACGGGTTTATCAACACCTGTCTACAATCCCTTGTGACAGAGAAATTTGGTGAAGAGACCTGGGAAAAACTGAAGTAAGTATATTTAAGGAAAGATGGAGAACGCCGGTGGCAAGACTCCAGTCTTTTAAAGGTCATGGGTTTTACTAACTTTTTGATTAAGACAGATGGTTATTACTGGGACATCAGTTCAAGTACTTTAAACATACCAACTAGATACAGAAAAAAATCTGCTATACCGCATCTGTGTTTAAGGAAGGTATTTGTCTCAATTCCTAAATCCAGCCCACATGAGTGAGTAAGTATTCTACCTTTAACTTCATGAATAAATTCTTATTTGGTCCTCTTGATTACAGAAGAAAAAGCAACCACATTATTTCCAATGTACATAAAATGAGCTGCCAAAACCTCACAGAAGAGGGGTATTCCTTTGGAGTCTAGCCAGAATCCCTCTTTAGGAGTCTTTTCTTTTTTTGAGAGGGATATATAGAGAGAGAATCTTAAGCAAACTCAGCCTCCAACATGGGCCCCCCTCCGCAAGGCTTGATCTCATGACCCCGAGATCCTGAGCTGAGCTAAAATTAAGAGTCAGTCACCAAGGTGCCCCCTCTTTAGGCATTCTTTAGTTACCTGTTACAGTTTTCCTCTCTGCTTCCACCCAGCAAATGCTGAACACCATTACTTACCTCTTGAGTGGTCTCCTGTCTGACTCCCGTAAGCTTGTGCTATCTGCCCGCCTTCTGGAAGGCTCCCAGCCTTAAAATGTTAGAAGACTGGAGTGATGGGTCTCTGAGATTTCCTGGTCCTGGGAAGAGGGAAGATTAAAAAAATATGGAGAAATGATTGGCTTCCTCAGTTAATCAACAGCATGCAAATTGAAATAATTAGGCGCTGCCTTGCCTATGAAATCTATAAAATGTTGAAATGATTAATAACCAGTTCTGGTGAAGATGCAGCCAAATGGGAAATTGCTGATGGCATTGTAAGTCAGTGCAGCCCTTTTGGAAAGCAATTTGACCAATGTCCCAAAAGCTGCAACAATGATGAAATCATTTAAAGCAGTAATTTCATTCTAGGGAATTTATTCTTGAGAATCTTGTCCCTCAGAAACAAATATATCTACCTATACACACACACAAAGATGAAATATAGCCTTATATTTATAAGCAATAAAAGAAAAATTATCTTTAGCATTTAAAAATAACCCCCAAGTCAAATGGAATGACAAGAAGTATGCATCATTATATGTGATGCTTGCAAAGATCATGAAGCAACCTGCAAACTTTTTTTTTTTTTTAAAGATTTTATTTATTTATTTGTCAGAGAGAGAGCAAGCGAGAGCGAGCACAGGCAGACAGAGTGGAAGGCAGAGTCAGAGGGAGAAGCAGGCTCCCTGCGGAGCAAGGAGCCTGATGTGGGACTCGATCCCAGGACGCTGGGATCATGACCTGAGCCGAAGGCAGCTGCTTAACCAACTGAGCCACCCAGGCATCCTAACCTGCAAACTTTTATGACAAAATAAAGTCCAAAAGACCAGAAAGGAAACAACAACAACAACAACAAAGACATGAACTTACATAGTAACTAGCTAGATCACATTGATGAAGAAAAGGGAAAGACCAAACTAGTGATGACTAGTAACTAAACTAGAAAGATGAGGTACTCAATGACTTTTTCCCCTAATACCTATTTCCCAAATTTCCTCTATTTTTTAAATGGCTTTTGTAATGTCAACACAGTTTAAAAAATGCTTAGCCCAAACTTACCCTCATTCCTTCCTATTCCCATTTTGGAAATAAGCTAATTAGAGTGGCGGGTGCAGGGGACTTGTGATCATGGGGCTAAATTAGGAGGAGGCAGGCAGGCCCCGGAGCCCCGGGGTCCCTACTCCACACCATGCACGGTGGCCAACTGTTAATGTGTCCTGTGTCTGGCCCTTTTCTGGAAAGGCAGCCCCAGGCCATTTTCACAGCATCTCTAGGGTAATTTTCTTAAAAGCACCACAGGTTTGGGTGGGAACAAGTACCTCTGGCCTCACAGAGGCAAAGAATACTCATTTCTAAATATTTTAAGGAGGAATGCTGAATTGTGATCAGAGAAAATTTGGACTAGTGGGTGCTTGAGAGATCATTTGGCCCCGAGCATCTCATTTTACAGATGAGAAAACTGCAGCCCAGAAGGGTTAAGGGACCTGCTGAAGAGTGCACAGCAAGTAGGCAATAAGGCCAGGGTATGGTGTCCTGACCCTGTCATGAAGGGCCCCTTTCCAACCCCCTAGGCTGCCTGGGAGAGAAGTATTTGAAGACTCTGAGACTGTCTTTCTAAATTGCTATTATATTGTAAAGAGTAAACTCAGCAAGATGAGGAAGGAAAAGAATAGTCTTATCTTAGGCACTTACTTTGGGCCAGGCTCCCTTCATAATGACCTTATTACAGCCCCAGCAGAACACTGGCAAGGCAGGTTACTGTCTCTGCGAAGAGTAGGGCAGGATCCGGTAACTGAATAAGTCATCTGGCCTGGGGGATTCCATCAACCAAGAACACTACGTCTATACCTGGAACTTGAGATTAGTGAGGGAAACCAGGTCCCTTTGCTCTGTCACAAACTAAAGGAGCAAGTCAGCCTGCCCAAGGGCTAGTGGCCCCGACCAGGGGGCGGTCAGTCTTAGGAGGAAGGGGATGGAGGGTGGGTGTGGGCGGACCTGCAGGGTGGGCGGGGAACCAGCTTGAGAAAGTGGGTACGCCCACTGTGAGAAGTCCCCAGATGTGGCTGCGAGACCCTAGGACATCACAGTTGGTTGACTCTGGAGCTACAGTCCTTAGGGCTGTAGAGGCTGAAGCTCAGCTGCCTCCCTTCTAGTCCCTCTAGGGACCCTGGATGCGTCCCTTAACTGCACTGTGACCCAGGTGTTTCAGCATTAAACACGGACCTAGAAGTCTCTAAGTGATAGCGGCTGTTGCAAGCATTCAACGAGATAGGGCAAACAAGGTGCTCAGAAAAAATGCCTGTGTAGTAAGCACTCCCTGAATGTGAGGTGTGTGATTGAAAGTGAGGCCTGTTGTTGGCTTATTTTCTAGATGTGGGTCCTCGGCTGGGTTGGGGAGAGGGGGA
Organism: Mustela nigripes; assembly: GCF_022355385.1. NCBI lineage: Eukaryota > Metazoa > Chordata > Mammalia > Carnivora > Mustelidae > Mustela > Mustela nigripes. Next base: position 22,739,606 of record NC_081571.1, read on the forward strand.
GAGCTGTAGGGTGTGCACTTGCACGCCTGCACTGGAGTCCTGGCTCTGGGTTTGGGACTGTGTGTTCTCAAGGCTGCTGTACACCTCTAAAGCTGCTTCCTCATTGAGAGCAGGGGAATAAGGCACCCATCTTCCAGAGTTCGGAGAGGATTGAGTGGAAACATCGATCCCCAAGTACACAGTAGGTACTCAGTAAGTGCTGTTTCCTCTCAAATATGCAGGCGCAACACTAGAATTAGACCACATTCGACATTAATAGGTGTTACTTTGGGGCTGGTCAAGGAGCTATGTCTTCTGTCCTAAAGAGATGATGCTCCTTTAAGATGTTCTCTGTGCCCAGAGAAGGAGACCTGATATTCTAATATTAGCATCACTTGGTGGATGGCTTTGACTGTTCTTTTTCGGACTGGTCTCCCCAGCTGCCATCGTGGGGCACTGTCCAGCCCTGTTTTGGGACCCCCATAAATACTAGTGACCAGCTCATAAGAGGGAAGGGGGGACTGATTTTTGGTGATAAATTTTCGACCCATGATGTTTTTATCATCTCAATTCCTGGCTAGAACTTTTAGCCTCCGCTTATCAGGTGGCCCAGTAAGAGTCTGTCCTGCCCAGGAGAAAGGCCAGGGCTCTAGAAATAACTGGAAATAACTGGATAGAGAGGGAGCACTTAGACATGAGTGGAGGTAAGACAATAAACGTGTTCAGTCCTTAGCCAGCGAAGGCTGAGAGGCATTGTTCACAGAAGGCTGCTTGTGTCCCCCCATATTATGGAGCAGATGCACCAGGACTAGCTGTGGGAACCCTGATCGGTTAAGATGGTCAGTGCATCTTTGTGAATCCAGGAAAAAAATAGGTTTCCATGTGTGAGTAGATGAAAGTGATTTCTTCCTTTTCAGATCCTGGGTGTGCCCTCACTGTGGGAATGATACGTAGATTTCTCTTCCTGCCCGTGAGGAGCGTTTCTCACGGCATAGCCCATCAGGAAGCCCTGCAAGCACAGGAACTCCAGGATGATAGGACACTGGGAGCTGGGGTCCGAAAGAGCACAAGAGAATCAGAGAGAGAGAGAGATGTCCAGGAACAGAGACCCCAGGGAGGCCATATCTGAAGCTAGGCTTTTACCTCCTTTACTCTTGAAGAACCAACCCTGTGCTTGATTGAGTCTCCAAGGGTATGTTTGCATACACAGCACTAGACACGTATGTGATCGCACTGGAAATGCAACCTTAAATGAAAAGCAAAGCCTACCTAACCAGCTCAACCAACAACAAAAATCGCATCATACTAGAACTCATTAAAAAAACAAAACAAAACTATAGTGCAGAAAACTCAGCTTATAAAATGCAAATTAAGGCACGATCATTTGCTGTGCAAAAGGATTTGCCTCAGGCGGCATTTAAATAACAAGTTCCCTGGTGCTTTTAAAATAGAATTTTAGCTGAAAAAGAAAAACCCATCAATTCCTACACAAATTTTTAAGAAGGAATGATTAGGTAAAATGAAGTATGTCTCCAGACTTTATGACAAATTTTATATGATATAATCAGAAACAGATGTTTCTCCTCCTTTGCTTGCATTGTTTATTTCTCTCTCATATAACCTAGATTTATAGATTTCTAATTATGAACCATTCTTTTATAACCTTCTGGCTCAAATCTTTATCAGGACTTAACAATGAGACACAGCTAATAGGTTGGGAGGAGTAAAGCCTCTGGAGTCAGATCAGCCTTTACATTTTGCCTGTATCATTTACTAGCTGTTTGACATGGGCAAGTTTATTTATTCAACAAGTATTTATTTAGCTCCTAGTATGTGCCAAACAGAATTCCTGGCACTGGGAACAGTGGTGAAGGGAACAGATGAGGGTTCTGTTCTCTTGGAATGTATATTCCAGTATGAGGTTGGGGGCAGAAAAAAAGAAAGTATCATACTAAATGCTATAAAAATACAGGGTACTTGATAGTGACCAGGGGTGGAAGATGTCAGTTTCTCTGAGATGGTCAGAAAAAGCCTCTATACCAAGGTGATATTTGAGCTGAGAGGCAGGAAGGAGCCAACTTTGAATTAGGAAAGCATGTGTATTCTAGGCAAAGAGAAGAGCCAGTGCAAAGGTCCTGAGGTGGGACTGAGTTTGGTAAATTTGAGACCCAGAAGAAAACTTAGTGCGACTGGAGTATCATGGTCGAGAGTCTGGTTAGGAGATGAAAGTGGAGACATGGTTAAGGATCAGAATATATAGGCGGCTAGAGATGGAAAGAAGTGGGAATTTTATTCTGATTGCAATGGGTCACTGAGGTCTCTGAGCCTTGGCGTCCTTACTTCTAAATGGAGATGATAATGGTAGTCACCTCACCCACTTGTGAAGATTAGCATGACTGACACACGTGAAGCCTCTGGAACTTAATGCAGGACTTTGTTCGTAAGGATCAGCAATTCACTCTGTGAGCTAAAGTTTAAGGAAGTTAGTAAGAGTCAGCGGGAGGCGTTAGTAGGATTCACAGAGCTCAACTGCAGAAAGCACAGAGACACAGAGAAATCTCTCAGGACGTGGAAGTTCAGTGTACCTCTTTCCCTCTCTGTGCCTTTTTTCATGTTCACCCTATTTTCCTGGCTGTCTCTGCAAGTTTCTTAATTTGTTTCTTCCCATTTTTTTCCATGTGCCCTTTCAACTTAAGAGATCACAATCATTTGATATAGACTCAGTTTCTCAGTGTCTCAATACCAGACACCTGGGATAGAGGATTTGCTGGGCTGCCTTTGGTCATGTGCCCATACCTGGACCCATCAGGTGAACTTTGGACGGTAGGATCCCTGAGAAGAGGTTCTGGGTAGAGCCACCGTGAATGTCTCTCCACTGTGTAAACAAGTGTGGGGGAAGGGATGGGGAGCTGCATGATTTATGTATCCATGAATGGAAGACGAATGAATGAAAAGTAATTGGAGAGGCTCTGAGAACGTCTGAGATCATCTTTGAAAATGTGTACGCGTGTCTGCGTGTATTTTCTGGGCAAAGGGTAGGTGCTATTCATCAGAATCCCTAAGAGCTCTAGGACCTAAAAATTTCAAGGGCCCCTGCCTCTACTTTTCTGGGATTTTCTTCTTACTAAATAAGAAAAGCTCCTGACATTCTGATATCTTAAAAAACCTCATTTCAAATACACTGAAAACTGAGCCAGAAACAATCGGGAGGGCTCCCATTCACCCTCCTCCTGCTCTGCCTCCTCCGTCCCAGCCACTCACTAAGCCTCGCCCACTCCCTCCATCTTCTTTGCTTTTCCCATAAATAAGGTCTCCTTAAAAAGTAGCTGAAAGCAGACAGCTTCTATTTTTTAACTTTTATCAAGGAATGCTGCCTGTCTCCTCACTCCTACTCCTTGAGCCATGAGCACGGTTGCTGATTTATCTGGCTGCCTAAAATCGTGGTATCAGAACCACAAGGGCCTTGAGAAATCCAGTTGGTTAGTAAGTCTCAATGGGGCGACTTACTCCCCAAAAGATCATACCGGAATAGACAAGGGCTTAGAACATTAAAAAAAATACTTAATATTGTGATATTATTATACATACAAAAGAGAAAACTGTTTTTCTAACAAAGGCCGTTGAAAGTCAAGCTTGAGAAACATTTCGGTTTAGCAGGACTACATGGAGGGTAAATTTAGCAAGAGTAGAAACAGATATTATATGGCCTCAAACTTATGTAATTTGAAGATCCTCTTTTAAAAAATAATATAAAATTACAAATAAAAATTTAGCTACAAAACCGAGTACTTATTTAGAATGAGGAAATGTTAAAAGCTGACATATACCAATAACACCAAAGGTCCAAAAGGTAACGTGTATCCATTATCATTAATTATTGACCCACTTTTATATTTTTCCCTGCATGTTTGGCTGCTTGTGGCTTGCCTGTTCATGTGACAATGGTATAATGAGATCATTCTCCATCGAGAGAACAAATGTTCCTCTAACATGGTTGGCTGAAAATTGTTTTTACTGTGTTTTATTTTTATTGATAGGGACAAATGTTTTTCTGTACATCTATAACCTTCTAGGCAGTTTCTACAAAGTGTGCCTCTTTGCTGGTGTCGAGTTCTAGGAGAATCCTGGCCCTTCACCTATTTCTGCATGTCTCATCCCTCTGCCCCCAGTTGCCCGCTGCTGGCACTTCTCTGTCAGAAGGTGGCCCCAGTCAGGGAGTTGCAGCCTCTCCTTCAGATGCCTATTATGGGGGTCACATGAAGGTCTAGATGCTTTTGAGTCTACCAAGGGGAGGTGGCTCTGGGGGTTGGGTGGCCTGCAGTTCCTCCCAGAGGCACCCAAAAACATCATCAGGGCATATAGGGAGGTCCTTTCACTACCTGCGCAGACTGGGCTGGCTCCAAACGAGGGAGGTTGGGCAGGGCTGCTGCTTTCCCAGAAGCCTCAGTTTCCTTAGCTCCCAAAGCAAATCCGATTCACCTTGGATTTAAGTTAGATGTTCTCAAACAGTTTGGCCTTAGGAAGACATTTTAATCTTAAAAACAGTTGAAGACCCAGAGAGCTTTTATCTATTGGCATTTACTTTACTGGAAATTAAACCAGAGAAATTTTAGTAGATGGTTATTTCTTGACTCGCCTAAAATGGCAATAATAAGTCCATTACATGTGAGTGTAAATAGCCCATTTTTTAAAAAGACTTTGTTTATTTATTTGACACAGAGAGAGAGAGATCACGAGTAGGCAGAGAGGCAGGCAGAGAGAAAGGAGGAAGCAGACTCCCTGCTGAGCAGAGAGCCTGATGTGGGGCTCGATCCCAGGACACTGAGACCATGACCTGAGCCGAAGGCAGAGGCTGAACCCACTGAGCCACCCAGGTGCCCCTAAATAGCCCATTTTTATGAAAAATAACTATCAGCCAAATAAAACAATTAGTGAAAGGAGAGACATTGCTTCATATTTTTTGCAAATTGCTTCCATGTCTGACTTGGTAGAAGATAGCTGGGTTCCATTTTCTGTACTCTATCTGTTGTGATCTGTGGCTTCTGATGAAATTTATGAAGAAAATGTAGAAGGAGGAAGCATTTTCAGGCTCTTTTCAGATCCCTGTGGAGTTTCTTTTAAACCTCACAAAAAGCTCCACTAGTGGTAGTTTCTCCAAGATCAGTGACAATGTTGAGGGCAAATCCTTTGGCCTCTGTCACACCTTGGAATATCTTTTGCCATTGTTTTGAACGATTGTGCATCAGTCATTTGGAAAATATTAACTGACTGAGATTATATTAGCTGACTGCAGATCTTATGAATATTGCCATAATGCATTATACAATATCAAAATCACATTTGTCAATATCACGACACTCTCATCAAAGCCTCTAAGAATTGGGAAGCTAATGAGCTCATAGTAGCAGGTGCAAGTTTTCCAAAATTCCAATTCTCACTTGAGAGCTTGGGTTTTATCATTGGCAACAGATTCTGTCAGTTATTTTCCTTGAAGTGACAAGTTAACTTTGTTCTTTTTTTAAGAAAATGTCTGCCAAATATCCAGTTCTGAATAACTGTTGTCCGTCTGTCAGTGGTTCTTTCAAGTAGAAATGGTGTTCCATGAAAAACGGGGCAAATTCGGCTCACAAAGCAATCATAAATTTGCTTTTCCTTGAGCTGACCATCCTCCTTGTGTAGACAGCGGAGGTTTGTACTTCCTGCTTCGTCCTGCTGAATTTTCGAAAGATGTAATGAAATTGATCAGTGTTATTGCTTCATTAAGGACGATTTGAAGTGAAACCGGCTTTGTTTTTCTTTACCATGAGTGTGTGGCCGCAAAGAATATCATTACTTGGTACAGATAGTGCTGCTGCCTTGATCCGTGCCAAGGCCCTAACAGGTCTACCTACCGATGCTTTTGAGCCATTACAACACATTTTAACCAGGAAAAAAGAGCAAATAATGTCTTAATTTTATTATGAAAATAGTTTTGACCTCACGGACCCTGAAAAGCTTCTTAGGGTGCCCCCCAGGGGTTCCATGGAACACACCTGAGAACTGCTGGTTTAGGAGCCAGAGTCATTCTCAAGTGAATCACATCGTGTGTTGGTGGGCAGGGTGGTACATCAAATTCTCTACAGAAACGTTGACCTAACCTGACACTGTCACTGCAAAGATGAAGAAATGGAGGTACAGTGAGATTTGTTTCAAGTCATCCAGATCGACTGTGGTAGGGTCAGGATTCGTTCCCAGGTCTGCTGACTCATACGGTGGAAACGTACGCCTCTATCAAGCGAGGTCTCTCACCCTTTGTAAACTTCTTATAACTCTCTGTCAGGCTACTATTATGTGCCAGATACGATGCTGGGTATTGAAGACGGGAAATCAAATGGTATTTGCCTGCTCTTTGGGGCCTGTCATCCAGGAAGCCTGGGGACAGGTACATCAAAGTTACAGGTGCAGCCGGCGTTAAGACAGGTAAATAGTGGGGACTCAGGAGCTCAGAGGAGGGGTGCTGGGATCTGACAGCAGCTCATAATGACCAGAGTTGGTGATTGTCAGGCTAAGTGGGGAAGGAGGAAAACAAGTTGGCCAGACTGTCCTTCCATGGGAAAGAACGGGCATGGCTGGTCACAGGGGCCTGGAGCACCTTGAGGAATGAGTAGGGGAGGTGGCTGGAGGTGAAGGGGAGGGGACAGGGGCTAGGTGGCATGTGTTAAACCAACAAGTCTGGACTTGGTCACAAAGGCCTTTGGGAGCTAGAGCAGCTGGCTAGAGGCTTGGCTAGATGGGCAAGCTGGAACTTCTAAATATCATGTGGTCATGACACCAGGACACCAGGCCATGATGCCATGTAACTTCTAGGGTCTCTTCTTGCCCAACTACACCTTGAGTCACATGGTTACACACAAGTTTGTAATAGCAATTCCCTACCTACCAGAAAGGAGCTCTTGAAGGAACAATTTCCCATGGCTTAGAATTGATCCCATCTTCTTGGTCTGAAACTTGCTACGACGTGCTCTTTATTTTTCCTGTGGGCTTTATGGCTCACTCTGGACTCTTAGAAACCATTACCTCAGTTTTGTAACGCTGAACAATGTAAGATCTATAATTTGTCATGTGTGGCCTTGCCAGACTGAATCCTAGAAAGTGTTTCTGAGCGGTGGTTTCCAAACCTGGAGAGTCCTCTGAGACATGTGGTTAAATAAATGTGGATTTCCAGGCACCACCTCCAGGGCCCAGGAATCAGTATGTTTATTTTGATCCCCAAGTTATTCTGGAATAGGCAGCCTGGCCCTGGTTTCCTGCCCAGTTATTTTGGGTATCTCTAGTTAAAACTAACTCAAAAGTAATATACATTTAATGGCTGACTATTCCAGTTAAATTCTGATTTGTCAGAGCCCCTGAATATGTGTCTATATGGTCACCTCTGTGGTTGGTATTTTTCACACAATATGAAATGTGCTCCTCTTTGTGTGAGTTGGAAACATCAACTTTATTCATTTCTCGCAATTCATTTCTCTAACTCCCTAATCTCTTCAAAATGTTTTTTTTTTCCTTCCCTTCCCTTCCTTTTCTTTTCTTTCTTTCTTTCCTTTTGTTTTGTTTTTTTCTTTTCTCTTCTTTTCTTTCTTTCTTTCTTTTTTGGGAGAGAGTGTGAGAAAGAATGAAAGCGGGGTCAGGGAGGGAGAGGGGTAATGGGAGAGGGAGAGAGAATCACAGACAGATTCCCCACTGAGAGTGTGAGCCTGATGACTTGGGTTCAATCTCACATCCCTGAGATCATGACATGAGACAAAATCTGGAGTGGGTGCTTAACCAACTGACCTGTCCAGGTGCCCCTTCAAAATGTTTTCTGATGGCCATTTTTCTCTCCTTCCCTTCTTATCAGAGGTATTGCTATCTCACTGGGAAGTTATCACTTGGTTTACTTATTTATTCTTTATTCTTGGTGAACATATAGTCTCACTAGAGCGGTTTGAATGACTGCGTATTGCAAATGTACACCAACTCTCTGGGAAGTGTTATACGCAAGATCACGAAGATCATTAAACAAGGCTAACAATTCCTGTGTGATCATAATAGTCTGGGAATGTCTGGCATCCCAGAAATGTGCAACATATATATAAACCAAATCAATATTTGACGCTAAAGTATTATCAGTTCAGTCTAAAGGAAAGATGAGTCTGTCACACCCAGACAGGGAGGAATGCGTGGTCCCACCAGAAGCCTGGAAGGTGGCACAGAACTTGTTAACATTTCCAAGGGTCTTGGTGATGACATAATCCCTTCTGGGACCTTCTGAATACATTGTGATACCATGTCAGGCTTCAATTTGGATCTTGCTCATCGTGTTTCTATTTGACTCATAGGCATCGCAGCAAGGTGCACGTTTCACAGAGGCCCGGAGGCCCTGGGGGAGTGGATAGAGGGTGATGACAACATGGCAGAGATCATTGCAAGGGATGGTGGGTAACAGCATCCTTTGTCGGCCCCGGGCCCAGCATTCAGCTTCTCTGAACATCTGATGAAGCTTAGAGACCACCGTACAGACAGGGACCCAAATAGAAATCTTGTTGGTAGAGAGAAACCCAGAGAACTTCTAGTTCAGTGATGGTCAAGTGCAGGGCAAGGCCCCTATAGGGCTGTTTGAGAAGCTCTAGCAAATGTGTATGGAGTGGAAGGGGAGCACGGATTTAAAAAAAAAAAAAAAAAAAAGGTAAAAAAAACACTGATCTTACCAACTACTTCCCTTACTTCACTGATAAGGAAATCAAGGCCCAAAGGGAGAAAGTAATGTTCCCTCAGAGCTCATTTGTATTAAGGGTAGATTTGGAATCAGGGTGTCCTGGCTCCCGGCTAGGTGGCCCCCGGCACAGCTTGTTATCTCTGTGCTCTCACTACTATATCCATTCCCCACTGCCTCTGTGCGGTGTTTCTCTTTCTCTCTTCTCACTCTCATTATTCTCTTTTATCCTCATCAATACCTGTCAGAAGTGTGGGACAAGTGTCACTCTCCCACTTAACAGCGGGGAGGATGAAGTCCAGGGAGATAAAGGAGTAGCTAACTCAGAGGGGGGAAAAGATTTAGGAATGAATAAGGATCTTCAGATATTAGAGGGCTGGCATCTGAAGGGGGAAGCATCCCCGTCTGCATGTGCCCAGGGGGCAGATCCAGAACCCGGGAGTGAGATGGCCGGTGGCAAGGTGCTGGAGCTGTGGGCTTCAGAGCTCAGAACCCAGGGCCCTCCCGTGTCAGTGGGGAGATCCTGGCCAGACAGCCTCTCTGAGCTTCCATTTCCTCCATAGTAAGAGGGATGATCACAAATGATTTGTCAATAAATACGCCCAATAAATAGAAGGTATTATAAGGGTCTAGACGTAGGTTTTGGTTCAACATAAGAAAAAAACTTTCTATCAAAGAGAGGAGTCTGTAAATGGGATGAGCTGCCTTGCAGAGGAGTGAGTTTCCTGTCACTGGAAGTCTTTAAGAATAAACTAGAAGATTGGCAGTCCGAGGTAGTAAGGAACGGGGAATTGGACAATTAGGAAATGTCACACTTCTACCAATTCCGAGATTCTGTAAAGTGAGCTGGGATAAACTCAAATGTTTTGTACTTTTCTTGGTTATTCAAACATTCTCTTTGCTGCCTTGGAGCCTCTTCGCTCTGTCCAGAACACTCGTCTTTGCCCGTCCATCCTTCAGTCTCAGCAGAACCTCCCTTTCCCAGGAAGCACTCCTTGCCCAGCCTCCTGTCCCCTGACTTGCCGGAATTGGTAACTGCAGTTCAATGGTTCACACAAAGAACGAGCCAAGAGGGTGACTCCCAGGTTAAGCCACTTTTCACTGGGTTTGGTTAATCGCTAGAAGACTCAAGGCCATCCATTACTCCTAAAACATAGTTAACCACGTTTGGAAACAGTGAGACTCTCAAGCAGCTGCTCTAGTTGCTTCAGAGAATGAGGCTCTGGGACTGCCGAGCTCTGTGTTCACTAGCGTGTACTGGGTATTTAACATGCGCCCAGTACAGCACCTCTTGCTGAGGGTTCAAAGATCAACTTAAGTCACAAGCCCATGCTCAAGGAGCACAGTCCAGAGGATAGACTTGACACCAACTAGGGAAACACGTAGTCTTCTGTGGATCCTTGAGAAGAGAACTCTTGGCCCAAACTGGGATCCGGGAAGACTTCCTCCACGGCCTCCCATTCCTGGTGATCAAGAGTGTTCATGCTCTCTCTTATCTTCCTCGGTCCGTGGGTATATGCTTGAGGCAGAGCTCCAGCTGCTGGGTTTTCATCGCCCCGTGATTTCTCTTTCAGAGCTTCTGCCGAAGTGCAAGACGCCTTCATGACTTACACGGTGTATGATGACATCATCACCATCAAACTCATCCAAGAGGCCTGCAGAGTTCTGGGTAAGGAGGAAGAGGGCTTGTCGGGGTTTCTCAGGGCTGCCGTCACACAGTACAACTAGTTCTCATCTAGTCCTGCTGTGTTAAGACCCGGCGAACACCGAGTTAGCAATCTTGAGCCATCGCTCAGGTTCTAACTCTAGATCCTTGTTTTGTGGTTTTCTGTTTCAAGATTCCTTATTTCATATATAGCGTTAGTATTGGACCCGTGGGCAGGAGCACCATGACTCACACCTGAACGAAGCTTTTCTAACACACATCTTTTGTCGGAAAGCCACATCACACCCTTCTTGTATTTAGAGCACGAGGCAGCCCTTCAATGCTGTTCTTGGGGCATTTTCAGCAGCACACCACCAGCAAAAAAAGCACAAACGTGTAAAAGCAGCATACAAAATCGATTGCAAAAAGGACACTTAATGTACAGTAGGAGAAAGGAGACAAGGACGCAGGGCACTGCCTCATTTGACCTTAGCTAGGAATGCGTGTGCTCGGGGACGAAGAGTTTTTGCTTCTCTGCACCTGCTCCTGAATGACTGCAAACGCTTGGTGGTACTGATTTTGGGGTTACAGACACGTTTTAGTGAGTGGAAAATGTTCAGGGTTCTGGTGGTCCAGGTGTTCCGTAGAGCAGCATAACTCCACTCTCTGCTTCTTCCCCACCGTGTGTCTATGTCTCTATGTCCAAATCTCCCTCTTCTTCTTGCACTGGATTTAGGGCCCGCCCTCATCCTGTCACCTACCCTTTCCATTTGAGGAGCCTTGAGCTTCTTACAGACAAAAATCGTGAGGGTCCCTCTCAGTGTCAGCATCTGTATCAGCACTCTCATGCCTGGCCTTGATGGTGGCCTTGACAGAGATAGTCATACCTTTGAAATGTATCACCCTGATGACCTCCGGGTGTCAGGGGGGACAGCTCTGGGAATCCTCTAAGGCCAACCATGCTTGTGTTTATCTGGAAACAGAGCTGGTGTATTTTTTGGGGGGGGTGCTGAGGGCCTTCTTCCCCATCTGCTCTGCCATGGGTTGTAATGGGGGGCCCATTGTGGATGGTTCCACTTACAATGCACTTGTACTTCCCAGGTGATTCCTCACATGGACGTATCAGCAAGCTATGGCTTATTATATTAACCTGCTTGCTCCCCAGGCCCAGATGGGGAGGGGTTCAGGACAGAGAGAGAATACAGTCCTGCCTCTTTCTAGTTTAATGACTGAAGACAAGTTACTTACCTGGTTACAGTTTTCTCATTGATCTATGAGCATAATAATATCTACCTGCCAGAGTTATTTTGAGGATTAGATGAGATGACATATGTGAAAATGTCAGAGGTGTTATCTGGCACAATAATAAGCTCTCAAAATGTATTTATTTCCTTCTTTCCTTCCTTCCTTCTCTCTGTATTAATTTCCTATTTCTAAATAAGGTTACATTTGGAGGTTGCAAGGAGACATGGGTTTTGGGGGACACTTCAAGCCAGCACACCCTTCTTTCCTTTACCATTCCTTCTCACCAGCATGGAGCTGGGGCCTGGAGAGGAAGGAGTTTCTACTGTCCCAGGCTCCAGGCTGGGTACCGGAAGCCGAGAGAGTACCTTGGTGCTTCCGGGTTCTTTGACAACATGCTCTTCTGGTCCCAGTTGAACTTCCTTAGGCTACCCCTCCAGGCACTGAGGCCTTGGGCTGTGGTGAGATGGCATCTAGGGATTACTGCAGGCGGACCCTGTGTCAGCTTCCTCGCCTAGCACCTAGACCCTGGGATAGAATTGTTGGGAGCATGGCTGAAGGCTGGATCCCGTGCAGCCCCCAGGGGCTCAGGCAGCTGGGGCTGTGGTTTCCAGCTGTTTGTCATGGAGTCTCTGAGGGTCCTGCAAGTTGGCCTTCTGTCCTTGGGACCTCCTCCAGGGGTGGTCACAGGTAAAAGTCTGCCCCAGGCACACAGTGACCAGCCCAGCTGGGGAACACGCCGGGGCGGTTAGTGAACGTGAAGCCTGCAGAGACAGGTGGCTTCCCCAGAACGCGGATGCGTAAAGTGCTGGGGTTGGGTGAGGCCTTGAGTTTATTTCTCTTTCCTGTGACTATTAGGGAAATTCTCTGATTAAAAAAATTGTGCCAGCTTTAACCTCATGCACATGTTTTCCCTTTGTTTCCACACGGCAGTTTGATTGACATCTGTGTCTCTGCTCATACTCCTGGTCATTCCCCAGATGCAGAAAACCGTTCTTCAGGTATCTGCAGCGGGGAGAAGCCCCAAGTGTCCGTGAAGCTGGGAGGGGGAAGCTTGTGAGGCTCAGGGAACTGAGCTCCTGGTCACCTGCCAGCCACACCTCCTAACGGAACGAGACAAGGTTGTGTCTGAGCCTGGACATCAGGTACTGAAATGATACAGTCACTGGCTCCTGCAGCTCCTGGAGCTCGGGCTCCAGGAGCAGCCAGCACGGCCTGCCTTGTTCTCTAGAGGTCCTTGGAGGCAGGCAGAGGAGGGGGACAGACAGGGCCCACGTGGCGTCTCAGAATCACAGCTGAGCGCCCACCACTCCTCCCCCTTCCACAGAGGTTCACAGAGAGAGTTTCTAGGAAGAAGATGGGCCAGAATCTGGGGAACATCAGTGGCACCTGTGAACCACAGCTCTATCCCGTCTGACCTGTTTAGGGAGCCCCAACCCCTCTGCCTCCCCAATAGCTGATGCCAGGGGAAATGGATGTTGGGCTTGGGCTATTCAAAAGTGGGTAGAGTCAGGATTTCAGGAGGAGTCTGACCCCAGTGTGTGTACTCTTCAGAGTGCTGGGCCGCCCACCCTGGGCTGGGAGCCTGGAGACGAACTTTCGAGACCCAGCTCACCTCCTAGGCCTTCTTGTCTTCACACCACAGCTCGCCCGCACCAGAGTGAGCCTCTCAGCCTTCTTGCTTAACACACCTGCCAAAGAGATTGTTGTCTTAAACATTGCTTTTTAATATTTTAGGACATGCGATGATGACATTACATATGCTTTTCAAACCGTGCAGGCAGACTCCTTCCTTATTCTGATCCGCTCTTAGGCGAGGCCCAGCGCTCCCCCAGTCTGGTAGGCTGACCCTGACTCTGAGTGAGGGCTGCTGGGCCTCTGGGGCAAATCTTAGTGTTTAGTATAGTGGCCGCCCTTTTCCCAGTGAAGTCAGGGGAGTGTCCGGTTCCTTTTCTCCCACAGAAGGAATAAAAATCACCGGGTGGGAGGTGACTCTAGACTTGACCCAAAAGCTGGAGTTTTGACAGAGCTTAGGAAATAGAAGAGCAACGGAGCTTGAACTGGAAGGTGGGATGAAGCTCTCCTTCACCCTTTCTTTGATTTTCTTTCAAGGCTTCCCAGAAGCAGGAGACAGTAGTGGCTACATCAAACAGGCTCTGTTTGGTTCTAAGCCCTCTGCCAAGAGGGCGTCTAGTCCACATTCTAGGAGTGCCAGGGGTTGGTTTCTGGTGTGACCTTGGGTCAGGGAAAGAAATTCATGGAGCGCTGATCTTCTCCTCAAAAAGAAATCGTACTGACTTCAAATGGTCATGGGAAGGAAGGGATGAAAGAGACAAGAAACGTGAGGCCCTCTGCAACATCTGGGGCCCAGAAGAGGTACTCAGCGAATGTCAACTGCATCTGAAGGGGGGGCAGGGACATTTCAAAGTTTGGTGTCTCTGGCTGTTGTCCCTTAAAAGTAGGACTGAGCTTTGGTGTTTGCCTTAAATAGCTATAGTATAATGTTCTGGAGCCATTCTGAGCAGGGCTTGGTAAACCAGCCCCTGGGCCAAATCTGGCTCCCTGCCTGTTTTCGTAAGCAAAATTTTATTGGAACTCAGCTGGGCCCATGTGTTGACATCTTGTCTCTGGCTGTTCTGAGCTATCGTGGCAGAGTTGAAGCGTTGCAGCAGAGACCTGCAAAACTGAAAACACTATCTACCCTTTACAAAACCAGTTTTGTCACCTAAGGCTCTAGAGAATGGATCTTTGTCAAGATTTCTTAAATCCCTTTTTCCTTGAGAACTACTGTTTATCAGATTATGTTCAACCCCCACCAAATTCATATGTTGAAGCCCGAACCCCCGATGTGACGGTATCTGGAGACGGGGCTTTTGGGAGATAATGAGGTTCCCCTGAGGTCACGATGGTGGAACCTTACAATGGGATTAGTGCCCTCATAGGAAGAGGTCTCAGACAGTTAGCCCTCTCTCTCAGGAAGCATGGGCACGTGCTTCCTCTTTCTCTCACACACACATCTCCGGCTCCAATCATGTGAGGACATGGTGAGAAGCCAGAAAAACTCTCTAGAACCTGACCACACTGGCACATGAATCTCACACTTCAGGCTTTCAGAATTCGGAATAACTGAATTTCTGTGGTTAAGCTGCCAGCTCATAGTATATTGTGACAGCAGCCCCAGCAGACAAGCAGGAACTTGAGAAAGTTTTCACATCTCCAGAAAGAACTATTTCCTGCGTCTGGTATCATGCCCAGGCCATTCTGTAACTGTGTGTGATTATGAACACCGTTGGGGGTGGCAGTTCTGTTCACAGAGAGGTGTCTTCCCATGCGTGTCCCTCAGGCTTTCATAGTTCCAAACCAACCGATACATTTGGAAGCAGCAGTGATTTTATAGACATTTGTCGATTTTCTACCAAAAGCCAGAGTCTTTCACTGTGATTCCTCTCTAACTTCTTGTTGCTTATCTCAGTAACATCTCTTGGCCTATCCCAAGTTGCATATAAGTATGGTGAGCGTGTTTTCAAATGAAAAGTTGGTATGTGGGATGCTTGGGTGGCTCAGGTCATGATCTCGAGATTCTTGGGATCAAGCCACGCATCAGGCTCCTTGCTCAGTGGGAGCCTGCTTTTCCTTCTGCTTTCTGCTCCCCCTGCTTGTGCTAGCACAAAAATAAATAAAATCTTTACAAGAAAAAGGTGGGATGCAAATTGAGTAAATAACATGCAGGCGTCTTGGAATCAGGAGGCTCTGGGAAACATGGATTGTAGGTTTCTCTCTCTCTCTCTCGAGATATATACAGATATATACATATACTGATGTATATATTCTATGAATCAGAGAGAGCATGGCTTGCCAGAAGGTAGCCCACAGGAAGGACAATTTTTTTAAAAAGATTTATTTATTTGAGAGACAGAGAGACAGAGAGAGCACAAGCAGGGGGGGAGGCAGAGGGAGAGGGAGAAGCCGACTCCCTGCTGAGCTGGGAGCCCAAGGTGGGGCTCGATCCCAGGATCTGGAGATCATGGCCTGAGCTGAAGGCAGATGCTTAACCATCTGAGGCACCCAGGTGCCCCCAAAGGAAGGACATTTAACTATTTAACAAAATACACTGGTCAGTTGAGACAAACTCTTCCCTCAGACAAAGGAAAAAAGCACGCTCAGTTACCACTAGTCAATGCTTTGCTTTCCAAGTGAGCTCCAGAATGCAATTTGCCTACCTTTAAGCAAATTGTTGGGACTTTTCCAGACCACTCTGCCACTGCATAGCTCTGTGCTTTCAATGAGCAGAATTCAGGATGGGACCAGATGGCAGGTTAAGCATTGCATAAGGAATTGTTCTGGGTATGAATAAGTACCTACTTAGTGTGTAAGTGGGTTATTAGTGATCTGAAGTGACAAAATGCAAAACAGTACACAACAGCCATTTGGCACAGCTGTGTCAGTCTAGACTCTGCTTGCTAAGAGACCAATAGTCAAACACGTTTCAACAGTTAGCAAGCGGCAAATGCCAACAAGCCTTCTCGGCGTTTGCCTCTTTTAAGAGAAGAACAACAATGTAAAATTTACAAAGTCCCAAAATCCAGCATTACAATATTTGATCTTTACCATGACCCTCTGAGGGGGGACAAGTTGCCCCAGAAGGGTGATTCCCCCCACCCCGCCCCCAAGGCTAAGGGCTTGACCTCTGGCATGCAGGTTCTGAGCCCAGTTTCCAAGCACACAGCTCCAAGCAGCTGATGACTGCAATTTGCCTACCACGGACTCTCTAGCAAGGACTCTGGGATCCTTTGGACTAGGTTGAACCCCCATACCCTAGTAACTAATATAACCTGGACCAAACTCCCCATCGGTAAGCAGCCCTGACACCCACGGCCCCTACATCAGAGGGCCCGTCCTAAAGATGCAATACAATACCGCAAGCCAGGCATCTCACCCAGAGCAGATACTCCACAGAGCAAACCCTCACCTTGTCCCCCTCCCCTAGCCCTACCTGGAAGGTCTCTGACTAGGCCAAGCCTCTGCTCCCAAGTTTGCTGGGAAGAAGGCAGCTTGTGATCTGCTGCAGAGGGCCTCCCGCCTGAGCTGGTGTCATCTGTGGCCCGGCTGGTCTTCCTCTGTGGGCGGGTGAACAGTCCTGCTCCCTCTGGACCCCCACCCTCCCAGTTTAAAGTCTGTTTCCTCCTTGCAACCTGTGGTACTCACATGGGTAGCAGTTTTCTGCTTTTCTTTTCTTTCTTTCTTTTTTTTTTTTTTTTTTTAAATGATTTTATTTATTTATTTGAGAGAGAGAGAGAGCACCCTAACAAGAACGTGAGCTTGATAAGGTGGGTGGGTGGGGGAGGGCAGCGCTGGGGAGGGGCAGAAGGAGAGGGAGAAGCAGGCCGGGGGGCTGGATCCCAGAGCTCTGGGATCCCGACCTGAGCCACGGAGGGTACTTAGTCCACTGAGCCACCCAGGCGCCCCTCCGGCTTTTCTTAAGCTCCTTCCTCCTACTTACACAAGATTTCTCCTATTATCTCGGGCCTGGCTTTGGTGATGTTATTTGAGAAGGAGAATATTCTAGGTGAATGGCTTTTTCCAGATATCAGAAGCTTATTCCTTTGGCTACATTAGCCTTGGGGAAAAAAATTACCCATTTTCGATGGAAAATTTTCTAAAATGTACTACATACACGTCCCCGTCTTGTGGGAGAGCACATGCTTCCCTGGGCCCCTCGGGTGGGTCACTATGAGGAATGGCTCTTGTTCCTGTATCCAGGGGATGGGAGGTGGGCAGGGGTCTTGGGGGTGTGGCCCTGAGTGGGCCCTGTGTCCAGAAGGCCCAGCACAGGCAGCTGTGGCTCTGTGGCCTTCCTCTGCCTGTCAGCCCTCACACAGGGTTTGGTAGGTATCATGTCCTCCACCCTGGACAGCCCGCCTCTGCTCTTTCTAGTCCCTTAAGCCATCACCCAGGAAGAAGTAACATTTCCCAGTGATGTCAAAGAGCTAGCTTTGTTAAGTCAGAAAATTTGAGTTTAGACATCATTCCAATTGAAAACCTACTTCAAAGCCTCCATATCTCTTCTGGGGAGCCAAGCATCTGGAAAATGGACACTTCCTGACAGTGATTTTCCTGCCAGCAAAGAAGCCTTCCATTAAAACAACAAAAACAAACAACCCTTTTAGCCTCTCTCTCTCTCTCTCTCTCACACACACACAGAACTATATTCTCAAGCACGTGTGCCCTTCCCCCAGCTTCGATAATTATTAATATTTCACCAATCTTGTTCCATCTCTCTGGTCCCTCCACCCTTTTTCTGGTTTTGTTTTTGCTGGAATGTTTTAAAGCAAATCTCAGGTTTCTTATAATTCTACCCATAAATATTTCAGTATGAGTCTCTAACAAGATAAAGACATTTTAAAAACATAATCATAATGCCTTGATTATACCTAACAAAATTCATAATATTACAGAGGCCCAGAATCCAGCTGTATCTCAGCTGGCCATGGATAAATGTGGTCTTTGTGGTCTTTTTGTATTAGATTTACTAAGGTCTTTTTAGGACAATCAGCAAAAACTTTGACATAATTTCAAACTCACCGGAGGTTTGCAAGAATAGCACAAAGAATTCCCATATACTTTTCATCCATATTCCCCAAATGTTAACATTTTACTATATTGGATCCATCCTTCTCTATCTGTAAGTTTTTCCCCTGAATCATTAGTATGTTGCAGATATGATGTCTCATTAGTCCTGAAAATTCTCTTACGTAACTGTAATACAACTACCAAACTGAGGAAATGAATGTGTATGGAGGGCTATAACGTAACCTACAGACATTATTGAGATTTTTCCAGTTGTCTCCGTGACATCCTTTAGAACAAAGAAAACCTTGGACTGCAGAAGTTGTCACATGTCAGATATCTTCTGACATCTGGAAAAGTTCCTGAATCTTTCTTTGGGTTTTGTAACACTGCTATCTTTGGCAAATTCTGGTTAGCTATTTTGTAGGATGCCCTCAACTCAGGATTATCTGATATTTCCTCTTGATTCAATTCACATTGTGCTTTTTTGGTGGGAAGACCCCAGAAGGGATGTTCTGTCCTTCCCAGGTCACTGTAGCAGGGGGCATATGATGTCCTTTTGTCCCATTGTCCTGTTTTTGGTGTTAACTTTGATTGCTCGGTTAAGGAGGGATCTGCCAGGTTTCTCTACCACATCAGTCCTGTCTTTGTAATCAGTAGTTTGTGAGAAGATACTTGAAGACTATGCAAATATCTAGTTGCTTCTCAAACTCCTCCCTCCCCAGTTTTAGTACTCACTAGTGATTCTTGCCTGAAACCATTATTACGGTGGTGGCCAAATGGTATATTGTTCTTTTATGTTTATTAGTTGGATTTCTACAGGGAAAGAAAGGATTTTCCCCTCTTCCCATTTATTTATATCAATATGAACCCTTGACTATTATTTTTTAAATAGGTTATGATCCTTTGATTTCATTATTTCTTTTGATGCTCAAATTCTCCAAGATTGAACCAGTGGGAGACCCTTTAAGCTGGACTCTTTGTCCTTTTGATTCTTTGGTTATTTCTTTAGTTTCTGGGATGACTAGATGTTACAGGCTTGTCTTAGCCCTTCCCTGCCCCAGCTCTGAAATCTATTGTTTCTCCAAGGAGCTCTGACCCCCCGCAACACACCCCAATCAACTGATCAATAGATCTATCCATCCTTCCATCTAACACCATGATGAGTCTTACTGTCTTATTACAGTAGATTTGCTAATCTACCTCACAGACTTCATTCTGTTCTTTCCCCTTCCATAACTGTAACTGCCTTCTCATACAGTGAGGAACTTGTTCCCCACTTTTCACAATATATTTACTTACACCCTTAATCTTCAAATGTTCAGAAAGTCGTTTCAGAATTGCTTACTAACACCATTGTGGGAAGGAAACCTACTAACTACAGTTAAATATTTGTTTACAGTTTTTTGTTCATTTGTTTGGTTTTGGGTTTAGTCTAAAGACAGAGCAGTGTAAATCCTATGTTCAGATGTTACTGGGTTTTTTTTTTTTCCCTGGGTAATTAGATTTTTCAAAACCGGGTCTGTTACAATACTGTTCTGTTAATCTGTTTGTTTGAATTGTATCTCGGAGCTTTCCCTATCCTTATTTATACCGTATTTATTTTCTTTATTTTCAGTATATGAGTCATTAACATGATTCCTCAAACCAGAACTGTCCAAAAAGTTATGCTCAGAGCAATGTCAGTCCCCCGCCCTCCACAATTTTTCTAACCTCTCTACCTCATTCCTACCAATGCCCTGTAGGTAGGCAATCCCAAAAGTCCCTGGTTTATCCTTCTGGTGTTTCATTTTGCACAAATAAACAGATAAATGCATATTTCTGTATTTCCCCTGCTCTGTTACACAAAAGATAAAATGCTAAGCATACTACAGATTCTCCATTGCACCATCAAAAAATATGTTAAGGCACCTATGACTCTTTCAGTTTTCTCATTTTCTTGACATTTCCTATTTTTCCCTGACTCCCTGTGACTTAGAGAACTCATGGAATCATAAATTCACTGAGCTAAACTGTGTAACAACAGAGCACAGTGGTTTTTTGTTGTTGTTGTTTTTGTTTAAAGATCTTATTTATTTTGACAGACAGAAATCACAGGTAGGCAGAGAGGCAGGCAGAGAGAGAGGAAAGGAAGCAGGCTCCCTGCTGAGCAGAGAGCCCGATGCGGGGCTCGATCCCCAGACCCCGGGATCATGACCTGAGCCGAAGGCAGAGGCTTTAACCTACTGAGCCACCCAGGTGCCCCACAACACAGTGTTTTAAAAACACTGATTTTTAAAAGTGACCTGTAGTCTGCTAGACAAGCTCTCTCAACCAGAAATCTGAGAAGAAGTCACAGACCCAGCACGGATGGAAGAGGCTGCACCCAAACTCGAGATCTGTGGTCAAGCACCATTAATCTCTGAACAAGATGGCCTCTCCTATGAATAGAGCTGGGTGCCCAGGAACAAAATAACCAGGGTCTTGAACAAGCATGTTCATGGATTTTTGGAGGATTACAGATTTAAGAGAAAAGTCAGATAGTCTTTCTACACAAGGATGCCACTGTCACTTTGCTATACCTTGCTTGCTTTGCCGACAGCCGTGTCCTCCTGAGTATGGTTCCCGGGAGAAGGAGGTCTCTGGGATCTGTGCTTTCCTGGCGGGTAACAGGATGCACCTGCTCAGCACTCCAGCCCATGGGACACACAGCACAGTTGTTTTTTCTCAGCTTGCATCAGCCAGATTTAGCAGGAAGGGAGGGGGAAGGGGGAAAGAGGAAAGAATGATTCCACACCTGTCCATGCACTTTTCAGTTCTTCTCCCAGGGGCTCATAAGCAATGGAAAGGACTTGGGTGGAATTTATTTCAGTTCTTTGCGGCTTAGCAGGTGGCCCTTGATTGCTCTTATAGACAAGCCTGCCTTGGTCGGGCCTGGTTAGTACTTGGATGGGAGACAAGCCTGCCTGCATCCAGTTTGGGATGGACCCAGAAGCAGAGAACCCAAAAGAGGCAATTAACACAAGCCATTCCCACCCTCTACCTTCCTGTCCCAAGCTTTGTCTTGATTCAAAAGACCTGGGTAATATATTTTTGGAATGTATGTGTTACTCACCCTTGGTAAGGCCAGGCCAATTCAGAACAGGGCTCTCTCCTGTTCAGATTACAAAACAATTATCTGCCCAAGAGTCTGGGTGTGAACAATGAGCCATAGAAAATCTGCTTCTCTGATCATCCCAAGAAGCAAACAGAGGGTGGGAAGTGCCCAGGCCTCCTCTGATCCCCTGCCACCCCTGCAGGAATTGTCCTTAAGCTCAAGGGACCTGGAAAGCCCCTTACTGGGAATTCCAGATTCAGCCAGAATACCACAGAGCCCTTCGAGGGTACAGCCAGGGATTGTGGTGATTGTAAATTCCGCAGGTCTCCCGTGAGCCTGGGCATTCCAGACCTTATCCCAGCCCCCGAGACCTCCCAGGGTCACCACATCACAGGAAATAAGAGAATGTTCTTTCACAGACACACCAGGCCACCAGCATCAAGGGATGTCCTGTCTCCTGTGTCAGTGATGACAACACATAAGCAGACCTTACTCTTGAGGAGAACTCTCGTTTTTTTGCAGCTCTAGAGACTGGGGGATGTGGTAGAGAAATCACTGAATGCAGAGCACCTGGCAGGCTCAGTGGGTTAAGTGTCTGCTTTTGGCTTGGGTCATGATCCCAGGGTCCTAGGATCGAGTCCTGCATTGGGCTCCCTGCTCAGCGGAGAGCCTGCTTCTCCCTCTCCCTCTGCCTGCCGCTCCCCCTGCTTGCATTTTCTCTCTCTGTCATTTAAATAAGTAAAATCTTTAAAAAAAAAAAAAAAGAAAAAGAAATCACCAAATTTAGAGTTAGAGCTTCTGCCCCTGGTTTAGGTCCATTAACAAAGACGACTCTCAATTTCAAAAAGGGGACACCTCACCTGTAAAAAAAAAGGGGACATGATAATAAGATTAGTTAACCTACAAGGTTTCAGCATGTGCCGAGAAAAATAATTGATGATTTTGATTACTGAGTACTTAATGATTAATGGGTGTTTCAGGAACTATAAAATTTCTTTAATAAAGACTTCTGCTTCTATAAAGCAAACAGTCACATTTCGTCTATTGCAACAGTGCAGACAGTGGCAGCAGCCCCAGCAAAGGCCATCAATCTACCTCCAGGTCTTTATCAAGCTCCTACCTTGTGTCTGGCACAGAAAATGTGTAGAATGCGGTCACTGCCTCTCAGGAATTTCACAGTTGGGAAGAAAGTAAAATGCAACCCTTAGGAAGGGTACCCAGTGTGACGTGGGCTATTCAGAGAAATCTTTATGGAGGGTGCAGTGTGCAAAGTACACCCCGTGGGGACACTGGAATGGGGAGAGGACAAGAGGAAAAGGGGAGATCATTGCAAGCATTCGGCATCATTTTCTGGGTAAATCAAAATAGGTTCATCCCTATTGTTTCTTAGCTGTGGTATTAGCTCTTTCTCAGAGATAGCTTTTCATTTCATTTACAAGCCGTCGTCTTTAAAGACATTTAACAGTAGTAGGGGAGACTGGAGGGGGCCATACACAGCCCTGCCCAGAGCGAACTTGGCCCTGGAAGCCAGAGTCAGCCAGTATAGGGATGGGAAGCTGTCGCTTCTGGACTGTAGAGGAATTTATGTCTTGGGGACCACAGAAAAGACTGGGGTAGGCTTAGAAGAATCTTATGTTCCTGTGTCAAGACTCATTGGCTTCCTCACGGTGGAAAGTGAACCCTTTGGAAGCTGCTTAATAACATGTCCCATGGGCAGGATGTGAACACTTTGGAGCCCAAGGAAGACCGCCCGAATGAGAATGAACACTTTGCAGGTGCTTTTATTTGGGGGCTATGCTTTGGGTTCCACAGGCGTGTCCATGGAAGCCATTCTGAAACTCTTTGGAGAATACTTCTTTAAATTCTGCAAGATGTCTGGCTACGACAGGATGTTGCGGACACTGGGCGGAAACCTCACGGAGTTTATTGAAAACCTTGATGCCCTCCACAGTTACCTCGCACTGTCTTATCAGGTAAGACTCTCTGAGGCCGGTCTTGGTGGCTCTAAGGGGGAGCAAATGCCTGAGGCAGTCCTCGGTCATCGTCGCCCTGCCCCAGGAGGGGTGCAGGTGCAGGGGCGGGGAGAATCCTTGGTACTCGGTGTCTGGAAGGACGGGACAATGAATGCCTGTTGGCCACTTTGATCAGCTGGCTGGCAACCAAGAAGGACAAGCTGAAGAGGTCAGCTTGGCGACATAGGTCAGCTTCTTCCAGCAGTCTCTGGTGTGGCTTTGGAATGAAATCTGAAAGACTGATCCCAGCGGGAATGAAGGCTGGGAAACAATCAGGTTTCGGTGGATTTGCAAGATCGCTCCTCAGGTTTCTTGGCCTGGATGGAGCTGATAAATAGCTTCTGTAGCCAGATTCATTTTCTCACATATCAGAAGGAAGGGCTTGACAGGGCCCAGAGCCACAGTCGGAAACCATCCCGCGCTGAGTGAACTGCGGGGTGGCCGCTTGCGGTGCTGAGAAACTAATGTCCCTATTGGGATCTATCCTTCTGGAGTTCTTCCCTTGGTTTTCCTTCCTTGTTGGAAGGAAGGAAACTCAAACGCCTAGACCTCCTTTTCTTTTTTAAGAAAAGAAAATGCTCCATTAAATAGGCAAAATGGCACTTAGATGTTTTTATTTTATATAAAATTATTTATATTTCTTTTTAGGACTCTTGATAGTTGACTAAGCTCTTTCTTCCCTATTTTTATATTTAATGTTCATAACTGGTTCATAACTGCCCTTGAAGGGTTGTCATAGGGATAAAATGGGAATATTCAAGCTAAATGCCCCCTCAACCATAAGTCACCCTTCTGCGTGTTCCATGGGAAAATGATTATTTTCTCTGTTGTTCACATAAAGAATAAGAAGCTTAGAAGCCTTAACTGGCTTCAAGTAGGATGAGTAGGTGGGCTGTCCTGTTGCTATCTTGTGAACTACTCAAGGATGGAGGGAACAGAAGGAGCTCTGACTATGGGGTCATATGGACCTACCACACTGTCTGACCAACTGACTTGCTGTGTGGTACCCTCAATGGACCTCTAGGTTCTCACTTATTCATTTAGTAGGTATGTATTGATTATCTACTCAGTGCCAAGCCCTTTTTGTAGGCATTGGGCAAACACAGAGACAAAAAGGGATGAATAGTTAAAAAAAAAAAAAATCCACCCCCATATTATTGTGTGAATTATAAGAGAGCACATGCGCAAGTCCCCCGCATTGTGCTCAGTCTAGAAAAGGCATTTCACAAATAATAATAGCTTCTTTCTTTTCCCTTTTCTCTCTGTTCCATATGGCCAGTTAAAAAAATGATAATAATTCATATGGCAACTTCCTTTAAAATTTCTTAGTTAAAGCACCACCGTTAGGATACAAAGAAATACAGTTGGGCCCCTTCAATAATGTCCCATATTTTAATATAGCATCTTTCACCTGTAAATTTGGCTAATATCTCAAATCACAGTCCTGGAGAATGTTACTGTTCTCCCATTCATTCATTAAACAACAACAACAAAAAATTATGGATCATCTTTTATGCTCCAGATACTGTGCCCACCATTTACTCCCGCTTTAATGAATAAGGGTGGGTGGAACTGAGGGTCTGAAGTTCAAGCCCATTGTTTGTACACCCAACTCCTAATACCTTTCCTCTGGAGTAGCCATCTGTCATTCCTTCATGTGCCCAAACCAATGCTAAAGAACAGAACTTCTCAGCAGTGCCTAGGTGGCTCAGTCAGTTAATTGTCTGACTCTTGGTTTCAGCTCAGGTCATGATCTCAGGGTCGTGAGATCGAGCCCCGAGTCAGGTCTGTGCTCAGCGGGGAGTCTGCTTGAGATTCTCTCTCTGCCTCTGCCTGTACCTCTCACCCTCTCTCTCTCTCTCTTTCTCTCTCCCTCTCTCCAAATAAATATATAAAATCTTAAAAGAATAGAACTTCTCAGGGTGTATGTGAGGGTATTTTGCACATGATGACATGAATAAAATATATAAATGTTTTAATATGCAAGTTGTAATTAAACACTGGCAGTGATACCTGTTAGCTGTCGAGCTTTATACTGCGCAGAACATTCTAGATTGTTTCTTTAGGCACAAGTAAAATAAGATAATGCTGACTTTTCTTTATGTCTCTCTTTATGTCTCAGATGCCTCTAGTCATCTGTCAAAGCCTTAAGGCATACGTTTCTGATTTTAGCTGTGCCTTTAATCTTGCTTTTTTTTTTTTAAGCTAACTTTCATTGGGTGCTAATTATGAGGCAGACGTTGGGCTAAGTAATTTATAATCATTGACTCATCCTCCTTACACCCCTAAGATTAGGTATTCTTATTTTTTCTCACGATATAGATGAGAAAACAGGTCCAGAAAGGTCAAATAATTGCCCCAGTTGCCGGGTTATGGTGGCTGAGCTGGGATGCAACCCCACATAAACCTGTCTCCCAAAGATCATGCTCTGTCTGCTTCCCATTATTTCCCTTTGCCCTGATTCTCCACTTCCATAAAACTCTATTTCAATAAAAAAAAAACAAAAGTATTATCTTACTGTTCAGAGAGTTGGATAGAATTAAAATCACAGACTTTGAGCAGCATCTCTGGGAAGTAGCTTAGGCTGGGGGTGAGGACTGAAGGTGGAAGTGATAGCAAGAGGCTGTGAATTTCAGACTGTTATTTTTTTCACTATGCAGGGCTTGGGCAAAGTTTTTTAAATAACTTTCAATCTCCTATTTTATTATGTGCTTTTTATATGTGTTGCCTCAAATCCTCTTTATATATACATATATTTATTTATTTAATATTCTTAAATTTAAAAAAAAATCTTTTTAAGTTCTTTAAAAAATTTTCAGTTCTTTAATTTCTATATTTAAATTCTTAAAAATTATATATATACGTGTGTGTGTGTGTGTGTGTGTGTGTGTATAATTTTTTAAAAGAAACTTATTTTAACTAGAAACCCTCCTACCATAGAAGAAAGCAAATATCATGGTAGGAACCCACCTCCCTAAGTCTCCTCCCTCACTTGGACCACGGGCTATAAGCCTGGGTGTTGAGCTGCCTACTAATCAAGGTTGGGGGGGGAGGCTCTTTCTTTTCAGAGACTCCCCCAGGCAACGTCTCCATCTTTATTTCTTGACATACATCTACCATGAGATGGTGCAAACTTGAATGTCAACATTTGTTCCCAGAGAAAGATGATCTCTTCCGATGTATCTTGATTTTCCAAATGTGCAATGTTACACCGCAGACAGCATGTGACTTCCAGGATAAGAAATGAACTCTTCTCCAAGTCGCTCTGAGCGCCTGATCTTTCAGAGGGTGAAGACACCCATGGTCACCTGCTCACAGGCCAAGCGGCTGGCCCGCCCTGGAGTGTGGCTAGAAGCAGCGCACAGGGTGCGAAGGCTCACTGGGGTCCATATTTGTTGCACCCTGACTTCAGCCTTGACTCCACTGAGCCTGTTTCTTCCTCTTTAAAAGAGAGCTAACACTTGCCATATAGAGTGGGTTAGGGAATTAGGGATAATATCAAATACCTGACATGTAGGGGTCAAAACCATCCTGGATTTTGTGTGATTGGAGAGGGGCTGGGGATACAGTTTTCTGTGTCGTTATGGGTAAGTACTGTTGTGCACAAAGCCTTTAAAGTATAATTTAAATAACTTGGGTTTTCTGGGAGAAACATGTCATGTCTTTCAAATAGGAGATGAACGCACCATCATTCCGTGTGGAGAAAGCAGCAGATGGGAAAATGCTTCTCCATTACTACTCTGACAGGAGTGGTCTGTGCCACATCGTACCAGGTATGGGAACAGCCCCACCAGCCCCACAGTTACGACGTCTCTGGAGTTCTCCTCACAGAGTCTCCAGGATGGCTCATAGCTCCCCCAGCTCTTCCATTATCTGATTCTTTGTCATCTTGATCATTACTCCCAAAGCCTTTGGGCCATTAAAATAAGTTCCCAAGGTGTCAAAAGAAGGAACAGTTTCCATTTTTTATTTTAACATTTTGAACTACATGTTTACATAGTTATGATGATTCTGCATATTATTTTGTATCAACATTTCTTTGTGTATTCGGCATTATGGAGAAAAAGCATCCTTCTATGTTTGCACATGGTCCTTTAAACTCATTTTCAACTGCCGAGTGATAATCCATATTGTAAATAATGAGTCCCCTGTTGTTGAATTTTTAGTCGATACTACTCTTTTGTTATTGCTTTGGTGAACATTTTCATGCACAATTTTCCCATGCTTATATTATAACTCCGGGATAGATTTCCAGAGCACCTCTTTTTAGAACATGGTCCTTAATGCTTTTATAACTAGATTTTGTTTACATTATTTCTAGAGTTGGTTTAGTGAGTTAAATGCCTTCCTGAAATAAACAAACAAATGAATAGATGTTAAACTAGAAATTGGAGTGGCAGGGCTATATTTGTTATGCAGACATATATAATTTAAACCACTACCCAGAAGTTATTTTATTTTTAATTTTATTAATCTGTCCTCTGTTGCCTGTCTTGATGCAGGGCCTGGGCTTAGTGAACTCTGGGATATTCATCTGAAGTCTAACTTGATTATAACTTTTGGTGGCAAAACTGCCTCTTGCCATCCCTCACCGTTAAGTGTCCTTCTGCTGTAGGTATCATTGAGGCTGTGGCCAAAGACTTCTTTGACACTGATGTGACCATGGATATCCTTAACATGAGTAAGGAAGAGGAGAGGACAGGAAAGAAGGAGCATGTTGTGTTTCTGGTTGTGCAGAAGTCTCACAGAGAGATAAGAAGGGCAAAACCAAACTGGAAACAAGACAATCAGGACATCCTGAGAGACCAAGAGGTACTGGGTTTGCTATGTCTTTGCGAAGCACAGATCCAGTCTCCGAACAATCGATGCAACAGAACCAAATGGACCTTCTAATCGTGGATTTAAGGCAGAGCTTCTCAGCCTTAACCCTACCGACATTTTGGGCCAGATAATTCTTTGTTATGATGGGCTGTCTTGTGCTCGTCTAGTAGCATTCCTAGCTCATCTACCAGACGTGAGTAGGACCCTGCTTCCCCACTCCTTAGCTGTGGGAATTAAAAATATCTCCAGGGCAGTGGTAGGGACAAAATCATTATTGGTTGAGAATGGCTAGGTTAAGAAAACTTGGATAAACACTGGGAGGTTTTCGGGGACGAACTTCAGCCTGGAATATTTTCACCTCTAAAAACACCAATATGAAGGCCAGACATCTGGCTTTGTGGCTTATTTTGCAATCCTTCTAAAATAAATTGACCTTTTAAGCCCTTAGCGCCTACTTCTAGAGCTGGGACCAGTTGGGAGTCTGGAGTCAATTCCTGATCCTGTGATGGCTGCCTCAATTCCAACTTGTAGAGTGAACATTTTCTACTTAGGTCCTACATATATCCACACAGCTTATGCAAGCATCCCGATGATTCTGTGTCTCCTGGAGCACCCAGTGTTTATGTCTTAGAGCATTCAAAGCCCCCCTCAAAGTGTTGGCTACAGAATCTCCAACCACAAGAAGAGAAGATGTTCCTATGTAATTTTCATGCCAGCCCTATCGTGAGATTTGTAAGAAGTCCTTGCTGCCTTTGGCAGAGAAACAACAGGAAGATTAACTAGGTACAAATCTTAGGGATAAGAAAGTCTTGCTAAGACTGACCTTGTGTGGACTTGCTGTTCCATTGGTCCTGATTACAGCAGAATGGGGCTTGTGCACGTCTAGGCACATGACCAGTCCCATGACCAGACACACGTGCTTTTCTTTTTGTCATCTACAGGCTATGGAGGCGGCTTTCCTTAGGATGAAAGAGAAGTATTTGAGTGTCTCTGTCTGTCCTGTGAAGAAATCACACTGGGAAATTGTGAGAAGCATAGTCATGTTTGGAAAAGGTGAGTTTCCTGATTTCCTGATTGTGACTCTTGGAGCCGAGTAATGGCTTGGTGCACACAAATGGGTCAAGTCTTCCATGATTATGATGTCACTGATTTCTGCAGAGCTTGGATTTGGAGGCAGGATTTTTAACTTTAAAACGTCAGACTGTAACTTGCCCTCCTTTGTCCCTTTTGTGCTGGGTGACACAGAGAGACACAGTCTCCCCGATAATCAGGGAAAGCCACTGGAGAGAGGATGGGAATCAGTCCTAGCTGGGGACTGTGTTGAAAGGAAGGAGGATGAGAACTGACATATTTTCAAAAACAATGCATTTTCTACAGCTTCTTGGGCCTTCGGGACTGGTATGCACTTCTGATCTAGAAGTCTGCAGTTAATAACCATGGTGTCCAGTAGTGCAAAGCACACTGGATCAGGAGCCAAGAAAGCAGATTTCTGGCTCCGTCCCTGAGGCGCTGTATGGCCCTGCACAAGGTCCTCCATCTTCTGCATGAAAAATGAAGGCGTCAGGCTCTGAAGGTGCCCTTGTTGACACAGAGCCCATCCCATGATCAGCACTAATGACTAAGCCAGAATGGGAGCCCCGCCCCACTGGGAGCCCGGAGCTAGAGCCCTCCCCGCTTTGCCCCGTAGGTCCTGGTGACATGCATCTGGGAGGAGGTCTGCAGGGCTCAAAAGGCTGCATTCTGAGTCCCTCAAGCCATGGCAAGCGAGTCAAACACGCAATTGACATCCTTTGTCTGGGAGATTTTCATATCAAAAAGGCTCCATTTCGAATCTCTACCCCCTGCCAAATAGGGCTGTTGGTTAAATTTTCATGTGCCACCCAAAACTGTCAGTCTAAAAAGCTCCATGGCAAATGTCCCTGACGCTGGGCCGGGCACACACGCTCTGCTCTGCTAGCTCATTGTCTGGCTGTCACCGTTTCAATGCCGGCTCTGTTTGCATGGCGAGACATACTCAATTGGCCCAGAAACTCTTCAGCGTCGGGCAGAAACTTGGCAGGGGGTAGGGGGGTACTTCTCAACCCGGTAGCAAGTTTTCTGTTTGTTTTAATTTGGAAGAATTGCTGTGGCCATCTGGAGACGCTAAGGGAGCCTGTGATAGAGAGTGGGGACTGCTCTTTGCCCATGAACGTTTAAGATGCTATCCCGAGCGAGCTCTGCTCTGTGCCAGGTTGGTGGCGTGAGCTGCCTGTGAGCAGGACTCTCTTTTTCTGCACCCAGGGCATCTCGTGAATACCTTCGTGCCAGTTTATCCTGAGCAGCTCTGGATTGAACAGAAGACGTTCTGCAATGCTTTTCCTTTCCACATTGTGTTTGATGAATCAGTAAGAGGCCCCTTCCCTCTGTCGCTTGGATTAGGGATAAGCTGGGAAGGGAAGATGTTGTATGGTCTTTCATGGCTGGTGGGGACTTTCAAGTCCCTGAGGAGTCCCCAGGGTTTGGGAGACTAGGATTTAGCCTGGTGTGACGGACCATTGACTTCTTTTTCATTTTGGCATCCTCCAGAAACCAGAGTGCAGGATCTTCTCCCATACCTATGGGTTGGGGACTGCACCAAGGAGACTAGACTAGGGAGTGCATGGGGGAAAGTTTGTTATTAGAAAAAAAAGACATAACGTCAAAGTTCACGACACCGAGAGATGAAAGAACACAGTAATGACAGGGTGACATTTTAGATCAGGGTCTTTGCCGTCCTTGTAGCCATTGTGAAAGGCTCAATCCCACCAAGCTTCTCTTTCTATAGCTTGAAATCAGGGGAGAGGTCTGTGCCAACTCATGCCACAGTTTTGTGGGAGCTGTAAGGATGACCATTAATGGAAAATGTTTGGTGTCAATTTCCTTGGCTAAAATGATGTCAACTGAATTGATTACAAGCTCATTTAAAGGGCAATGAGGCAAAATAAATTTGGTAAAAAATATCAGTTAAAATGTCTTCGGGTAGTTGCGATTTTCTTTGATATTTATTTGATCTGTTGGAATCATCAGAAACCTGTTGGAATCATCACCTCCAGTGGACTGCTGGATAAAGATTCTATGAAATTTACTCATTTGAGGGTCTTCTCTGCTTGCAAAGAATCGATCTAACTGAGGAAATCAAACATTCCTATAAGAAACAACTAGGGAATGATAAAGTAATATGCTTTGGCATTTCCCCGGTGCTATGAGGATATTATTATTGTTACTATTAATGTTTTAAATTCTGATGTATTTGAAAACTGCTTTTTCTTTTTAAGAATCACAGAAAATTTAGTGATAGTGATTCTTTTTAAGAATCACAGAAAACTTAATGATAATTATTGTACAATGTTAAGTCAATTTCTGTAGCCTAACAGACAGCCCGGGGTTAGTGATGTTAAGTATTATGGGCAACTTATGTAGACATTGGACATTTTATGTACAGGAGACCCATTTTGCCTCTTCCTTCTGTGTGTCCCCTGAAGGCAGCAATGGAAGATATCCCCTCACGTCTGTGATGGACTCCTTCACCTGGGGCCTGGGTGTCAGATCTAAGCTACAGAATTTGCTAGTTTCTTTATTAATGAATTCTGAAGGGAGGGAAGGCAGAGAGAGTCAAAGACAGGGAGAGACAGAAAGAGACAGAAACAGAGAAATCCCACAGAGTTAGAGAAGAACTGTCAACCCAGTTGAGTCTTTGAACAGTCTCAACCCAGTTGAGACTTCTTGTTAGTAAGAAATATGCTTTTGAGCACCCTATACTACCCTTTCCTCTTTCAGAGATTAGCTGCAGATTTGATTTTTAAAATAATATTTATTACTTCTACGGTATCTCTTCCATTAGTGACCCCTTCTCCTCCTTAGTGAGTCAGAGAGGATACGGAGTGGTATTTCCAAGGGGAAGTGCGTGGTGCAGGTTGCTTTCTGTTTCCTGGTCTCACATCTGTCCTCTGTGGATAGCTGAGGGTCAAGCAAGCTGGAGTGAATATTCAGAAGTATGTCCCGGGACTCCAAACCCAGAAGATTCGATTAGATGAGTATTTCTCCATCATTCATCCCCAAGTTACCTTCAACATTTTCAGCATCTGCAAATTTATCAACAGTCAATTTGTCCTGAAGGCACGAAGAGAAAGGATGCCTGAGGCATGGAAAAGTCAGCCCGCACTCAAACTCCGAGGTAAGGAACTCACCCCTCCCCTCATCGCTCTCTGCCATCTGGGCCATTGCTCAGACAGGCACAAGGCAGAGTTTTTGGTTTTTTCAAAAAGTTGCATAGAAAGCGGGAGGCTGCCATGGGAGAGTTGGTGAGAAGCTTTAAAGCCCCACAGGACCCAAGCAGTGGTGCCGGGGTGGTGCATGAGGAACAGATTCAGGAAAGAATTAAGATAGAAGTTGGCGATTGGATGTAAAGGTTGCAAAAAAGAGAGAATACTGAGGCTAATGATTAGCTTTCTTGCTTGGGTAACTGAGTGATAAAACTAGGTAACTTGGGTAACTAGCTGAACAGACATGCTGTGACCTCCTTGGGGTCAGGGACTTGGCCAGTTTGAGTCACTGCTGACTCCTTAATACCTAGAATAGTGTGCCTGGTTCATAGCAGGGGTGAGGGCAAGGAAATAAGCAGAGGGGACTGAAGGTGAGTTCAGCTGTAACCATGTGTAAATACTGGTGAGTAGTTTAAGAAAAAAATCACTGCTGTTGGGAGTATAAATTGTCACGATCATTTTAGAGGGCATTTTAGCAATATGCATCCAAAAACATTAAAAGTGAGCATATTGTTTGTCTCAGTAATCCAGTTTCTAAGATTACATCCTTAACAGAATAGGCATGATTATACACAATGACTTACCTTAAGCTTGGCCATTGTCATGCTGTTTATAGACTGATAAAAGGGACCTAACATAATCAGTGCTAGCTAGTTGGTTGAATAAAACATGGTATAATCAATGCAGCCTGCAAAAAAAGTATGATGCATACCTATATTTATGCTAGGGAAGGATATATCTATTATAAATTTAAAGTGCAAAATTCAGATTACAAAAAGAAGATGGCAGAAAACCCATTTTTGGTAATTACCTGAGTGGTGTGATTATGGGCAACTTTTGTTGTTTTCTTTGACTTCTTCCATTTTCTGCAATGCATGAATACTCTTTTTATAGTGAAATAATAAACGTATCTCTTTTTAAGGAAAGATGCACTTGAGTGCAGGAAGCAGGGTTTCTTTGGAAATTCAGATTCCTCGTCAGCACGATGTAGGGTGCCACTGTGGAATACTAAGAGAATACCAAGACAGAAACCTGGGGAACACCAGCATTGAAGGAATGAGCAAAAAAAGACCTTAAAGGGAAAATTGAAAGAAGTGGGGGGAATCTCAGAAACAAAGCAGTGTCAGGGAAGTCTCCGGAAGTGAGGTTACAGGGAGGGGGTTTCTGCATGACACTACCCAACAGCAGGGGGGCTCAGGAGGTGAGGGAGACAGACTTGTGTTGGAGTAAGAGGGCCACGTCCCAGTAAAAAAGGGTACCCATGAGACAGGGAAGAAGAGTAAGTGGAGACAGGAAGTATGCATAGAGCCCTCAAGAAATGGGGCTGACAGGAAAGGCGTGAGACTGTGCAAGGGATGAAAGGGCATATTGTGTGGGTGGTGATCTGGTGAGCTGTGTCCCCTGTCGGCGACGTGCTCTGTTGTCGTGTTTTTCTCGGTGATGGGCAGGCCAGATGATCTGGATGGAGGCCGTGGGCTGCATGGTATACATGTGCTCCCCGAAGCTTCGCAGCCTGCAGGAGCTGGAGGAACGCGGCATGCACCTCTCCGACATCGCCCCCCACGACACCACCAGGGACCTCATCCTCCTGAACCAGCAGCGACTGGCGGAGATTGAGCTGTCCAACCAGCTGGAGAGGAAGAAGGAGGAGCTGCGGATCCTCTCCAAGCACTTGGCCATAGAAAAGAAGAAAACAGAGACCCTGCTTTATGCCATGCTGCCGGAACATGTGGCCAACCAGCTGAAGGAGGGCAAGAAGGTCGCCGCAGGTAGAGCTTCCCTTCCCTGCCAGGGACCTCTGCGCGGGAGGTGGTGTGTCCCCGCTGTCAGGGCGCAGGCTCTGAACCCGCACAGATCTAGGGCTGGACTGGGGCTCTGTCCCTCGTTCATGACATGACCTTGGGCTGGTTACATAAGCCATGTGGCCTCAGTTTGCTTCTCCCAACAATAAGAATAATGGAAAGAACACAGTTGTGAAATACGGATTAAATAAAAATGCCCGTCAACTATGCCCACCTATATCACACTCTCTAAGACCTGAAAGTGTGGCCTGAGCCTGGCCTGTCTGTTGGGGATCGTGAATAGAGTTGTGTGTGCTTGGACCCCGGGAATAACACTCCCGCACCTTACATAAGTCACTGGGTGCCTGGAAGGACCAGTCTGGGAGAGCAAGCCGTTTATGGAGGAGAGAATGACGTGTTTACTCTGAACTCCCTTTCCATCGGGCACGGGTGTGTTTTCGCACCCAGACATCCGTGGGAAAGCTACTGAATTTCAGGGTGCTGCCCCGTGTTGACCCAAAAGAGTTCACGGTCTTGTGGGTTTGGCATCTATATGGATCTATTCATGGGGGGCAGGGTAACCAAAGGAAAGGAAACTCGTGTGGGTTAAGGAGTCCTGATTGCTCCAGGATCTGGAGTAGACATTTTTTTTTTTAAGATTTTATTTATTTATTTGACAGACAGATCACAAGTAGGCAGAGAGGCAGGCAGAGAGAGAGAGAGGGAAGCAGGCTCCCTGCTGAGCAGAGAGCCCGATGTGGGGCTCGATCCCAGGACCCTGAGATCATGACCTGAGCCGAAGGCAGCGGCTTAACCCACTGAGCCACCCAGGCGCCCTGGAATAGACATTTTCATACAGGCCATTTCATTTAATTTTCTGAACGTTTCTGTGAGGGAAGTGTTATTATCCCAACTAGCTTTGTAAATTTATGTGCACCCCGGTTTATGAGTAAACAAGCTGAAAATCAATCAGAAGTTATCTAACTCCAGAATTCATGCTCTGTCTGTTGCAAAGGTATGGAAACACAGATGCTAGGGAAGTTAATAATAAGTAGACGTCGGAGAGAAAGACACAGGGTCAGGGGCTATGAGGCTTTACATGAAGTGTCTGACACTTGAGTTAAACCTTGAGATTCTACTTCAGGAAAAAAAAAAAAAAGAGGGATGAGGCATTGCAGGAGAATGGGATGATGGAGCAAAGGTGGGGCAGCACCAACACCGTCTGCAGGGGACTGTCCCTAGAACGTGGGGGGACGTGGCAGAGCCATGCCAGGTGGGGCTGGACACTTAGGGTGAGGATTCCCTCAGGTTTCTTTTTCTTAGAAGGAAAGTTTCATGATTAGTTTGATGAATATGATTCTGGCTGCAGAGTAGTGAATGCACATGAGGGAGACAGACAGAAAGCCTGTCCCAGTACAGGTGAGCGATGGTAAACGCCTGAATTAAGACCCCACATATGGGAAGGGTCTCAGCAGGATTTTCATGACCAAGAAGACAGGAGAAAGGAAGAGGGAGGGGTCAGGGTTGAGTGTGAAGTTTCTGGCATAGAGACACATGATACATTTATTTTAAGGCCGAACCAGAAAGAAGAGCAGGTTTGAGGGGAGGATGGTAAGGTCGGTTTTGGAGCAGCTGAGTTTAAAATGCCGGTGGGATACTCCATGTAGCATGACCAGTAAGTAGTTAGGAACTGTAGGGAGAACTCAATGGAAATTTCCAGGGTAAGCTATCAATCTAGAAGTTGTCGGGAATGTGGGTGGTGGTTAATCATGGGCGGTATGAGTTATAAATAAGGTCATCTGGGGCCATGAGGTGAGAAGGGAAGAGGGTTAGGCATTGAAACTTAGGGAACACCGCTTATTTGAGAAGGAAGAAAAGTCATTGGAATATATAAAACAAGATCAGAAAGGTAGGGAGAGTCTGAAGAAGAAGGGTAGACCAGAAGCCAAAGGGAAGGGAAAGTTACATGAACAGGAGATTATTACCAGAGGTATAAATAATACAGACAATACCCAGCTGTGTTCAAGGAGTCATATATTCAGTTATCTAATAAATATTTACTGAGCGTCTACTATGTGCCAGGTCCCGCTCTAGGGACTGGGAATATAACAGAGACCAAAATGGTCTCTCATCTCATGGAGCTTATAGTCCAATGAGGAAAACAGGCAATAAGCAAATAAACAATCCCATATAATCCCACATGTAAGGCATACGGGCTTGGGGGCAGCAATGAGGCTAAGAGGACAGGGTCTCGGGACTGTTATTTTTTTTTATTTTTTTATTTTTTATTTTATTTTATTTATTTATTTATTTGAGAAAGAGACAGTGAGAGAGAGCATGAGCTAGGAGAAGGTCAGAGAGAGAAGCAGACTCCCCGTGGAGCTGGGAGCCTGATGCGGGACTCGATCCCAGGACTCCGGGATCATGACCTGAGCCGAAGGCAGTCGTCAAACCAACTGAGCCACCCAGGCATCCCGGGACTGTTATTTTAAATAGAGTGGTAAAGGAAGTTCTCATGAGGTGCTTACATGTGAGATGTGAGACAGAGAACCTTGGATATTTGTGAAAAGAGGGGTCAGAGAGAGAAAGCAACCAGTGCTAGGACGCCAAGCAGGAGGCACTTCAAAAACCCCAAGGAAGCCAGTGTGGCTGGAGTGGAGTAAACCAAAGAGAGCGGTGAAGATGTGAAGCCAGAGAGGTGGTGGGGACAGAGGGGGCCCCTCACTGGCCACGGTAAACATTTTCTGTTTTAGTCTCAGTGTGATGGAAGTCATGGATGTAAGGCAGAGGAGGTGGGGGTCTGACTTAAGCAGGTCCTCTAGCTGCTCTACGAAAATTAGCAGGACTGGAAGTAGCCTGACAAGTTGGGAGCACATGCTGAGGATATGGTGGCCTTCTCGCCATACAAGGAGAGCGGAACTCACCACCTCATGGTGACCAGTCTCTGCTGTCGCGGTGGGCAGTACTCTGCCCTGCCCCGGGGTCTCTGCCTCAGCCCACTTGCCAAGGGCTTTTTGGTAAGCCAGGGCCTGCTCAACCCGTTTCTGCTCTCCCATGCCTCTCATCACACCTTACAGGGTGTTTGATGACACGTATGTCTCCTCCACTGGACTGTGAGCTCCTCAAGGGCCAAGGTCCTGTCTGTTTCATGTTACGTGATTCTCCCTGTATGAAGACTGGCTCATAGTGGGCACTCGGGGGAGGTCTGCTGGCTGAATGGCATCCGGCTCCTTCTCCCCAAGGCACAGTCAGATTTGGTTCCCAAAGGACACCTGCACCTAGAATTCATAGGATTATTATTCCATATCCTGGACTGTCACTGACACCTGGTTTATGTTGCAGGGGAGTTTAAAACGTGCACGATTCTTTTCAGTGATGTGGTTACATTTACTAACATCTGTGCTGCCTGCCAACCTATCCAGATAGTGAAGATGCTGAATTCCATGTACTCCAAGTTTGACAGACTAACCAGTGTCCACGAGGTCTACAAAGTAAGTGTCTGCGAACTGTGGGGGTGTGCTACCCCCAGAAAGGGCAGGGACTCTGGACTCAGCTTTCTGGACCCTCCCTGGTCTGCGGTTTGGTGTGGATGGGAGTGGTGAGGTCAGCAGGTAGAGCTAAAACGGGATTGGAGCTATTTTAGGAATTTTAGTCTTTGCAGAAATCCTTTTATGATTCTCAGCACTAAGGCATCTTTGAAGGGCACCCTGTTTTCCCAGGGAATAATTCTACCCCTTGAATTCAGCAAAAAGTCCAATCTAAATAATGTATATCTAATACATAGTCATACACGAACCCAGGAACTTCATCTTCTCTGGAACTTGTTTCTGCCAGAAGCAGAAAGGCCTTTGGGCTCTCTCATGGGTGTTTGTGGAACCATTTTTCTTCTCACGCCTTCCCTCATGCTCCTCATCCTCCTGGCAAACAAATACCAGCTTTAATGCAGTCCTTCTGTCAATGCATGGAAAATGACACAAATATTTAATCATATGTTTAATGCATTAAGGGGATGCTCTGAATGCTTCTTTTCCCCTTCCAGGTGGAAACCATAGGCGATGCCTACATGGTGGTGGGGGGCG
The DNA here is from genome assembly GCF_022355385.1 of Mustela nigripes. NCBI lineage: Eukaryota > Metazoa > Chordata > Mammalia > Carnivora > Mustelidae > Mustela > Mustela nigripes. The sequence continues at coordinate 22,777,816 of NC_081571.1, forward strand.
TACCGGTGCCTGTCGGAAGCCATGCTCAAAGAGTGGCCAACTTTGCCTTGGGAATGAGAATTTCTGCAAAAGAAGTCATGAATCCTATTACCGGAGAACCCATCCAGGTAGAGAGAAACTGAGTATTTTGCTGAATACGAAGCATTTCACGCACAAAAAGGTAGAATTCTGCTTATACGTCTGTTCAGATGGTTACTGGGTATGTTACACTAGTTAAAATGGGTAATTTTTCCCACCTCTTGTCTTCTCTTGCACATGTTCTAAGTCATTGAGATAATAGTAAGGTCATCATCATCCCAAGTTCTCTTTAACTTCAGAGAAGGTCTTAGAGCTTGGTACTTTCATGTGATTGACCGCAAGCTTCTTTGTCTGTAATGTTGAGCTCAGCTCTCTATTTACTCTGCAGGGCTCAATCCATCTTGATAGCTGTTTTTGTTTTTTTTTAAATAATTCCAGGTTTTTAATTTAAGCATTCAGTTCCACAAGTGTTTCTGGTTTACTGAATAGCCTTCCCACCCCAAAGGAAACTGTGTATTCAACATGCCTTCTCGGAGGTTCAGGAGTCAGACTGAAGGGGGAAAATGCCCTCAGCAGTAGGCGGAGGCACCAGGGTGCCATGAGATATTTCGAATAGCTTTCCTCTTTGCCACGTGGCCCTGAGCGAGACATCTGCTCACCTCTCTCCCAGGAACCTACTCTTCCAAGCATGGAAGTTTGTTCACACTCTAAAAGATGGATAATTTTGGAGATGAAAAGTAAGCATCCTCTTCTGTCTGCTCAGCAGATCCTAGCCGCCCTGAGATGTTTCAGAGCAGTGTTTCTGGGGTTTAAAATGTAATCCCTTCTTTCTTTCTGGCAGTCAGATCTTCAAGATAAGCTACCCAGCCAACTCAGAGTAAATGAAGACAACTAGAAGATAGAATACAATTTTTCTCAGAAGGGGGTGGGATTATGGACATTGGGGAGGGTATGTGCTTTGGTGAGTGCTGTGAAGTGTGTAAACCTGGTGATTCACAGACCTGTACCCCTGGGGATAAAAATATATGTTTATAAAAAATAAAAAATTAATTTAAAAAAAAAGAATACAATTTTTCTCAATTACAGCCCCTCCATAGGAGATTCTGAAGCAGCATTCCACTCACCCTCATGATGAGTCCAACATTGGGAAATGCTGCACGTTCTGGTGGTCGTGCCCACTGTAGCCTTCTGAGCAAAAGCTGGCTTTAGGTGGTTGCAGGAAGGACACATCCACAGTACTCAGCCCATGTAAACACACAGATACATCTGTGGAAAAAAAGCCCCAGTAAAAAATCAAGATGGGAGGGAATGAGGGAACGAGATAAAAAAGGTCAGATAAGAGATCCGAGTTTTGCTTAAAGGGCTGTAAATAAAGCCACTGAATTATTGAAAATATACTGCTGTGTAAATAGAGTGTGTGTATAGGGTGTGCGTGTGTGCATGTGTGCGTGTCTGTGTGTGTGGGTATGTGTGTGAGAAAGCTACAGAGATGACAGTAATGCTACACCACTAAGAATGAAATTAAACAATGCATTCCTGGAAACTTTCCTGGTGGATTTACCAAGAAGAAAACAGGAAAAGATGTTATCAAGTTTAAGATAAGAAGAGGGACCTGGTTAGGCACATCATTGACTCTCCATCAGAAACAACATACCATGTGGGTTTATTTAAGGAAGTAGGGAAAAGGACTTGAAACATTTTGTGCCACCAATTCAATAATTTTTAAATTAGGACTCTTCGAGATCTTCTATTATTTCACTCATATAGCCTTCAGTATACGTGAGGTCGTACTCTGCATGAGGCGGAGGTACTCGGTGTTGGACAGGCTCCTTTTCTTGTAGGAACAGGCAAATTCACCTTTGGGAAAAGAAAGAAGAGAGTGGTCACCCCTGCAGGGAGGGCTGGAGCTTCACTGGAAAGGGGCACAAGATAATCTTGCGAGGTCATGAAAGTAGGCTGTGTTTGATTTTCGGTGGGGGCTGCAGGGCCCTATGCTCTTGTCAAAACTCCCGGAGCTAACAACTTGAGATCTTTTTTGTTTGCTTGTTTTATATAAATTATACCTCAATTTCAAAAGAAAAGCAGGAGTATTCGATGGTCTTGCTTCAGTGAGGTTTTCTCTGTGCAGATCAGAGTGGGCATCCACACGGGACCGGTCTTGGCAGGAGTGGTGGGAGACAAGATGCCACGGTACTGCTTGTTTGGTGACACCGTGAACACAGCTTCTAGGATGGAAAGTCACGGGCTCCCCGACAAAGTGCACCTCAGCCCCACTGCCTACAGGTAGCCCTTTGTGCATTCATGCCTTCCTTTGACTTACCCTAATTCCAGAACACAGAGAGTGCCTAGCCGCCATGGGACACAGGTAGTAAAGGAAAGTCATGCCACCCTGGCTTACAGAAGACGCTGTGTCAGAGAGTAAATACTCCTGAGCCTCTCCTGTATGACACCTTGGCTCCCAAGGAGCTTCTGACCTAAAGCAGGGATTGGCAAAGTGTATGGGATTAAAGCAGGAAATAATGAAGTGGGAAGGTTTTTTCCTTCTGTTTCGGATGGAGGAGACCTTAGCTGGCTAGGAGGTTGAGGGAAGGATGCAAATTGTGGGAACTGAAAAGAAGGGGAGAGGTGGCTGATGCGGCCAGCCCTCAAGGAGGTGGGAAGGGAACAGTTCTTGCACAAGACATCTTAGCCTCAGAGACTGGGGCAAAAGGGGAGTGTGGCCAGGAGGGGGTGAAATGCTGTGGGGTCTTGCCTGTAAGTGGCTGCAATTTTAGAGAAGAATCACAAAGGTCACAAAGGAGGAGGCAGAGTCAGAAACCTGAGAGTGAGGAGAGCGGGTGCCAAGTGGGGGAACTAGAGGAGCATGGTGAGGGTCTGAAATCTCCATGGAACTGGTCAAGGGCAAGGGAAGGTCAGTGAGTGCTGAGAGCTGCCTGAGGCACCCACCTGACCGTGAATTCGATACTTGGCTGGTACGCACTGTTCTGTGGTTTCTCTCCAATACCCGGCAGCCACGAGTAAATAAATGAACAAGCAAACATTTTCCAGTTATCCCATAGCTCTGTCTCTTTTCAGGGTCCCCTCCCCCTATACTCCTCCCTTCAGTTCCTTGGCAGCCAGAAGCCATGCAGAAAGCTTGGGGGGTGAGGATGAGCATGCTGACCACATGGGGGTAATTGGGGAGGTGCTTGGGGAGGCTGGAAAGGAGAGAGCTGATTTCCAAGGAGCCTCCTGTTTCAGAACCACGCAGGGCTGGTGCACGCATGGCCAGAGAGGACATGCAGCTGTGGGTATGAGCAGTGTGTTGGAGGGAGGAAAGGTGGTGTAGAGTCACAGGATTTGGGTGGGTCCCCTGTGCTCTCACTCTGCCACTTTAGGTTCCCTCCTCTCCCCAGCTGCCTCCCTGCCCCACTTAACCAGCCTGGCCAATGTCCTGTGGTCACCCTCCCCTCCCACAATCCATTGTGTGCTCCACGGCCCAGACTTCTCCTGCATCACCCTCTCCACTGTAGCCAACTCTCAAGTTGCAGACCTCCAATCTTTGGTAATTGGTGCATATTTTACCCCCTCTGTGCAGCGCTCTGGAAAATCAAGGCTTTGAAATAATCGAGAGGGGTGAAATTGAAGTGAAAGGTAAAGGAAAAATGACCACGTACTTTCTGATCCGGAACCTGCACGCCTCAGAGGACGAGATCATGGGCAGACCTCAAAGCCTGCTTGACCGGAAGGGTGAGCATAAAGGAAAAGCCACCTCTCGGTGTTGGATATTTTTTCCACTAACAACTTGGGATGTGTTCAGTGTGGCCCTTAAGTATGCAGGCTCTGCAAGGGCATTATCCCTTGACATCTCAAGGATCAGAGCAACCAGGATGAACCCTTGCATCCTGGCTAGTCTGATGTTCCTTGAGCTGGGCTGATGGGCCCAGCCTGGAGGGTCCCTCCTGAGTTTGTTTTCCAGCTTCTCTCCTGCCCCAGAAAGGGGCTCTTCTCATCAGCCTCTCCTGCAGCTGGTGGACAATGTTAGAATCTTTCCCTATTCCCTAGCCTCGAGTGGGCTTTCCTCACAACCTTCCTGATTTGCTGCTGGCTTCTAAAGCTGGGAAGAAGGACGAGATCTGTGATTTACCCAGCTCCTGGAATGACAGGAGAGGGAGTTTAGGTTAAAACAACGGAGTGCTAAGCCAGCCCGGGGATTACCACTAGGCTCACAGGACTCACAGCAGTAGCTGGAATCCGACGAGGAGGTCCCCATTAGCTGCCCTCTACCCCGAGTGGCTGGGGCTCCTTACCATCTTCCCTGGTTAATGCAGGGAGGTGCTGACCCCAGGGGGAGACCCAGTAGCACAAGGCAAACCTTCCTGAGCCTCCGAAGCAAACTGGAGGAGGAAATGGATTCCTTTAGACAGGAGCTAATCTCTAACTGATCCAGGGGCCTGCAAAGGAAAATCTTGAAATCTAGAGTTTTCTCGTTGCTAATACACGCAGGATGTCTCTTTGGGACATATGAATCACGGTTACTAGTTCAAAAAGTGAGGCCATACTACTAAAGAGATGGGTATTGGAAGAACTTTTAGACTTGTTTTCATAGCGTTTTTGGTGCATGTTAATATCCCCGTGGGCTGCGACAGGTTTTGGCCACATTTTAGTGCTAAAGACACTGAGATAGAAAGATGTAAATTAAAAATTAGAAATAACTTTGGCTACTGAAGACCAGAAGCCACTCTCAACAGAGTGTTTGGCCTCTGAATTTCTAGGTTCGGGATGCCTCGCCCATGGCCTCACCGTCTCCCTCTCCACAGGGAGGACGGATAGGGAGGGATGAGCAATTTCTTTGTTGTCAGAACTGGACAATGTAAATGGGGAGAGGTGTTCTACCACCTGATTGTGGGAGAGGGGAGACAGAGTCGGAGGCTTTCACACCAGGACAGGGCAGAATTCTACTCAGAAGGTGCCCTTGGCTCAAGCTGGATACCACTTTCTCCTGTTCCCCCTGCAGGGGTCCTCAAATGGGAAAGTCTGACGAACAGGTTTCTAGAACATGGTGTGGGTCAATAGACTCCAACCTACTTTTCTGAGCTGGAAAAACCAAACAGAACAGAAATAACTGACAGTAGAATATGAGTAAGCTTGTTTCAGTTAAAGATTCGATATGGACCCTGAGACAGAGGAGAACGGATGTGAAGGAAGGGGAGGGGTAGCCCCTTGTGGACCCGAACCAGCTTCTCCGTGCAAGCTGGGAAAAGGCCCACTTTGGGTAGGTAACCCTCCAGGTATGGCTTATGATAAAGGAAAGTCACCTGCTCCTCTGGGCTGATGTCAGCCCCCAGCCTGAACTTCTTGGCCAGGAATCTCTGTGCAGAGAAAGGGCACAACCCTGTGTGCAGAACCTGGAAAGATCTCTGCCTCTCTTCTTTTCTTTCCATGCTTCTCTTGGCTTCTCTTGCCCCTTTCCGCATCAGGCAAGGGTCTCCTGCGATAAGCCTCAGCTGTCTGGCCCTGGGGAAGGCACTGCTTGTCCCTCCCATCCCCACTGCAGTGTGGGGCTGGGGCCGCAAGAACGGGAACCCCATTTACTTGCAGAGACCAAGGGACTTTGTCCCACACAGCAAGACTGAGTCTCTCAAAGCCAGGGATGGAGGATGGGGATGCAGAGACACTAATATGCATGCTACTGTTCTTCCCATACTGGCCTCTTTCCTCTGAGGATCTTCTGTAAGAGACACACACTGGCTTCTTTGGGTGATTTGGGGGAGGTGTGGGAGGAAGACCAAGAAAATGAGTGTGAGCAGATTGGAACTGCAGCCAGCACTCATCCGTGGGTAGACGGCAGGGGAACAGGGTGAGAAGTCCTCAGCAGTGACCCTCCTGGGTTCTCATCAGCCCGCACTCCTCCCCCACCTGGCATGAGGGGACACCCAGGAAGTGACAGAACAAGGGACGGCACCCCGGAGTGCTCTTCCTCAAACCATTCTCCTTTCTCCCCTTTGTTCTCAAAAGCAGGTGCATTTGCTCCTTCATCTTCTAGCTGGTGAAGGCATTAGGCATGTTAAGTGTCCTGCGTCCCCCCAGCAGCCGGAACCACTATCCAGTTGGTCCTTCATACAACGGGTGCCCAAGGAAATACCCAAGGGGAGACTGATGTTCAGAGGCATCAAAGAAAGGTCCCCCACCTCTGCAGCTCATGAAGCCGGCTAGCCATTCTCACTGTCCTTCCCCGCATGCCCGTTTGCAGATGGAAGTGCTCCAGGAGGTCAAGACAGCAAGACTGTTGCCATCATGCGGTACAAGGATAGTGAGCCACTGCCCCTGACGAGCGGCAAGGCAGACGGTGAGTACGCAGAGCCTTCCATATACCCGCAGCGCTGTGGTGCGTGGAGGGGGAACCGTTGGGTTCAGAGGTGTGGCTCAGAGCCAGATGGGGACAGATGGAGTTTGGGGTCCTGAGCAGGATGTTCTGATGGTTGCTCATTGCATCTTGAACACAACCCACCCACCTCCCCACCCCAAGTGTGCGGGGCACCCTCCTTCTGGAAGGGTTCTCTATGCCCCCCTCCAAACGAATGTTTAGTGCTCAGAAAAACATACTGGTCTCTCGGTACCCATGAAACAAGGCTTGTCTGGACACCATGCTCTCAGTTGCACACCGCCTGTGAACAAGGAGTGCCAGAGATTTTTGCACTGTTCCATTACAGGGTGAGTCAGAGCAACCTCGGAGCAGTGACAAAGTGTAGGCCCTATGACTCTCTTCTCTGGTTGTCCCTGAAGGTGGTGGGAATGGAAGTTTTCCTTCCACCTATGCCTACTCTTAACTGCCCCGGTGAGCCACTCAGCTTCCTCAAGAGCCGTTTGCAGCACTGACTCCCCTGGGTTCGGAGGATGGGGACACAGAGCTGTGATGAAGGACCAGGGATGGGTCTACAGAAAGAACTGCTGTAGGGACACCTCACTGCCCCCTGCCAACTTGTCCTCTCTGGCTTTGTGCAGCCACTGCCGCCCTCCTGCTTTCTGGAAACCTCATGCAAGAGGGTCCAGATTAATCCAGAGGGGATTAAGCTTTTGAGGCGAGGCAGCAGCGTCTGTCTGTTAAAGAGCTGGTTATTTTTATTAGATAGTATCTTTTAAGACATTATGGTTATGTTTATTAGACAGTATCTTTTGAGTTTTGCCTGAGACCTTGGCCTTGGCATTGGATGTTGTTCCGATGCCTGAAGACTTCCTTCCAGTTCAGTCCCAGAATCTGAAGTCGAGAGAATGATCAGCACCCTTCCATTCAATTCTGAGAGGAGACAGAATAAAAAGTCCCTTGCTCTGATCGGGGATCCTGGGGAATCGTGGACTTTGGAGCATGAGCCGCTCTAAGCAGACTTTCTGCCATTACTGGGCGGCATTGCCCTCCCCACCCCATCGCCTTCCTTCCTACAGTTGTATGGTTCTGAGTGATGTTCGCTCTGTGATGTTATTATAGTCTGTTATTACAGCATGAGATCATCTTACATATGGGATTATAATTCATAGGTTCATTTAACAGCATCTCTTAGAAAACTGCTGAGGCTCCAGGGAGACAAGAGAGTGGAGGCCAGGCCCTAGGCTGGGATCTGTCAGTGCTCGCTGAACTAAAGACATGAGTCCCTGCTTCATGCGGCCTGCATTTTAGTATGGAAGATAGACAACATCAAGGAAAATAAGATCGCTTTAGATAATGACAAATGTTAGCCAGAAAATAAACTGAGTGATGGAGAAGAGAGGGCCAATGAGGGCTTCTTTGGGGCTGAAGCATTTGAGCTGAAGTGTGCAAGAAAGACCAGAGCCGGCCATGAGGCTATCATGCGAGCTTCCAGAGGAAGCTGAAGGCAAACATGAGCTTAGCAAGCTCAAAGAAGACTAAGAAGGCCATGTGTCTAAAGAGGGGTCGAAGGGGAAGGGAGCAGTAGGGGAGGAAGTCAGAGTGGCCTGGAGCATTCCTAGCCACATACAGAAAGTCTGAGAGTAAGTAAGAGGCAAGGTAAGGAGCTGCTGGGACTCCATGGGAACGTTCCCCAGGAGAAGGTCTCTGGCACTTGCATTCTGAAATGACTGCTGCGTCACCAGCTCAGGTTGGGAGGTCTAAGAACTTCATGCTCCAAGAAGATGAACAAACTCATTTTTCAGACTTGTGCTACATGGAGATCCCTCCACAGAAGAAACCAACAGGTCTGGGCAGGGCTGGGATTCTTGCTTAAAAAGAAGAAGTTTCTCAGGCAGTTTCCTGATTTAGTAGCTCCTGCAGCTGCTGCTTCCCTGGACATAAACCAATATCAACAACCACAGGAGACAACCTCAGGAGAAACTGAGGCCACTTCAGTTTGGGGGTGAAAACTGGATGGTTAGAAAAGAGGCATTTGTTGGGCAACTAGTTAGTGCTGGGCATTTTACCCACTTTATCTCACTTGATACAACAGTCCCTTGACTATCCCTGTAACAGATGTAAGAAACCTGAAGTTCAGAAAGGTGGTGTCATTCAGACAAAGTAAATGAAAGAAGCTGGACTGGATCTTCATGCTGGTTTGTCTCAGGCAGCCCATGTCCATGTGAGCAATGGGCCAGAAGGACTTCAGTTCCCCCTGGTGGTAGGCTGCTGCGTGTGGACCCCCAGGCTTCATAGAGGCTCCGCCATATTACTCTGGGATCCTCCAGGCCCCAGCTGAGCAGCTTTCTGGTTGTTGCGTGTGATCCTGCAGGCCTGTTAGTGAGGACCAACGCATACCCTGAGGGTCAGTGATAAACAGTGATAAACTGAGCCAGAGGCTTGGAAAGCCAGCCTGGCCATTGAATCTCACTCAGGCTACCCAAACTCAGACCTACCAAATCAGAAACGGCTTTTCACAGCTTCCCCGGGGAATTTTGAGTTTCGTTTTACCATGGCACAGGCTTCTTCCTTATCTGTGATGATTGGCAGCAGACCTAGAATCTCACCTTGAAGGATTCATGTCACCTGTTCCTAGGGGCCTGCCTTGTCCTTGTGATTTAGATCTCAGTTCTCGTAGGTTTTGGGTTGCATCTCACGATGTCATGCTTAGCTCTGACGTAGGGGAGGGCTGTTAGACGGTCATTGCAGGAGCCCCCATTCTTACCTCCAGCCATGGGGTCATCCCACTTGGCCCCTCTGTGGGTCCCGTTATGGGACAGTGCTTCCATGAGTAGCCAAAACCTGTCAGGACCCCGAAGGTTAGGCTGCTGGCTCTTGCTGCTTCTGAGATCTGCCTACTGTCCAACCTCTAAGCATTCGGGAGGACACTCTAGGCTCACTTCATCCATCACATTGGCCATCAGCCTCACAAATTTGCCAAATTTAGGATCCCTTTCTGGGGGCACGCATTTCCCTCTTACTTGTTCCCAAATTTGGGAAGTAGGTATCCCCTCGACTCCCACTCCCCGTGAAGACCACCACTCCTGAAACATATATTCTGGCCTTAGCAGCACAGGGAGCTGCAGAGGCGAGACACGAACCCCAGAGATCCCTCTCTGAGGGCCAGCTGTGATGTGATGCTCACCACTTGGCCCTCTTGCAAATGGGGGGCTCACCGCATCTCTGCAGGAAGTGTCTGCCCTGGTGATAGGAAACCCTCCAGCAGGACCCAGGCCTGCAGGCTGCACCCAGGACCTCATTTGCACTTCAATACCATGCTTTTCTTTGACTCCACTATGGAATTGGGTGTTAGATGTGTCAGTGGGGTAGACTCCCCGGGGCAATTAACCCGGAGTATTGAGCCGGAGAGAAATCAGTGTGTGTTGACTCAGATATTTGAGCGACCACCTTTCAGTATTGACTCAAAAATTGGCCTTCCAGCTGTCCCTGCTGGCAGGCTCTTCTGGCATCTCGTCAGACCCCTGTTAATGTGTTTTTCAAATTTCAACTTGCTTCAACTTGTCTCCTAACTGATTCTCCTGACAATTAGAATAATGGGTTCCAGGCTGACCTGCATGCAGCATTCAGGCACGTGGCCCAGGCTCCTCTCTGGAGGTGACCCCTTCCTATAAATCAGTCCAGGGGGGGTCCCCTTGCTGGGCTCATGGCAGGCTAGGTCGGTTTTGGAGGACTCCTAATTGTTCCTCTGGAGCACGTTAGTAGTGGGAGTCTCTGTCGGAGTTCAGTGGTCTACCTGCTGTGGGCTTTGCCGAGTCCCTCAAATCCTAATGGGAAGAACTTCCCCAGCCCCAGCAAGCCCCCTGGTGAGTGAGTCTTGCCTGAGTTTGTGGCCACTTAATCGGCAGGTCCCTGTCCCTCCCTCGCTTTGCAAACTTTTGACAATACAAGTGCCTTTCCCAGACATGTCCGGGGAGCTGGGGCCTGGCTGGTTGGGGGAGGCAGCAAAAGGAGGCTGGGCCTGTATTCCTGGCCCCCAGGCCTTTCAGCAGTAGGCCTTGCTAAGGCCTTCGTAAGCTTGGCTGTCAGATCTTTCCAACCTTTTCTACTCGGGGCTGACGAATGGCAGAGTTGTTTTGTTTGTTTTTGCTAGAGGACTGGTCTTCGTATTTATTTATTAATATGGAAGTAGAGTTGACACACAATGCCACCTCAGCTTCAGGGGTACACCACAGTGATTGGACAAGTGTATACGTTACACTGTGCTCATCCCTGTGTAGCCCGTCTGTCACCAGGCTGTGTTATTACAGTACCATTGACGATAGTCCCTATGCTGTGCCTTTTATCCCCGAGGCACAGCTGTTTTTAACCTCAGTCTTTTTAGAAGTTGAGTTGTTAACCCACCAATGTTCTGTAGAAGGAAGATCCTGGGACGTATGAACCAACTCTGGGCAAATGAGGAGTTTACTAATGGAAGGACACTGTCAGCGGCAGAAAGGGCTTCTAAAGGGGCTTCTAAAGGCCCTTTGTTATTGGGCTTGATATCATCGACGGGGATGAGGCCTTGGGAGTCGGTCGGCATGGGAGGGCGATGGGTGGCAATTGTCAGACTCAGATGTCTGGGCCTCGCCCCAGAGTGACTCAGAAGGCTCAGAGAGAGGCTGTCAACTCTGGTTTATTAGTTTACCATCTCCAAAGGGCATTTTGATGAGCTGCCAGGCTAGGGGACCACCATCATGACGGAATGAGAATTAGCTTGAATCGGAATTCCTGGGCCCACGTCCACGGCTTGCTGCCCAGTAACCAACTGTGTCACTTTGGGCAAGTCCTCTTTGCTTCACTTTCTCAACCCGAAAGCAGAATGCCCGCTTTACCCAGTCTCTTTGAGGAATGTATGAGATGCTGTATATTATCTGGAAGCTGTGAAATGTGGAAGACATGACCCATGTGCCAACTGCTTTGTCAGTTAGGGACCCTAATATTGGGAATTCACTCGCTTAACAAATATGTGATGGCAGGAACAGGCAGATCAAGGGGATGGCCTCTGCTCTGATCTCTAGAGAATGCAGGGGCTTCTGGAAGCTGGAAATGTGGTTCCTCCAGATCATGGCCCCTTTTGCCCATGGATGAAAATAGGAGAAAAAGGGGAGGGTGATTCTAGAATGGCAACCACTCTCACCAAACCTGGAGACCCCATTGCACCATTTGTATAACAAGGTTAAATTTTTCTCACTGGTAGAGTTTCCCCTCAAAAAGATCACTTCTAGAATTCGTGGCCCCTTTCTCTGTTCACACCTACAAACAGTACGGTGTGGTGAGCCTGACCTTCCCCCAAGAGCAGGTGGATTCATTGGAAAATAAATCCAGATGGAACCAAGTCAGAGGAGATAAACTGTTTCTGCACACATGAAAACCCTTCAGAGTAAAGGCCAGAAAGGGTACAGGGTGAGAGCACAGGTGGGAAGGGACCCCCGTTGGCAGGACCCATGTGGGAAGCATCCAAATGGGATGAAGTCTTGAGGATGACTGAGAAGACCCAACAGAGAGTCAGACTTAAGTTTCAAGATGAAGACATCATCCCCATAATGGAAAATCAGTACTGAAACCAAGACTCGGTTTCCCACATCTTACTCTATCTAGGAGATTAGATACAGATGAAGAATGCAGACCAGGAATTATTGCCATCACGAATGTAAGAATTCCTTCTTATAACCCCATGTCATACCCTTTATGAGTCATAGAGTCCTGTCTGTAATGACCAGCCAGTGACCCAAAGTACTCGTGTATTTCCCAAGGCAGCAACCTTTCCCCAAACTGCTCTTTGTTCTCACCGCTGTACTAGGACATCCCCCAATTTCATATTTGACAACACCGCCTAAGCACTGGTTGTTTTCCAAACAGGGGAAGATGGCTTCTACCACAACTTAATTTATTTTTAATAGCTATTGAAGTGGGTTTCTGTGCTGCGTTTAATTCTTTCTTGGGCTGTGTTGGTTTGCTCAACTGAAGATTATTTGTTCATTTATATTATAGACAGAATACTGAATTATTATTACTATCTTAAAACCAAAAAGTGCAGATAAATCCAAAGAAGAAAGCAAAATCACCCATAATTCCATCACCTGGAGAGACTAATAGCAAATTTGGGGGGCCTATCTGCCAAACTTATGTATGTGAGGGTCCCATGGTGTATGTGTGATTGGGATTGTCACACATACACTGTTTTGTAACTTGGGAGGTCATGAATTTCTTTCCTTTGAACATTTAAAAACATTTCAAAACAGAAGAGGGAAACTAAGAAGACACGACGTGCTCAATGTGGTACAGTTTTTCCCATGTGACTCATGCTGTTTGCTGCACATCTCAAGTCACATTTTGCATCGCATCAAGTGGAAACTCCAATTATTTTGCACTTCTGCAAATCTGTAATACTTCTGGGATGTCTCTGATGTTCTGTGAGTCTTAAAGTTGCCTCTGAATTTTCCGAGAGAGACTAATCGAATTCAACCTGAGTTTTAGTGTTTAGATAGAAGATGTACACTGGAATTCTCAGTCAGAAAACTTAATTAATGATGACACCCCATTTTATAAGTATGCCCAATAATAAGCTTTAACTGTAGCAAGATGGTGGTACTAATAGGCTATCCTTGGGGGTTGTGAGCCATGGTCTTCTAAGAGTAAAAGATGATGAGTGAGAATTCATCTCCAGCAAACAAGGAAATTCTTCCACCATCTGGAGTGTGGAATTGATTGGGGTAAAATGTCAAATATATATTTGTGTAGAAATTCCAGGAGAGTCTTGCAATTCCATACTGATCAAGTCTCGTTTGAATCATCAGGTGGCATTGGCTCAAATTGACAAGGTCATGTTTGGTCCGTTAGCTTTCAATAATGCTGTTGCTATTCTCCCAACAACAGGCTAGCTGGCCATTTTTTTCCTCCTTGTCCATCAGGGACTTTTTCCTCAAGGACAGAAAAGGGAAAGAACAGAGTTTAATAAAAGTGCAAGGGAAACATGGGTAGAAATGGAAGAGAAAGAGGACCACAATTAAGACACAAGTGAGGAAGTTAAAAAAAAAAAAAAAAGGCCTGGTTAGAAGAAAGAAAAGTATGCTGTGGGAGCAAGAGACACAAAGGGGTGGGGGGGAGTAAGTTGAAAACTTTTTGAGAAGAGAAATTAGGAGGAAGGAAAACGTGAGAAAGTGTTTAATAACAGGGAGGCTAAAGGGTCTGTGAGATATTCTTTCCTAGTGTTGAGTTTACTTCCAAAATTCTTTGTGAGAGGTAAAGCCAGAAAACAGATGAGTCGTCTTCACCACAAAGTAACTGTGCTGTTTTCTGGAAGCAGGGGCATATCATACACAGAGCCTGCCTGTGGATAACTAAAGAAAAGTTTTCCTTTGTTGGAATCCCTTGTTTTAGTAACTCCAACCCCTTCTTGTTTGGTTTGTATTTTTGTTTGGGTGACCCCCACTTTTTGTACAATTCCAAAGACACAAACCACATTTCGGCACTCACAATCTTGTGGAGGTGTTCTCTTATAGGTTCTCATAACGACTCTAGGAGTTCAGTGGAAGGCAGATGTATGGTGCAGTAATCCTTTTACATCTGGAGAAACTGAGGCATGGAGGGACGTTAGATGGGGAGAGTTCAGTTGCCCCTTTTAGTGCTGATGGGCAGTGACAGAGCAGGGGCAGCCATGTCTTCTCAACAGAAATAGTTACATTTCTACCTGTAATCAACACTTGTCCCCTCTATTTGCCATGATACCACAATGAAACCAATCGCAAACTTTTCAAACATACTGTCTTCATCACTAATCTTGCATATTTCCATTTTGGAAAAATTGTGTTCCTTTAAAAATGGTAATAGTGCTTATTTTTTCAAAGAAAAGCCATTATCACAATAAACTTTGATTCAAAGTGAAAGGGATAAATGGTTTGGGAATAATAAAACTCATAGAGAATTAACAAAAAACCAAAAGCACCCATATAATTAACAGTTTCCGGAGAGGATAAAATATTGCTAACCATGATTCAGTATTTTGCAATTCAGGGGGAGGAGGGGGAGGACATACTACAGAGCTCAAATGAACATGTACTCAGTGACATCTCCACTGAAGGAACACCTCTTTGGCCATACTCCATAAAAATGCCACATTCTAGGGTCTTCCGAACCCTGATTCCTTGTCAGAGTAGCCCTAACGTATGCACGAGTGGTGAACTCCATATGACTCATCACCCAGAGTTGGCCCAGTGAGTTCATTCTAGGTGGCCCATGATCTTCCTCCTTGTGTGCTCCAGGCTCCTTTCCCAAATTCTCAGCCCATCCTGGGCTAGAGAGAGGGGAGAGAGTGGGGACAGGCCCAGCAGCCCCAATTTTTCCGCATATTCCTTAGGGACATAACCTTAGCAAATTATTTGTGCTGAAAACAAACCATAGCTTTTAGGATCGGAAAACAAGGTGAATCACTGATCCGGTTTCTAGAAGAAGTCTGAAGTGCTAAGGGCCCCTTCTGGTGAAAGACGTCATTCATTAATCTGGGAACATGAGGCTGAAGTGAGAAGCTCCTCCTGTGTTTCCTGATTTCTAGAGCACTTGAGCCACAAATCTATTATGTGAACCTCTCTGAACTCAAATGTCTCTGGAACAATGATCAGTATTAAAAAAGAAAAGGAAAGAAAGAAAAAGAAGCGGGAATGATACACGACTTGAAAATCTTAGATGCTCACCTTTCCAAGTGAAACCACAGGGCAAGCAGGATGAAGTGGAGACAATCTTCCAACAGCCTTCTTCTTTCCTTTTTTTCTCTGAGTCCTGCTCCCTCCCTCCCTCCCTCCTTCCTTGTGTGGCTCGGTCCCTGAGGTAGTTCTTTTCCAGTACCTTCACTCTGGGCTCCCTTCCAAACTTAGAATAAGAACCAGCATCTTGAGTTTGTACTCTGTGTTATCATTATGTTTATCACTTTCTGTAAATCATCTGCTTTGCTTATTACCACAACCTGGGGAGGTAGGTGTAATCATCATCTCCCCACTTTTCAGATGAGGACAAATGAGGCCCAAAGGGGTTAAGTGTGAACCGTGGCCGGGCTGGTTTGTGACCCTTGGCCTGTGTGATTCTGATGCTCGGACCTCACAGACAGTCATAGGGCCAGCAAAGTCTGGAGGCTTGGGGCTGTTCCGTAAGTTATGTCCAAGTAGAGAGCTGGTCTGTGACCAAGAAGATGACACAATGTGGGACAAAAGAAATACGATGCTGACGAGGCTGAGGTCTGTTTGGACTTCTTCTTCCAAAGATGATTTCCTGCTCCGAAGGTAGGAGAGGAAGCCCAGGGTGGCCACACTGTTTGCTGGGGTCTGGCTGGGACAGAAACCCCCTGACCACTGAGACCAGTCTGAAGCTTGACTGACTGGCTCACCTCATTGTCTCATTTCAGCTTCTGAGGAACCAACCCCTGAAGGGAGTTCAGTGACAGGGCAGGATTCCGTGGAGGCCGCTGACAGACAACTGTCTTCAGAGCGGACACAGACACCTCACTTTCCTAACGATGCTCTACCATCTGCTTTCTGTGCTCTGTTGTGATGCAGGAAAAATGAACCCCCCGGCTTCACTTTTCCTCTACTCGGTTTTACGGAGACAAAGAAAAGTTACTTCTTTTCATTTTTCAGTTCAAAACTTCTTAAGCTGCGTCTCTTCCTCATGGTCCCTTTGAGAATAAAAGTCTAGAAATGAAACACAATCCTGACAAGTTTGGAAAATGTGCTTTTACAATTCTCAGTTCAAAGCCAACCCCCCCACCCCCGACGTTGAGACTGAGTCCTGTTTGTTCCCACAGATGATAAGTCCGGCTGTGGGGCCTCTTTTCTGTTTTCTTCTACCAGGGGTGAATGGCTTTCATGCTCTCATCACTATGGTTCCACTGAATCTTCGCCTCTGAGCAAAAGCCCCAGTGGCCAACTTCAGAGGACACCCTGACCTCTGAGCGCCTCGTGTGCAATGTCTTGTTTTAAATGATGGTGGGAGGGCAGGGGAAAGAGGAGGCGGAGGAAAGAGCCCCAGACCCCGCAGTTTATAAATCACCCCGTAACACAGCCGGGATGTGAAAGGCACCCGGCCAGGGGTTGTGAAAGGAAATAATTTTCATTCCCAGCCCTGGGAATTGTGTGAAGCAATAGAACAAAAGCAGCATTCCCCAGGGCTTTTCTGAGAGTAAGATGGAGGGGAAAATGTAAAAATCACAGGAAGGGCAGAGCTAGGAAAGATAGGGAAGCAAAGCAGAACACAGCCAGACGCCCAGCTTCCTTGGCCAGTTGCCTTCAGGACCCAGAAGGCTCCTCTAGGCGTCTCTCTGTGGGGATGGAAACACCTTCTGCCTCAAAGAGTTTGGGGATGTTCTCAGAGGCTTGGTGAGGGGAGCGGACGGGAAGTGGAGATGTGGGTATGGGCTATGCATCTGCATTTGGGGATGAACAGAAAATTGCTTCTATTTTACCTAGATAATAAACAAAAGCTGAAGGCACACGTGATGTTGTGATTCACCCTCACTAGGACCTTACTTGGCCCAAGAGGCACTAAGTGTTTTCAACCATTCCCAGGAAAACATGGGCAGGACCTGACTGCCCCCAGCTAATCCCAGAGGCAGAAGGGGTTGGGAAGGCAACAAGAGTTGAATTCCCTGCCCCAGGCTTCTGGGAGGCAACTGTGTCTTGTGTCTGGCAACAGGCAGGTGTGACCCATAGTTCGGCAAGGTTACAGCGAGTCAGGGTATGCTGAGTGCAAGGGGTAGAGTCCAGAGATGTGGGTTCTTGTCCTGACTCTACTGCTCAGTATCTTGGTAATTCAGCCTCACCCACTATGAAATAGGCTTAGTGACAGCAGTCCTACCTATCTCCAAGGTTTTCTGGGTGAAGATTCAGTAAAATATTAAAGCACAAATAGGACCACGAGACTCATAGTAATGTCGCTACTAACAATTATTAACCATCAAACACATGCTAGGCCTCATATATGTTACACGTTACTTCTGTTCCTGGCAACAATCCCATACTAAGTCAGCTCTTCCAGGCCCTACTCCACAGATGAAGAAACAAATTCAGGGAGATCCAGTAGCCTGAGACCACATGGCTGATGCTGGCCAAGTGCCTGAGCAAGATACATGCTGCCGATGTTGGGACACCAAAACATGCAGGACAGCCTGGAGGTATGGACCCTGGAGCCGGGTAGAGCCAGCTTTCAAGCCTGGCCCTACCACTTACCAGCTGTGTGAGTTTGGGAATGTTGCTTAACGTCTCTGTGCCTCAGTGTCCCCATTGTAAAATGGGAATACTTAGAGAACCTGCCTCGTAGGGATGTCAGATATATACACAAAGCATTTAGAAGAGTTATCCACACTTTGCAAGCCCTTTTCAAGTGCTGGGATTTTTTTTTTTTTTTTTTTTTTAATGCTCTTAGTAAGTGATTTCCCTGCTAGAGCAGGGACAAAGGAAAATGATCCAGCTCATGATTCTTGTTACCTCCCCTGTGTACTTCCCTTCAAAGTCCTTTAGCTCAGCTGTAAGCAAGAACAAACCCACCCAAGACTATGAACCCTGGTAGGTGGTAGCACTGTTGGAGAGAGGACCCAAACAGTTGTTTGGTAGAGTGGCAGATTTTTGTTTTGTTTTTGGAAGAAGAGCAGGGGCCCACAGCCTGGGCTCCCAGCCAGCAGCTTGCCTTGCTTTCTTTGCCCATAGAATATGCCACTTAACTGCCTAGTTATACCCAAGATGGCCAGAAATTGGGAAGCAGGTGCCCTTGCCCTGATTGAAAATGGAGCAGATTCTGTTCAGTGTTTATTATGACTGGAATCATTATTTCCAGCTCTAAATGAATGACCACATCCTGCACTGGGTATCCTGCTGGAGCCTAGTGTTGACTCCGGAGTAAACACTGGCGGAGACCAATTTCAGGTGCCCAGGGAAACCCAGCCAGGCTGCTGACATGCTCTTCGAGCCCCTGGCACTCTCAAGAGAGCCTTCCTTCTTGGATGCGCTTCTCTGTGTGGGAGCCCTCAGGAGCCCACATGCCAAGCTGGGGGGTGTGAACATCCATGAGGAGGGCAGCTCAGCATGGGGGATGGCTGCACCCCTGCACACCACTGCAAGGGCTATGCTCCAACAACATCTGGTGGTTGGCCTGATGTCCATCCACCAAACATCTGGCTGTCACTCCAGAAACAGACTGTTGTTTATGGGCCACAAATGCTTTACTAGGCAGGGAAGGCACGATGAGTCCACGCTGAGCCCCCTCTAGGCTATAGGACCTTGGAGGAGAGGCAGCCCCCTACCCACACACCTGTTAGGTTCATTTCAGGCGGCAACCCCATCTGGCTCGAGCCCCTCAGCTCCCTGCACTCCAGGCCACGGTCCTGGGCACAGAAGACTCAGACCCAGGCAGATGGCGGGTCCGGCTTCTGACCTGGTCTGGCTAGCCAAGCACTGTTACAGAATCACTGGCCTCCAGCCCACCAAGAGTGGTGCACACATTCATTAGTAAGAACCTGAAAACATCATCCACCTTCCTTCCCTAAGGAGGCCAGGGCTTAATGGAGAGCTGCTACAGCCAGTCCTGCCCCACCTCTCCACCCTTGTGCACCAAGTCTCTGGAGATGAAGTTCATGGACGCAGGTGGAGGGGGACACCAGTACGTCAGAATGTCCCTTCTGCTGCCCCTGTCCCCATCTACCCGGCTTTCTCTCGGGTCATCTGAGCCTGGTTTCTGAATGCTGGGGGCCTGGCAGGGGCTGGGATCTCGCCCCTCCTCTAGGTAGCACTGCTAATTCTTTACAGCGAGCCAGACTCCCCACCCCTTCTTTCTCACCCTGTCTTTTTTTCCAACTTTCCTTCAGCTGGAGCTGTGTGTGAGAGAAAGAAGGCGGATCATGTGCCTGGTGGAGGAATGAGATCATTTCTCTCCCCTCTTAGCAGGCTTGCTGTCTGCTAGTCGGGGTTACTGGAAGAAAGCGGGAAAGCTTGATTTCCACAGAGAGCCATCTGGCTCCACCAGACTCACGCTGATGCTAATCTGAGGGTTTCTTTTTCTTTATTCTTTTTTTTTTTTTTTTTTTAATTTTTAAATTTTTTGTTCCTGGGCGTACTTCATCCGCAGCTGCACTCAGACCTGGTCCATCTGAAGGCAAGCGTGCATTCGGTGCCTGTGTTTTTTATACCATTACGCACGCCCTGTCCCCTTGTAGGTGTCAGGACACTATTGTTACCACTGGTGGGTCTATGTAGTTGTAATGTCAGCGCTGTACTTTCAAATGGAAATCAGGCAATTATGCTCCCCATGGAGAAATCTGACAGATGCAGAAGTTTTATACCGCTGGCTGTGCTGTGGGGACAAAGGCGACCCGCGCTCCCAGGAGATGGGGAAATAAACAGAATATGCTTTAAGCGTGCAGAAAAATCTAGGAACTGTGGGATGGGAGTTCATAGATCCTGTGGCTGTTTAACTTCCATACAGGATCATGATAGGTCGATGAACCGCTGAACCCATCCTTGTGAAGGCGGCATTAACAACCCCGGGTACAATGTGCATTCAGACACCGACGGACGCTGCTCTGTGCGTCTGTTTCTCCGTTTCCAAATGTACAGCTTCACAGTGTTTGCCCTTGTTTTGCTTCTCTCTGACAGGGGGCTCAGGTTGGCCTATAGAGAAGAGGAGCTGCTTGCAGCCCGAGGTCTGTGGGATGGAGCCGCTTCCTGTCAACATTCAGTGTTAGACAGGCAGGTGCTCATGCTAGAAAATGTGGCGGCTACGTTATTGTGGCTGGAACTGGTCGTGTACTTGGCATGTGCCCAGCCCCAGCCAAGTGCTCTGGTCCTAGGAGCATGAGGTAGGTAACTGATTTTACGGGTGGGGAAAGAGGAACAGGGATGCATGGATGGCTCAGTCAGTTAAGTGTCTGCCTTCAGCTCAGGTCATGATCCTGGGATCCTGGGATCAAGCCCTGAATCGGGCTCCCGGCTCTGTGGGGAGCCTGCTTCTCCCTTTACCTCTCTCTCTTTCATGAATAGATAAATAAAATCTTTAAAAAACAAAAAAAGAGGGACAGAACTAAGTGCAAGAACTGGGCTTTAGTTCTAGACCCCTCCCTACCCCCCGCCCCACCCCGCACAGCTCTGGTCTTGGTGGTTTACCTGCAGCCTCACTAATGGTTCAATGGAGAGTGGCAGGGGTGGGGATGTGTGAGGCGGGTGCAGAGGTGCACTCGCTCATGTGCCCTTGACAAAGCCCGTAATGTCAGACACATATAGTTGGAGCGAACCAAATAGGAGAGACGTAAATAAAAGTTAAAACTTACGGTTTCCCAGTAGATATCCAGCAGTGAAAATGAATGATTCGTTTGAAGCCTGAAACATGCAGTAAGATTCATCACTCAATGTGTCTAAAAATGAGTTTAAATTCACCTCTATTACCGAAAAGTGAAGTGTCCCCAGATTCTGGTCATCGCTTTCTTCTGTAGAGGAGGAAACAACTAGCAGCAGGCTTTGGCTCATGGCTTTGGACTTCAGGAGTCCCTGAATTTCCCTATCATGTGGCTGCCTTGGACTAACATGAAAGCTGATGACAAACATAATTGAGAGAAAAGGGAAGACATTTTATTTTTCTGAAAATGTATTTGTAAACTAAGCATATGACAAAATTAATAAAACAGCTGTATATAGTAATTGCTGCTACTTTTCCAGATCAACAGGTGCCATTTTGAAAGTCCACAAAACACCATTGCAGGGAGAAAACATTAAAGGAACAAAACCACAGGTTTTAGGAGACGAGATATTTACTAATTGGCTAGTGACTAATAAACAGCAGTCACACATATGGCACTCTCTGATTACCTTATCCCAGGGTGGAAAAACTAAGGGGATTCAAAACTTTTTAGACTGTTAGCTTTGTCTTAAGTTAGGAAAGAAATTAAATATCTGCTGATGGAAAAATTAGCTTTACTTTTTCCATCTCTATTGAGTACATTTGATTGAAATACAAGAACAATAAGCTTGCATTGCAGAAATGAAAAGTATCGTTAAAGTAGTCTCATACATAAAGACCCTAATCCAAAAGGGTTGAAGACACTAATGACAAGCATAAGAGACCGAAGCCATAAATCACTCAAGAACAAGTCACTTAAAAGTTCTTTATGGAAAAATCACTCAAGAACAAGTCCCAAAAAAGCAGCAGGAGCCTTACCCCATGGGGGGTTGGATGAGCCAAGCTGAGTAACCCCCAAGACCAGCCTGGCCCTGTGTCATAGAGACCAACAAGCACTAAGGACCCAAAGGAGAAAAATAGGAGCAAAGAAAATGGGAAAACCATTTAAAAATTGGGAATTAAAAATTTTGAAAATCCAAAAGAGCTAAAGCAGAGGTTAATTAAATAAATGTCATAGCTACTTCTATTCAATTTGTTAGTGTCCAAGATCAGTTATTAGCATTATCTTTCCATAAAGAACTTGGCTTAATGTCTTCATCGTAAGTTCTTTATATATCAAAAAGTATTTTTAATTAAAATTTGACACAAAAAATAAATCAGTTCACACAGAAATCTCTAAAAAATTTTCAGATTAAACCGTTTGCCATACAGTTTTTTTTTTTTTAAACCTCTGATTGAAGAGGAGTTTGGTTTGTTTTGCTTTTTTCTTCTCTTTAACACATTTATTTGAAGATATTATTGTAATCTTGTGATTGTGACATTTTCAAAGTGAGTATGATTGGCAAAATCAGAACTGATTTTGACCCAACTCTTCCAAAAACTAAAGTGTGTGTGTGTGTGTGTGTGTATATGAACCTGGCTCTCAGATAACATGTATTGTAAATGTATTGTAACTCTGTATGTGACTTTGTGTGCATATCACCATAGTACTTAGCATCTTAAGAAAAGTGAACCAGGTTGAAAAAGTGATCCAAAGAGGGTCCAGTAGAAATGTGACAATGCAGGAAAGCTTTCCATCAACCAATCTAGCAAAAACGTATCAAATTTCTTTATACCTGTTTATGGACAATATGCACTTTGAAAAACCATGCCATTTATTAGAAGAGGCAATACATGAGATAGTGAGCAGACCATATTAAAAAAAAAAAAAAACACACGTAGGATTTTTCAGATTACACCTTTCACACCCTCGAGAAAAATCTTTTCAGAGGGAGTCCCAGTTACTCAGTGACTCATGAGTCACAGATCTCAGCTGGACTGAGTTGAAGGAATGATTGAAGGCCATTGGTTTAGATCAAAATGGTAACGGTAGTCATCTTTGGAAGCTAGAATTATGGGTGACTTCATTTTTCTTAATCATGAGTTTCTGAGTTTTCCAAGTAATAATGTGAAGCATTCACAGCATGATGCTTAAATGAGTGGGCACTGGAGCCAAGCCATGAGATTTGGAGTCTGGCTTTATGGCTCATTGGCTTATCCAAAGCAATTTCCACCTTTGGGCTCCCCGTTTCATCTCTGAAGAACGGAAACCATCATAGGGCCTGTTTCAAAAGTTGTTAGGATGACTAGTGAGATAATGCTTGCAGAACACCTAGTATCTTCCATGTGTAACTAACTGTGCAATAAATGTTAACTATTTAAGAAAGATCCTTTCCCGGTCCACGTCTGTACAGTTTCTTACAGAAAGAGAAAAAGTGGAAACCCTAAGTCTCATTTATGAAGTCAGTATAATTTCCATATACCATTTCCCCTGATCCCTGGTGTATGTGGGCACCCCTTCTGTTCCTTCTCTTCTACAGTTCCCTGTGTTTTTCATTCATACATACATTGCAACCTGATGCTAGTTTGTTTGTTTATGTGTTCTGGAAGGAGCTGCCATGGTCGATTTCAAGCTACCAGTGGTTTAACAAATGGCTTGGAAAACTCCTGAATATTTAACAATTAGCATACCACTGGCTAATCTTCTATTTTGACAATTTTGACATATTGAAAATTGCATTTGAAATGGCACTTTGGCTTTGACAATGAGGAAAAATAACCCCCTTCTCTATACTCTCAGACCATTACAAGTAGAACAATTAATCTGTAGGCAGTATTATTAGTGGGGGCCATTGCCTATAACTAAACAGATGACCAGATGGACTATTTTCTGGGTTGATTTTTATTATTGTGATGGTGAAATGAAGATTTCTTGGTAACCAATGGGACTGTCAAAATAGAGTCCATCACATGGATTCCCAAACAGCTCCAGCACCCTGAGGAAATGAGCAGGATTGAACAACTTTGCATTTCTTTAAGATTTCCAAGTATTTTGTTTTCCACATCGAATTTTCCAAACTCAAAAGTCGAAGTAATATAAAAGGTCACATATTAAGATTTTTTTTTCCTATCTCTTAATCTATCCACTTATTGCTCTCATTATAGATAAGCATTTTTAACTGATTTCTTGTTAATTTTTTTTATGAAAATAGCCACAAAACACACATGGGTGTTTTTATTCCCCACATCTACCGACTTTACACAAAAGATGTTATCTACATTGTTCTACACTTTGTTTTTTCACTTAACAACAGAACCTGACATTTTTCCACATCAGTATATAGAGAACATCCTGACTCTTCTTTACAGCTGCATGTTTTCATTAGGTGACACATTAAAGACAGACCCATTTTCCTTGTTCCTCTTCCCCATCAAGAGGTAGATTCTACTTCCCTCCCCTTGAATATGTGTTGGTCTTAAATGATTTGTTCAACTGCAGAATACAGTGCAAGTGAGCCTGTGTGTGGAGGTTAGGCATGAAGAGGCCTGCTGCCTCTACCTTCTGACACTCCCCTGGGAGAAAGATGCTAGGGGAGAAATTGGACTCCCCTGAGACCATCATGTTGTGCGGAAGCCAAGCTAGCCAAATGAAGAGACCACGTGTGGAGAGGTGTTTGGCCAGTCCCTGGCTATTTTAGCCACGCCAGCCTGTGTGCCAGACGTGGCAGTGAAGACCCTGGAGGCCTCCCATGATCTCAGCCCGGCCAACATCTGACTCTAACCCCATGAGAAAGCCCAGCTGAGTCTAGCCAACCCACAGAACACTGAGCGAAAATGAAGCATTTTTGTCCTAATCACTATATTTTGAGGTCCTTTGCTACATAGCAATTGGTAACCTGAACACAATATGCAGATGCACATAATTCACTTAACTAGCCCCTTCTAGATCAACGTTCGGGTTGTTTCCGATCTTCTGTTATGTCAATCAGTGGATGTCATGAATAAACTTACCTATATATTGTTTCTTACATGTGCAGGTTTATAAATTCCCAAAACTGGAATTAGTGAGTCAAAGGACATGCATTTGCAATTTGGTGCATTTTCATTCATTTAAAGTGCCAAATCCTAGCCCATTTTCCTACTGGTTTGTTCTTTTATATCTCAGTTTCTAGAAAATGGGTTCTTTGATATGAGGTATGAATAGTTTTCTCCACTTATCTTGTCTTTTGACTTTGCTTATATTGATTTTTGCTAGGAAGAATTTTATTTTTAAGTCTCCCATATTTCTTCCACTTCTTTTATCTTTTACCATTTGGTCTTTGATCCATTTAGAATTCATCCCGATGCATCTAAATTTGTTTTCTAAATTAGTACTTTTAAAAATCACATATTAAATAGGTCCATATTTTTGTTACTGATTTGAAATGTTACTTTTATCATATTCTAAATTTTAGTATGCATTTAGGTCTATCTGTAGTATTTTTATTCTGATTGTCTATTCATTTGATATCACACTCTTGATTTTTGTAACCAAAAACTATCATTTAATATGTGAGATGGCTAATATGTGCCTTGTTAGTCTTGTTTCAAAGAATTCTTCTGAATAGTCTTCCTAATTAATTTTCTCATGTGAGCTTTAGAATCAACTTGTTGAGTCACAAAATAATCTGGCAGTATACTAATTGGAATTACACACAGGGACATTTAATTTAGGGAGACTTGCCATCTTTAGGAGGGTCACTCCTTTTATCCAAGCATATGGTATGCCTGCTTTTGTTTAAAACTGCTTTTGTATCTTTCAAGATCAGTTTAAAGTTTTTGTTTCATAAAGATCTGGAACATTATTCTGGCTATTTAGCTTTTTTGTTGTTATTCTGAGTGTAAAAAGGTCTTCTATTACATCTCCTAACCAGTTGTTTAAATGTATGAAAGCTTTTAAAACTATTTATTGATTTTATGTTAAGCCATTTCATTAAATTCTTTTTTTTTTTTTTTTTTTTTGGTAGTCTTTTTCAGATGCTCAATCTTACTGGGTCATCAAAGCATACGATTATTTAATTTGTAAATAATGATAATTTTATATCTTTTTAATTCTTATGGGCCTATTCTTTTCTGTTTATAACATTTTTAGCTTATTCTTGACTTTACTAGGAATGCTGTTGGTATTTCTCTTTTAAACATAATGTTGACTTTCAACTTGGTTTATGTTAGCAAGTACACATCTGTTCCTATGTCACTGATTTTCTTTTTAGATCAATAGTGGAAGTTGAATTTTACTACACATCTTCAAATCATCTAAAGAGATAAATACATAGTTTTTTCTTTGGTCATTTATATGGGAATTCATTTAAGGAGACTTCCTAAAATTGAACCATCTTTGACTGGAATAAATCCCACTTTGTCATATTATTACTATTCTTTTTTTTTTTTTTAAAGATTTTATTTATTTATTTGACAGATAGAGATCACAAGTAGGCAGAGAGGCAGGCAGAGAGGCAGGGAGAGAGAGAGAGGAGGAAGCAGGTTCCCTGCTGAGCAGAGAGCCCGATGCGGGGGCTCGATCCCAGAATCCTGAGATCATGACCTGAGCCGAAGGCAGAGGCTTAACCCACTCAGCCACCCAGGTGCCCGTATTACTATTCTTTTAATGTGTCATTTGAGTCTATTTCGTAGAATTTTGCTTTGTATTTTTAAATAGCTTTGGTTTTTAAATGTTGTACAATTATTACCAGGTTTTTGTATCAATCTTAAGCTCAGTTCTCGTGTCCTGTTTAATAAATCTTTCCTACACCCATATCCATTTCATTTTGTTTGGTTTTCTCATTTTTTTATCCTCTAAACTCCTTACTGTGTTTTATCATTGTCTATTTTCTCTCTCAATTCATCTTCATTTCTTTGACGGTTTATTTTTTCTCCCGTTTCTACCCTGAATCTCTCCAGCTCACTCTTGGTCTCTTGTCTTGCTGTCACTGCCATTGGGTAGGACAGTCACACCTCTCCTTTGTGCCCGGCTTTGTAGAGGTAGGCACAAATATTTATGACTGTGCCATTAAATATTTCACATCTGTAGTAAAACACCTTTTACTATTTTCATCCACTCTTTGGCAGCACTTCACCTGCCATTTGCTTTTCCTGATCTTTCTCTTGTTTCATTTCTTGGATCTCTAAAATAATTGGGGTAGGTTATTTTTAATGTCTCACCTTGGAGGCCCACGAGTTTTTCTTGGAGCAAATATTTGCAGGATCACATCCTAGCCTACTAGGGATTTTCGTTATGAGCTAAGATTTTGTACATGAGTTTTAAATCTATTCTCCCCAGCCAATAAAGACAGGCAGCTATGGGGGTTTTCAAAAAGCACCTCTCTTCTTTTTTGTTTCTTGCAGATAGGGCTTGCCAGGCAAGAAAGAGTGTGTGTGTGTGTGTGTGTGTGCGCACGTGTGCGTGCTTTCATCTCGTCATTTCTACTTTTCACACCTAAATTGGGTCCAGAAAGTTCTTGCTGCCCTTATTTGTGCATGGTTTCCTCTGTAGTGACACATGAAACTCAGATTCTGCTCCTTACCTCATCTCTCCCTTTTTATGAAGGTATTTTTCTGACTCATCTTGATTTCTGAAGCCGTATACTCTTCTCTCCTCTTTTTCATGCCCCAGCCGGCTCCCCTGCTGGGTGGGAGCTATTTATCTATCTATCTATTTATTTATTTATTTATGCTGTTTTTTGCTATTTCGCTGTTCTTAGTTTTAGCTCCCTCTTAGTTTTGCTGAAAATGGATATTTTATTTTCATTTTTTATTTTACTTTTGCCTTCCACAACTTCAAAGAAGGGGAGAGACAACTCTCCCATTTTTATACTCAAACTGGGAAAAGTCCATGGACATTCATATTTCAAATTCCATGTGAACAGTCTAAAGGATTGAAGCTGTGAATATGGTGAAAATCTTCTCACGGAAAACAATATGTAACTTACTTTCCAGAGCATGGAGATGTTTTGAAGCCTAGGATGGATTTAAAGTATTCCGGATATTTTCTTGGTTTATCACTGGGGCAAATCATTTCTCTGGACCTCATTTCTCCAACGAAGGGAAGGATTTCTAAAGCCTTATGGCAGAGTGGACAACCCAAGTTTTAACTCTCAGAAATGAATCACAGATGGTGGAAATTAGGCTCAAGGATACTTAGATGGGGTAGAAGACCTTCCTGGTCTAGGAGCCCAGTGTTCTTCCCTAAACAATTCTCTTCCATGTGCTGGCCTGCTCTGCCAGAAATGCATGGACTATGGTAACATTTCCAGTCCCCAAGCCCGTTGGCTCCCCTGCCTTCCTTCCTATCTCCATGGCAGTTATTTAAAAACCAGACATTTTAATACATATCGTATTGATATAATCAAGAATACAACCACGATAATTAGATCCACTCTGCTGTTAATCCCCCAATGGCCAAATCCAGGGTGTGTTACGGTGACTACATTTTGTCTGTTCAGGCTAGTGCTCTGGAAACTATACTCCAAACAAAGGGGCATTCATTTACTCAAACTTTAATCAAACAATTGTAGGCAAATTAGCCATTTTTAAAACGGACAAAACACGTCTTTTACCGAGCTTATCTTTTAAAACAAGACAAAACAAGCAAAAAAACTCATTGGTACTTTTGATCACGTTTTAAAAACTGAACCCTGCATCTCAACCGTTTTTCACTGTTCACTAATGAAATCAATGCAAATAACCTTGATATTTGTTAAAAGAAAAAAAAGTTAAAAATTCATTTTCCAAAAATATATTTGCTTAGAAATTCTTTTTACCTTATGAACTTTCTTGGTCTTATAAACCTGTCAGCAGAGCAAACTGGGAGCCAGTTTCCTGCAGCCATAAACCCCACCACCCTTTTTACGAGTCTTTATTCTTTGGAAATGTAAACTCTTGTGCTGAAAAGCATTCACTGGGAAGATAAATGAGTAGTAAAATGATTAGTGCCCATTTAATGATTTCTTACCTCTGGGCTGGTTGACAACTGAGACCCGAAGGATGGGCTGTGAAAGCAGACTTCCTCTCCGCACCTGGGTAGATGGGGTCTTCCTGGGGCCTTGCCTGGGCCTGCTGACCCCAGGGCCTCTGCACAGCTGCTCCTGGCAGGACACTTAGTCTTTGGGGTGTCTCCTTGGAGCGCACCCTCTAACCACAAATTATCTTGAAACCTGTCACTGCCATCTTCCGGCCATGACACCAGGCCGGGAGAAGGGAAATGATATCCCGAAGAGATTCTTCACACCCCTTAGGAGCGAGACTGTATCCTCCTGCGACCTCACCTGTTTCTCCTTCTGAGGAAGGGGCGGACCCTTCCGCCTCCTGGCGCCTCGCCTCAGGCCACGCCCACCTGGATCCCAATCATTCCAGTTCAGGGGCACCTGCGGGTCTCTCCTCCGCCAACCCCCCCACCCCCACCCACAATCCCCAACGCTCTCTTTCTGTGGCTCTTCTCTTATTTTTGTGAAGCTACATTTCCTGCCATTCGACACCCCGCAATCCCCATGTCTCCCTTTCTGGGGCTCTGCTCTTCTCGTGTGAAACTACATTTCCATGTAGTTTCAGGCTACCTGAAGACCTCCACCGGGCTTTCAGGCTCTGGGCAAGCTACCGTCACCCAGCTGACCTCGAGCTGCTCCTGGATTCCCTGAGCAGCCATGCCCAGGGGCTGGAAAAGTTAGGATCGCTCACAGCTCTGCCAGTTAACAGCTGATGGGCTTCTGAGCCTGCAGTACTTCCCTGGAGAAAAGTTTAAAGACGGCAAATGGATGGCCTTACATTTGAAGGAAGAGGGGGCTTCCCCAAGTCAGTAGGTACCATATGCAGCTCATTACTGAGAATGAGCTCTTGCCAAATATTCAAAATCCGTATTAAAATTAATTGGCCTCAGCATATATATGTCAAGCGACGCGTGTAAAACAGAGCGTGGTACCGAGAGCTGGTGCAGACTGCGGTCATGGTTGAACACATCGTTCTCAGGAATGACGGCATCAGGATATTCGTAGGAGGGACCCACTCTGAAATCACCCTGATTTTTATGGTTTTGAGTTCTTCTGCTTGTCCTAACTGGTCCCGTCTTCTCATGTTGTTGAGATAAAAAGGTGGTGTTTTTTCTTAGTGTGCCTGCCCACTGGCTGTGAGCTAGGAAACCAGAAATGAGTTTTAGGAAGTCTTTGAAAATAAGAATAAATTGGCCTTGAGTGGAAGCCTGGACCTTGCGAAATACAGTTTTCAAAGGCAGGGTCTAGCGTGGAATGGTAGGGCTCTGGGGGCGTTGGGAGGTGCTGCGCCTTGAAATCCCAGCGCCCAGACACTGCAGACCAATTCTATCAGACTTTGCAGGGGAGAGGCCCTAGCGTGAGTGTTTTTTCAAAACTTCCAGATGACTCCCAACGTGCAGCCAAGGTTGAGAAGCCTTCCCTGGTGCCCATACTGTGTGTCACCCTATGTGATGGGATTACCCAACCTGGGGTGGGGGAGAGAGGAGATGGGGAAAGCCAGGGAGCTTGCATCCAGGCCATTGCTCCCTGTGTCTCCCCAACTTCAGCTGCAGAAAATTCTTCTTGAGAAAAAAGGTTGACTGGCTTTGACTGTATTAAATTTCCTGAATCATTTTTTATTCTGCTTTTTGAGGAAGAGTGTACATTCTTTATTTGTGTCATGGGGATCTAGTTAATCAATTGTAATATTTCTTAGTTCTTTGGAGAATTTTCACAGGATAGATTTAACTCCAGCTCTCTGAGGTTGTTTTCACTTTAACTTAAAAAATAGGTAATAAACCACTTCATAAATGTCAAGTACCATGCATTGTGTCCCCACAATGGTGAGTTGAGGGGTCCTGCAGACAACTCCCATGTTTGAATATCTGCTGTAAGGACTCAGAGAAGTTGTCAAATAGTTGGATTCACAGCTTAGATTTCTTACAGTGGTGTACTAAGGGTACACAGCCAGAGCACAAGGGACAGAGACACCGGTGGAGTTGGGAGCAATCATGTACCGTCTCCTTAAGCTCTCTCTCCCTCCCTGCTTCCTGTGAGGGGTCACAGAGTGTAGCTAAATCTTTGCATACATTCCTGGTCATCTCCTATATTTCTAACAGTAGGTATAGCTGAAGCAAAGAGACTACAGCATTTTAAGGCTTTTGATATATTTTTCCCCAACTTGGCCTCCAGAAGTTACCCCCTTTTTTTTTTTTTTTAAGATTTTATTTATTTATTTGACAGAGAGAGATCACAAATAGGCAGAGAGGCAGGCAGAGAGAGAGAGGAGGAAGCAGGCTTCCCGCTGAGCAGAGAGCCCGATGTGGGGCTCGATCCCAGGACCCGGAGATCATGACCTGAGCCAAAGGCAGCCGCTTAACTCACTGAGCCACCCAGGAGCCCAAAGTTGCCCTTTTTTAATATCCTTCCTAGCAGTGGCCCATTTCCCTCATCTTCTCTGGCTCTAAGCAGGACTGTTTTCTAGAAGTCCTTGACCATCTTACAAGGAAGGAGTATCTCATTTTATTGGGGTATCAGTGACCCACATGCTGAGGGTGAAACATGTGAGGCCGTGGCTCCATGGAAACTAGAGACACAGGCCATATGGTCTCTGCCTGCAGGCTGCTCACAGGCCAGGTGGGAAAGAGCCTTATGCTGTGGCAGCAGGCATGCAGAGGAATGGGCTTTTTTGAAAGGACTGGGGTCTTACTGCTATTGATCTACTTTTAGTTTTCCTGTGAAGTATTTCTGAAGGAGGAATCAATAGAATCATATATCATATAGCATATATAAATATATACCAATTTAATAATACAATATAGGTTAAACAATAAAGTAGTTTATGGAAAGTAGGGGGCTGCCAGCTAGAAAAAGGATAGAAACTGAACTTTGGAAATTGGATGACTAAGAAAAGAAGCAGATTCAGGTTCAAGGAAACAGTACCTAGAGGGGCCTGGGCAAAGATAGGGGTAGGGCTCATTTTTATGCTTGTCTTTTTAACTTTTGGGGGGGACTATATCATGAATTACTATGTAAAGATTTAAAGAGTCATGATTTTTTTATAATTTAGGTGTGTTGAATTTAAAGTATTAGTAGTTCTTTAAAGTTCAGAGGCCAATGGAGTATGAGGTTGGGGCACAGGTAAGAGAGTGGGGCTTCCTGTGACAACTCAGGTGTCACCAGTATTCGGTGGCTTTGGTCACTAAGGAGTGGGTTACATTTGAGGCAGTGAGTGAGCAAGTCTGTGTGTGTGTGTGTGTGTGTGTGTGTGTGTGTGTGTGTGTAGAGGGGTGGAGTGGGGAGGGAGGGAGAGAGAGAGAGAGAAAGGAAGCAATAGGCCAAAGACACAATTGGACAGTGGAGTCAGTGGAAGACAGAACTGTTCCGACAAGCCTTTCTGAAGTTGGGGCAGCCTTATACCTGTGGGAACATGGTGCCCACACAGAGGTTTCCCAGAAGTGTCTTTTTGGAGGAGAAAGAGATAAGGGACAGCCAACATGTTAGCTGGTTCTCCTGCCCTGAAATGAGGTCCTGAGAGGCAAACCGATTTGCACAAGGAGGCACAGCACACCTGACAGTAAATCTCTAGCATGGGCAGTTGTTTTGGGCCAAAATATACACCGGCCTCCAATGACTGGGCTTGGGATGATGCAAGGAGAGGACGGAAAAGGATCTTAACTCCACAACTGTATGTTGCACTCGGTGTCAGGCTCTTGGTTCTTACCCAAATGGCCTGGAGTCCAAACGGGTGATTTCTGCTGAGCGCTCCCTCTTGGAAGCCTGTCATACACCCGATTTCCACAGCAGGTTCTGAGTTGTGTTTTTGAAGAGGAGGGTTCACGTATCAACTACAGAAATACTGAAAGGTCTTCAATGTTAAAGCAAATTTCTCTGTGTGAAAGGAGGTGTGGAAAAGACCACAGAGCACTTTCCAGAATGAGGTTCTACTTACCTGCTGGAACTAGAGAACCAGAACAAAGTCGTTTCTGGAAGAAGAGGTTTGGGTCCGCAGCGAATGCAGGAAGATGACTGAGTGGGTTCTACCCTACTCCTCTTGTGTGTCATGTGGATGCACCAGCTCAAATCTCTGGGTATTTTTGCACAAATCTCTTCACTACCATCCCCTTTCCCCACCAATGTATACACTGTGCATCAGAATTCCCCACTAACTTACTTTTTGGTCTCTACTTGCAACTTTCCCATGTCTTATGCTCTTACTTAAAAACACACACACACATACACATACTAGACTTCTTTAAAAAAAATGAATCAGTGTTTATACCTCCAGCAGATTGTAAAACGTACATGTCCAGGTATCATTTTAAATTAGTAGCTGCCAAACTGATAAGGAGTAAAGAAAAGTCAGGCTTTTTCTTTTTTCTTTTATGTCAGGGTAGGAAGTTGGCTCGTAAGAGTTTTTACTGTGGAATCAAGTTTTGATAGTCAGCACACAGACCTACCCCACGCTCATCTAGCTCCAGGAGGGGACACAAGTCAACAGGGTCAGGTTTCAGAAATCACCCCCATTTCACCATGTACCTTCCTCTCCCACTGTTTTGAAATGAGAACCATGGTACTGTACCATGGGAGATAGGCCAGGGCTGAGGGGTGACATGGCTTGAGTTCTCACACTCTGGGCATTCTGGGGGTGCATTCAAGTTCATGACAGAGTGGCCTCAAGGACAAAAGGCCATTCATTACCCACATGCACTAGTGGTGTTAATCAAAGAAGTGAATCTTTACTGGTTACTTCCTTAAAGCACACCTTTTGGCATAAGCAGAATTTCTAGAAGGTACAGAAGAAAAAATCTTAGCCCCTTGAGAGTGTCTTAAGTTATAGAAGAAGCAGCCCGGCTTTGCGTTGGACTTGCTGTCACTCTGTCACTTGCCCCTTTTCTGTCTTTGTGCTGCCACCTAGAGAGAAAAGGAAAACATGTTGTATTCTGGCAAGCTGAAGTAGTCACCTTAAACCCCAAGCACTAGCTGCACCTTCTAGAACAAAGAAGCAGGGTGGGCTGTTTTAGTTCTGAGAAATAGCAACCTTACACTTTTGCTTCTGAGGGAAGACTTCAGGTAAGGGGTGGGGTCCCCATCCTGGCCAGCCTCCCTTTCTGAGCTCATTTTGGGACTATAATTAGTCTCCTGGAGGAGCGTGCATGGGTAGGAAGCGTATTTTCTTTCCACTGTGCAAAGGGAGTGAAATACAAAATCTTCACATCACCCAGATTTGTGGAATGAACACCATCATTTCAGAAGAAAACCAAAGATATAAGAAACATATGAAAACAAGGTTTTAAGTTGAATAATTCTTTTTTTAAGATTTTATTTATTCATTTGACAGAGAGAGATCACAAGTAGGCAGAGGCAGGCAGGGGGGTGGGAGAAGCAGGCTCCCTGCTGAGCAGAGAGCCCGATGTGGGGCTTGATCCCAGGACCCTGAGATCATGACCCAAGCCGAAGGCAGCGGCTTAACCCACTGAGCCACCCAGGTGCCCCTAAGTTGAATAATTCTTAAGCCCTCTTTCTACTCACTTCCTTTTTCTTTCATTTTGAAAGACAGGTGCTTTTTTTTTTTTTCCTCTAAAAAGTAGGAGGCCAATGTATAAAAAATAGATAAATGTAGATTTGCTGGGAGCAGTAGTGCCACTAGTGGCCCCTAACGTTGCTCTAAAGAATGCCTTTAATGTGTTTAATGATGACATGCAGCTTTCTGACTGTATACAAGGTCAAACATAATTTACTCTGTAGCTATTATGTTCTCAAAAACATTTTTTTTAAGTTGATGAAAATCATATTTCTATGCCATAATGTGGAGGAGTTGAGGTCAGACCTTCCCTAACCAGCTGCCTCTGCAGAACCCTGTCACCCTCTGCTCAGCCTTTTCCATAGACACCCCCCCTCCCCACACACCGCACTCCTAGAGCAGAAACATCTTGAAGGCAGGTGCTTTTGTGGGCCACACTGACAGTTGCATTTCTAGTGCCTAGAACATTTGGCATGTAGCAGGTGCTCAGTATAAAGTCTTAAAGGGATTCATGAATCTGAGCTTGTCCCTGGGCTTTTTTTCTTTAGAAAAGAACAAATCACAAGACTAACTTTACTTGTATACACATTCTGATTAAAACACATGTGTAAGGTTAACAATTCTTTGAACATCTATGAAGTCAGTTCCTCTATAAATCATATTTGGTGATCCCTCCCTCTCAAATAGGCTTGA
Organism: Mustela nigripes; assembly: GCF_022355385.1. Classification (NCBI taxonomy): domain Eukaryota; kingdom Metazoa; phylum Chordata; class Mammalia; order Carnivora; family Mustelidae; genus Mustela; species Mustela nigripes. The sequence goes on from NC_081571.1 coordinate 22,812,623, forward strand.
TTAATGTGAGACTATCAAAATAACATTAACAAAAGTACAGTAAATGTGAAAAGGCTGACAGCTGAATTAAAGATCTGACATGCAAATACACCAGCTGAGTAGCTTTACTTCAATTCTGGGCGATCACTGTTGAGGATAAATTGACAAGCAGAATTCATTTTTAATAGAGCAAGATGATATAGCACAGTAAGTCTGATTTTTCCTTCCTTAAAATAAAATTCACAATTAAAACAGACTTGTGAGGGGAAAATGGCCATAAAGCCACACACACAATGGTATGAATAAGAAGCTTAGGTCAGTCAGTAGAAAGGAAAGAATCCTGGGCTTGAGGGTAAAAAGGTAGTGTGGAGCCTGCCACTTTCAGTCCGTGCCACCTATTTTCACCAGCATGGAACGGGGTACACCCCCTTTCTGGTCTACATCAGGGGTTTGTTGTGAAGATCAGAGTTGCTACTGTAAGTGATTGCTGCAGACACCGTAAAGGACTATTAAACATAAAGTAGGGAACCTCTTTGTCAGTCTAATGACCCTGAAGAGTATATGAATCCCAGCATAGGAAAGGTGTATAAATCTTGTCATTTCTTGCTATTATTCAGACAGTCAAAGCCAGTGGCCATCTTCCAAGGACATTAAGAAAATGCTAGTGCCCTTCCCATCCTGGACCGGGAGGAGCTCTCTGTCTTCCACGAAGAGACTGACTGCATCTAACTCTGGTGCTCTCCAAAGCTTGGATTAGTCCTGGAAAGAGGGCTATTTGGGAGGACGTATGTGATTCCAGGTGTCTAGTCAAGCTAGGTCATCTTTAATAGCAGATGACGTGACTTCCCAGGTGTAATGGAAGTCAGTTCCTCTGGGCAGAGGGAGTTTGGTGTGGAGAGTCTGGGAGTCAGAGGTCCTGAGCTGACCTTCTGGTTCAGCTCCTTATTAGCTGTGTGACCTTGGGCTTTCAACTGTAAAATGGGGAAATAATACCAATGGTGCCATACTGTTTCTGGAAGGAGTAATCACATAAATTCATGTGAAAAGTGCTTAAAACCTGCAAAGCACTTGGTCAGCCTTTGACAGTACTTCCCGATAATTGTGCTCTTCACATTTCTTTTTACTACAAGGTAATGTAATCTATGGAAAATGAAGAAAAGATGAGAGAGCCCGAGAGCCAGAGTATGGGGAAAATTTAAATTGAAGATAAACCAGACATACAAAGAAAAGAATGTTGGTAATCTGAGATCCGTTTCAGAAATATGTATGGTTTGACGAAAATGATGGAGGTGTGTGTACATAGCGGTTTTCTAGATTGAAGAAAGTTTTAGAAGCCTGCCCCATATAAGCACATTAATCAAAAAGATAAACGATGTAAGTAAGAGAAGCAAAGGGCCAAGGGATTTAAGCAAGCCCTTTGGGCTGGCTGTCACTATCCTGGCTGCTATGGTGCCCACCCTATGACTCTAGCCGTTGTGGAGGTTAAAGGACTTACACGTAGAGCAAAGAGTTCAGAACAGTACTACTCCAAGAATGTGGTAGATTGGTTAATAGTATTGCATTATTGTAAATTTCCTGGGCTTGATAATCACTATGGTTATGTCAAGTGTTAACATTAGAGGAAGCTGGGTGAAAAGTATATGGAAACTCTACTGTTTTTGCACCTTTCCTGTACGTCTAAAATTATCTTGAAGTAAAAAATAAAGAAAAAAAAAAAAAAAAGAGAAAGAGACCCAGAAGTGACAGCGATGATGCAACCAGTAGACATTTATGGAGTTATTATAACTATAACAAAATATTTAAAGAAAACACAATGAGACAAATGGAAAGACATAAAAAAGAACCAAATAGAGCATCTAGAATTGAAAATTCCCTTATTTGAAATAAAAATTCACTAGCTAAGGTTAATGGAAGATGAAACACTACAAGACAAAGTAAACTTGAAAATACAAGAAAACTGTCTAACATGAACATAAAATAAAACAAAATCCAGAAACTCAGTGAAAGGATGGTGGATTATTATCAAGTGGTCTAACATACATGTAAATGAAGTCCTGGAAGCTGAGGGGGTGAGAAGAAAAAAAGCAGAAAAATATTTAAAGAAACACTGGCCAGAAATTTTCCAAATTTGATGAAAATTACAAACTCAAAGATTCAAGAAGCTCAATACACCCACAAACAAGTTAACACAAAGAAAACCACATCAACATGTCATAATCAACTTGCTGAAAACTAGTGATAAAGAAAAAAAATCTTAAAAGAAGCCCAGGAGGAAAGGGGACACCCTTTAATATAAAGTAGAAGAAATACAAAAAGTATCACAGATGTCTCATTAGAAATAACATGAGCCACAAGACAATGATTCTCGGACAGTATCAAAGAAGTTAAAAAATATTCAGCTAGGTTAACTAAGAAAACAAAAAAGATACACATGACCAACAAGGTATGAAAAAAGAAATGACTACAGATGCACAGATATAAAAAAGATACTAAAAATATGAGAAATGTTATGCCAATAAATTTGACAACACAGATGAAACAAAGACATTTCTTAAAAGACATAAATTAAACTAAAACTGGCATATACACATGCAAAAGAAAATTAGAATAGCTCTATCTCTATTACAGAAATTGAATTAGTAATTAAAAACATTCTTAGAAAGAAAATTCCAGGCCCAAATGGCTTTATCTGTTGAATTCTGTCCAATATAAAAGGAAGAAACAATTACTAATCTCATATAAACTCAGAAAATAGGTGATGAGAGGATATTTCTCAATTCATTTTCCAAGGTCAGTTTTGCTCTGATACCAAAACTAGACAGAATATTACAAGTAAGGAAGACCACAGACCAACATTCTTCATGAATGGAGATATAAAAACCCTTAACAAAATATTAGGAAGTAAAACACAATACTGTATATGAAAAGAATAATCCACTACAGACCAAGTAGGGTTTATCCCAGGAATATAATGGTATTTTAACTTTCAAAAATAATCATTGTAGGGACGCCTGGGTGGCTCAGTTGGTTAAGCAGCTGCCTTCGGCTCAGGTCATGATCCCAGCGTCCTGGGATCGAGTCCTGCATCAGGCTCCTTGCTCGGCAGGGAGCCTGCTTCTCCCTCTGCCTCTGTCTGCCATTCTGTCTGCCTGTGCTTGCTCTTGCCCTCTCTCTCTCTGATAAATAAATTAAAAAAAAAAATCTTAAAAAAAATAATAATCATTGTACTTCACATATTAAAAGACAATGTTATTAAAGGAAAGCTACAGGAGCATCTCAATAAATGAGGAAAAAATACGTGACAAAATTCATATCCATTCCTGATCAAAACTCGGAATAGGAGAGAAATCTACAAAGACTACACACATTGATGGATAGAAGGAATGAGCACATCCTGTGCCTAGATTTTGGTTTCTAAATATCATTCTCCATGAAAAGGAACCTTGGCTGTTTAGGAGAAAGGCTGATTTACAGCTTGAGCAGAAACAGGACAAGCGCCTGGAAGACCCTGGCACAGAAGAACCCACTGGACAAAATACAAAATCTACAATTCCATACTGATATAAGTTCATAAATGAATAAATAAGCAGAGAAAGAAAGCTATTCCTCTTAAAGAAAATGTCAGCTAAATATGAAAGAAATAATAAAGACAAAATGAAGGAGTTAGAAAAATCACCAGTCGATTCTAAACTTTGTCGGTGAATGTTTGATAAGGAATAGCATACTTAAAAGTCCCCAAGAATTTCCCACAAATTGCCTATTAATAACAAAGAAAAAAGTAGTAACTCTACAGTGGATAAACCTGTATCAAAGTGAATGAAAGTGAATGTCACTGGAAGTGGGTCACACTAGGGCTCCTGAGACAGTTCACTGAGAAAGACACATCGTTACCTCTGTAGGTACCCATAAGGTATTGCTTGAATCTAGTCAAGACGAAACATCAGGCAAACTCAAAGTGCGGAACATTCTGCCAAGTAACTAGCCTGTACTCTTCAGTAATGTCAATGTCAAGTAACACAAAGACCAGGTGAGAAATTCTCCAGATTAAAGACTGTAACGATAACAAAAACGAAGTCTCAGTGCTAAACAGTTTAACCATTTTCTTAAATATGGCCCCAAAATAGAGTGTTCCTATGCAAAATTATTCCTTTCAGAACACTGGTCAAAATGGGAAGGTTAGCACGATTCTAACACTAAAACCTAATAGCAATATTGCTTTTGAATACAGAAGAGAAAATTCTAAGTAAAAGCCCAGAAAAACAAATTAACAGCTAGATTTGACATAGCTAGCCCAGAAGCATACACTGTGGTATTCTTTATACAAGGTCAGGGAGGGTTTATCATGGAACTCAAGTACAGTTCAACAGTGATAAAAACCCCCTCATCACCTCAAGAGGTGCTAGAAACATATTTGATAACAACCAACACCAATTACTAATTAAAACCTTAAGGAAACAAAGTATGAAAGGAAACATCAAAAATAGATATTCTTTATCATATTAACAACAGCTAGTGTCAGAATTAATGGTAACATACATTAATCAAATCACAAATCAGACCGATTGACTACTATTACTACTCTTCAACACTGTTCCAGGTATTATCACCCATGTAAAAGGATATAAAGGATATCAAAGAGGTATAACTATTAGAATTGCACCCATTTTTTCCCAAGATTACATACCTTATGTATCAAAACCCCAATATGAATATAATAAAGTTAAATTAATAGTTTAGTAAATTGGTTATTTAAAAGATAAATATGTAAAAATATAGAAGTTTACCACAAAATACCCAGTTAGAAGATGTGACTAAAAAATAGATTTCATTACTAGACAAAAATACCCAGATATATGCCTAAAAAGAAGTATTTAGAACCTATATGAAGATGAAAAGCAAAATAGTAACAGAAGGTATGGTTAGGATTTTAGCAAATAAAGAGAAATCCTATATTCCTAAACAGCAAAAAGGAATTTTATAAACATGTCTGTTTTTCACCCAAATAATTTATGTGTCTAACAAAAATCACAATAAAAAATCCCATTGGAACTTACTCTTGAACCCTGACAAAATAATTGTAGAGATCTAATGGAAAAATCAACAAGTAAGAAAACAATCATATTAGAGCTTTATCTCACAGCATATTTAAATATAAATTTTGTAGATGATTTAAGTAATTAAATATAAAACAAAAAATTATTAAAAAATCAGAAGTGACTGGTTAACTTACCTGCAAAGGAAATGTATGTAAATCAATGTAAAGAAAAAGTTAATATATATATATAATAGATATAGATATAAAGTATCTATCTCTCTCTATATAGTGGTATGTTACCATACACAAACACACACACACACACACACACACATATATGTGTGTATCTACGTAAAAACCAAAAACATCTGCATGACCCAAAAAAATCATACACAAAATTGAAGACAATTTGTAGACCAAGAAAAAATTTACAATGAACACAGTGGACAAAAACTGTCTTTAAGTTATAGAATATCTCTAAGAGTCCATAAGAAAAACACTGACACTGCCACAATTTAACAGAGGACATACACAGATAATTCTTTAGAAGATGATGAATGGTTAAGTAAACGTGAAAATGTTCACCATTACTACTAATGGGGACATGTGAATTAAAATGACAATAAAAATGCCTTTCCCCCTACTTATTTGCAAAGCTAACATTCAAAGTTAACAAGGGGGCAGTGAATAAGATAACAAATGAAACGACCATGTGTTAAAGTGTAAGATCCTGTATGCTTTCTACAAAAGATCTACCCACAAATACATATTTGGACAATTCTGTTATAAACTGGGAAGCCCACATCTAAAATCCATTCTAAGGGATCAATAAAAGTTGTAAACCAAACATTGACTTGTAATCTGATTCTTCAAAGAGTGAACACTTGAAAGCAATTTAAATGTTCAAAATAGGGTCATGGTCATTAAATAATCACATATCCAAATAATTAAAAAAAGGACCATCACTAAAAAAGCATATTTATGAAGAATACTTTAGTAGCCTGGGAAAATGCTCACAAAATGATGCTGCCAAGAAAGAAGATAAAATTATTATTATTAACAATAATAATAATAAAAAAATTATTACAAGAACACGTGCCATATGATCTTTGGGTAATGTCACGTTGGGCGATTACAATTTTAATATTATGCATTTCTCTATTTTCTACAACAAACACAGATTCATAGGGCAGAAAATACTCAACAGAAGATTCACTAAAAACTCAAGGCTTTGAAAAAGTAGTGGTTTCTCTGATCGCGGTTATCGGATTCTGTCCGTATGCTGAAAATCATATTGTTGTCACTTCCATGTGGCAGACTGGCTTAAAAGAACAGGCATACACTCAAATATTGTCACACGCCAGTTTATTGAGGAAACTGTGATGCTAGCGAGAGGTTAACTCTATTCACTTGATTACTTTTCATGATGTCAAACAAGAGTCTGAAGGCTACAAGCCATGAAGTTACACAATGACTTTCCCATATTTTGTTCAGAAACACAAAAACCAAATACCAAGAAATGTTTGACTCTGAAAATTGCCCTCTTTTTTTTTTTTTTCAAAAGGTGGTAATTAAGGGTCGGGAGGCACAGTGGTATGGGGGAAGGACAAAAATGGAACATGTAACAGGCAAATATTTTGGCTAGATTTCATTTTCCAAAGTTTCAGATCTCTCCAATTTTTTTTTTATTTTTTGTAGCGAAAAAGGAATCAATACTTTTCATTCCACTCTTGTCAACTTTAGCCAAAGCCTTCTGAGCTGCAGTCATTTTGCTATTTTTCTGTTAAGGAAAATAAGAGAAGAATTATTACAAATGTAACTAACTTTTATAAATCGTACATGCAAATCAAACAAGACCGTGCATGCATGTCTCAAGGTTCATGAAGAGAACTACTGGCTACTAACATGCTTCATAAGGGAGTTATTATTATTATTATTAATTTATTTATTTATTGTTAATCTGATTTCCATTCACAATTCAGACCTAAGACACAAAATCCAGTAAAAGAGGCGGGAGACCAAACTGCCGCCTTCTAAGGAGTGGAATGCTACAGCCAACGGTTTACTTTACGGGGATAATTCTGGAGGGTGTATGAAGTACAATAACACCAACAAAGGAGCTGACACAGACGCAACTGTCAGAGAGGAATGCCAGCCTGGCGGTTCTGCGCAATGAATAATTCACCACCATGGACTGGTGCATTTTACTCATAGGCTCTACGGGAAACCAAGGACAACACTATTATATTAAAAAAATAACCCGTACCGAAGAGCATCCTGGACCAGCAGGATGACTGCCCCAGTTTTCCTCCAACAGAGAAATACTTGCCAAAAAGCTGACTCCAAGTAACTCTGCCTTTGAAATTCCTGGTCCCTGTGTTTTGTTTGTTTGTTTTGCTTTGGTTTGGTTTTGTGCCATATCCTGAACTAGCACTGCCGGCAGGTGAACAGCTGCTGACTCTGCTTCAGTGCATCTCACCTTCTCCAGCAGAAGCAAACCTGATGGGACTCAGCAAAGGGAAAAACTCATCTGTCTCCCTGAGAACGGGGAGACAAAGTCACTGTCAAAGAAGCTTTTACAGGCACAGTATATGATCCCTGAAATCTTGCTTCTCACATTCTGTCACTTACATCTTAGGAGGTTTATTTTTTGGCTGAATGGTGAGAAGTGATGGCTCTTTGTGACCAGTTATCCTCTGTATTTAACAGACACATCCTGGCCCAGCCCTATTTCCCTGGGGCTGTGCCCAAGTAAATGTAACAAAAAGCCACAGTTACAAGGATGGGGCAGAATTAGTACTTGCAGAGAAACTCAATGTCCCTGCTTAGGAAGCCATGGAGATAATTGGCTATCTTGCCAAATCTCAGCTGGGATTATACCCGTGACATCACATGCCCAGATAAATTACATATAGATCAAAGAATAAAATCTATAAAAAAAATTAAATGCTAAGGAGAGAGAATGTTGTTAAAATCTAAGAGGAAGTGAATTTATCTTGGGATGGACAAAGTCTAAGTATAAAAATAATGAGAAAGTCACAAGGAAAAACAATTCCTACATTTCATCTTCATAAAAACTTAAAACTTTAAAAAATCGAATGAAAGGCTAAACACAAATTACAGAGTTATTTGTACCCTATATGTCATCAAGTGTTAATAATTCCTAATCTAGAATGAGCGCTTAAAAATCAACAAGAAAAACACTATCCCAATACAAAAAAATGGGCAAGGGACATGAACTGACAACTTCTAAAAATGCAAACGGGCAAATAAGCATTTGGAAAAACAACTAACCTTTCTCATCGAAGAAATGTACCCTAATCAGACAGCCAAAAATTTTCAAGAATAAAAACAATATTCAGTGTTGTCAAGAAAGCAAGATGAGCAATCTTGTAGCAATAATGGTTGGAAATACAAATTTCTACATTTTTGGAAAGCATTTTACAAATATATTCTGTATACACACATACAATCATATATATGATTATATATATGATATATATATATAGTCATTTACGTGACTATATATGATAAAATATATATGAAAAAATCATATATATTATTATATATAATACAATATAGATAAAATCATAAGCATACACATACACACACATATATATTCTCTCAATAATCATGGAAAGAGCTCATGTTTTCTAAGCCCTTACTCTTAGTTCTAAATTGTGTGTAATGAAATAATCAGAGATACAGATTATAAATAAGAATGTTTATCACTTCATTAAAACAAAGAATGAAAAAGGCAGAAATAACCTAGTGTCCAAAAACAGGGGAATGACTAAATAAATTATGTGCCCTACAGTGAAATAAAATAACACAAAGAATTGAATATCATGAAACCATTAATAATCTGTCAGAGAATGCCTAATCACATGAGAACATTTTCACAATATACTACTAACTGAAGAGGACAAAACCCTAAAACTATAAATATATTAAAATGCCAATTTTAAAAGCTGTATATATTTTTATAATGTATGTATTCGATAAAACTTTGTAAGAAAGGTTACAAAAATATTTGCTGGGCTGATTGCTGAACGGTAGGGTTATTAATAATTCCTGTCATCATTATAAGTCCAGGGAAGCTTCCAGGCAGTAGAGTTGACAGAAAATGAGCTGTGGAAGCTCCCCCACTCTGTTCCCCCCAACTCTGAATACACAGCAAAGTGTAGGCATGCTCTTGCTAAGTATAGTGCCTTGCCTTGATTCAGAAAAAATCTTCCTGGCATGACATATTCATTGTCATTCATAATTCTGAATTAATTACTGAGTCATAGAAAGGCAAGTTCACAGTCCTTTGTGGTTAAAATTGTAACATCAGAATCAAGCATGAAATCACTCCCGGATGTCCTCAGGGCCACCTACTGAATCCAGGAATATGCCACTCTGGCTGGACACACATACCTTTTCAGTCTTCAAATCTTTCCTGTTAAACTTAGTGTAATCTTCTTTTGCTTCTACGGGCTCATCAGATAACTTTACTTTCTGCAATGTTAGAGCAGTGAAGTGATGTCAAATGTCACCTTGACATGTCAATCCATTTTTTAAAAAACAATGGGGTCCATTTGGACCAAATGGAAGGCCAAATGGAACAGCAGACCCTGCAAAGGAATTACTCTGCATTTTGTCAATTATCTGGGGGGAAAGAAGCCACATATCCCTTCTGAGAAGCAGTGTCGGTGATGGGGGGATATGCTAGGGTGAGTCCGTGACCTAGCCCGTTGGGCCGTCTAGCGGTACTGATCACATATTTTGTATGTACTGGGACTGGGAGGTATTTAGGAGACTGCTGACTTACAGACAGTCTGAAGGGGTGAAGGCGGGCACATAAGTCAAAGATAAAAATTCCCTCCAAAGGGGCCAGGAGTCTAGTCAGAAACACCACTTCAGTCACCTTCTGGGCTGATGTAACGTCCATTTAGGAATAAGGCACATTATTCTCTTATTACCATTTTTGTATAGCTTCATGTTCTTACCTCCTTTCAATTCAATTATCTCATTTTGTCCACACAGGGACAACCCTGCATGGCAAGCAGCCAGCAGGAGAAGGAAGCACAGAGAGAGTAAACAAATGACTTAAGCCCACTTAGCAGAGGATGAGGCGTGAGATCTCCATTTCTGGACAAGAGCTCTTTCCATGAGGCCCAGTACAACTAAGTCCACCTTTACTTCATGTTTTCACCTTTCACGAGGGCATTCTGTACCAACGAATGTGAGAGCCTTGTCAAAAGCTAGACTGTGGCCTTAATGTTGACATTATGGAAGGAACTGTGACACATTTACTATGTAAAAGGCCCATAGCAGGGCAGGTAAGTCTTGATGTTTAACATAGAGAATTGACTGCATGTGACCACAACTTGGATTTCTGCAGATCTTCAAGCTCTTTGTGGAGACACCAGGGTTGAAAGACCCAATGTGGATCTTCCCTAGGAAATGCAGATTTATTCCCGGCCTCCCTCTTCATAACCCAGCGTTTGCCAAACTAAGAGCTGTGGAGTTAGTTTTAAAACATGCCATGGCAGATGTCTAAAAACCCAAAGGGATAAAACAACGTGTCTTGAAATTCTTCACTGTAAAGGAACAGGGAGGACCTCCTGGAAATATAGAACATCATATGGCAACACTTTCTCTTGGGCACACAGTAATCTCTAGCAAATGAATCTTCAAAAGAAAAAGACTAGTTTATCACAAATGAACTACTACCAGCAAAGTAGGTATATAAGCAACTTTCTTAAGAATATGTTTCTACTTAAAAATTAAGATCAATAAAGGGTGTTTAGGTGATGCATATTTTTACTAGAAAAGTATCTTCAGCCAGGAGAGTGGAACTCACAGGTCATAACGACGAAGGCTATAACTGTCTCAAACTGCAAAAAGCTTAAAGTTATAAGATGGTTTGTGATCCACTGTAGCAAAATGTTCTACTATAGATGTCACTAGAAATGCTTGTGCATAGTCACTTTTTGCTGGTAAGTCAAATGAAAAACGTTCAAGACAAGAGCTAAAGACGAAAAGTACTTCTTTGTAAGTATACAGAGGTGTCACATATACAGAGATGATGACTTGTTCAGGTGTTTTAATAGTATCAAACAGGATACCGGTAATCAGTGCTCACAAAAAAGATGACTGTGGTCAGCCTCTGCACTGAACTTTTTCTAATGTTACAGCACATGCTGAATATGTTTGAAAGAATCACAATTGTTACACTTATTTGAACTGTTCTTATTTAAAAGACCAAATAGGGGCATGTAGAGTCCGACTCTTGATGTCAGCTCAGGTTTCTGTCCCAGGGTTGTGTGCTTAAAGCCCGCGTTGGGCTCTGTGTTGGGTTTCATGCTGGGCACGGAGCCTACTTCCAAAGGGGGAAAAAAAAAAAAAAAGACCAAATCACTACAGGTCTGGGGGGATTATTTCAGAAGAAACAGAAAATGGCTCAGAAAGACAGTAACAAAGGCTGCAACTTTGAATGGACACAGTTCTGGCAAGAGAAGAGCCAAGAGCAGAGCACCACAGGAATGAATGCCAGGATGGGTCTTATTCTTACAAATGATCTGCAGGAAGGAACTCCAGAGTATCTCCAGTCCACTGACTGCACTCAGCTCTGCCAGCGATAAATGCAAACAAGGGAAGAGCGCGGGGGCTGGAGGCTGAGCGTCGACACAGGCAAACATGGGATAGTAAGAAAGTAATGCAAAACATATTAAGGATGCCAAGCTTTATGCTATCTTACACACAGATACAAAGACACCTAATAGCCACTGGAATGGATTTGCTGAAAACCATCAACTGTATGACTGTAAAAATCGATCAAATCCCAGACACAGACAAGAAGGCTGGCAGAAGATGTTATCCTAAGCTTGTTTAAAGCGTGGTACATCACCTGTCCAGTTTGCACTCCAGACACTAGAGCCCCAGCCAGACATCACAGACTGGGAGACCTTGAATAGCAACTAAGCAGCCCAGGAGATGAGGCTGAGGTTTAGGAGAAGCAGGACTGTGAGATCTAGATCAGGGCTTGGCAAACCGCCAGCCCAGCCCCGCCAGCCGCCTGTTTTTATAAATGAAGTTTGGCTAGAACGCCACTGCCCGCATCCGTTCAGAAATTGTCTGCGGCAGTCTCTGCGCTCCCACAGTGGAGCTGAGGAGCTGTGATACAGACCATCTGCCTTGTGAGGCCTCCAACTGTCACTATGTGGCCTTTATAGGATAAGTCTGCCGACCCCTGATCTGAATCATACACTATGACATCACAAACGATTTAAAGTTTGGAAATTAAAATAGGCAAACAGAAAACCGGATTAAGAGTAAATGTAGGAAATGCATTACCCTGGATGGTGTCAAAGGCCAAACCTTCAAGAACAGGCTTTGATCCTTCACGAATGATCTCTAAGTTACTAAGGAAGACAGATATTTGGGAAAAAGAAAGATGCTTTGTTTCTGGAAGGAGAGAAGTAAGAGAGGAACAAATATGCCCATCTTCTTAGTTCCAGCAAGGCAAGCATGCCTCTGTCCTCCAGAGCTACTGTCAGAGATGAACTACCAGACTGGAAGAAACGTGGGTCTTACCTAGAAGGACCTTAGGCCCTACAGCAGCTGACCTCTGCCCAGCGCTATTCCTCCCAAAGGGAAAGGATGGTGCTCCTTTGACAGCCTGCTGAAAATGGCCACCGCTAAGGCTGACGCACTTGAAATTTTCTGTCCTTCTCATAAGTCAAAGTAATGAGTGCTTTCAGAGCCGCCACAACCTCCAAACAGGACATGAAAAAAAAAAAAAAAAAAAAAAAAAATCCAAGCATGTTGGCCACCTTGAAGGCCGGGAGAGAGGAAAGTTCTTCAACATGCACTTTCCAGTCTCGAGGCATTCATTATTCTGTTGGCAAGAGAATGGCCTCATGGACGAGCTGGTGCGCGTTTATTTATTTCCCTGTCTCTGAGCAGCGCTCACTTGTCTGAGATCAGGCCTGGACTGAGGGACGCTGCAGTTTGCCATCAGGTGCAGTTTACCACTGGCTTCTCTGCTCTCTGCATTGGGAGACAAAAACAAGCTGTGGCCCATGGGGCCAAGATGCTGTGGGTGGCAGTTTGAGAACATCTGGAAGAGGAAGGGTTTTTTGCAAGACACAAGTTGCGCTGATCATTCCTAGCACAGAAAGAAAAAGTTTGGCTATCCTTGCTCAAAGGATTCTTTGTGCGGCAGAATTATGCTCTGTTCGCCTCTGCGGCCATAACAGTTAGATCGGGCAAAATGAGTTGTAGTTATCCATCGAGTATTCCTGATGATTAATCAGGGTAATTGCGGGACCTGCCTAACCCAAGAAGGCTGAATCTTAATTATGTATCTATAAGACCTTTAGGTAGGTATCTGGTACAATCAACTCTTACCTGGTTTTCTCAGCACTACAAAAAAAAATCTACAAAATCTTCAAATCTACAAAATCTACAAATCTACAAAAATAAAAAAATACTGATAAAGAGCTCCTTATAACCTTTAATCCACACAACATCACTCCACCCAAGGAGGATTTAGTATGCTTTAAAATGGACTAGAGCACACTAAACCTATGTGGTAAAAATGTACTATTTTTCCAAGTCCCCCAAAGATATCTTAGTCACAGCTCCTTACCTTTGATGGAGGGTTTGGCAACGATGCTGAAGTTTCTGGAAGCCTATGGAGTGAAAAATAAGAATCAGTCATGGTTTTTCATAGAGAAGCAAACAGAGAGACTGGGCCAACGGACTTAGCAAGGGCTACTTTCATGGACTAGCTTCACCTCCATGTGTCCTCCTGGACTATCACCTCAGTGTCAAGAATGACATTTCTGTAAATGAAGAAATATTTATTTTCTTCACATTGGAATTGTCTGAACTAAAAAAAATAAAATTAGAACTCATTTGTTGCAATGGAACTGCTTTTCTTTAGCCTCTATAAATTTACATTTTGGCATTGTAGTATTTTTTTTCCTTCATAAATGACAAATCCAGCACATGTATATTTTTTATTTAAATACAATTTAGTTAACATAGAGTGGAATCCAGCATCTATTTAAAAGTAAAAATTATTTTAACTGTTGACAAACTTGACTTTTCTTCAATTAAAGAGAAGTATAATTGACATATCTTTCTACCTGAATCTTTAACCAAAAGCTAATCACTTCAGAGGAAAGAAAAGAATCTGAAAAATAACCGGAGTACAAAGACATAGGTCACGAATGAGATAAACAGGCACAGAGGAACCCAGGGAAATATTAAACAGAAAGACAGGGTTATCAATTTAAAGCAGGCTTTCAAACACTTCAACCAGTTTCCACTAATTGTTTTTTAAAGTAGGACCTATGCAATTTGCTAAAAACAGCAACTATATATCTATTAAGAAGCCACTTTTAAAAAAAAGAAAAGAAAAGAAGCCACTTTATTTTCATGTATCAGAGGAGAAAGCTATTATACGAATCAGGAAAAGCTATTATCACACCCATAAAAACTTAACAATAGTTGCTAAAATCAAGAAAAGAAACACATTCTTTTCAGTCTAAGGTAAAGTCTTTATGTTATATTAAATATCTTCATGAAGGACATAACACAAATAAATCATTCATAAACCCATTTTCCGCCCTCAGACACAGATTGTATTTCATCCTTTGAGTTCCAAGTGCTGGGCATAATAAAGGTACTTGGCAAACATCTCATGAAAGTGAAAGTGGTACAAAACCTTTAAATGTAACTTTCAAAAATATTCTAGGGGCACCTGGTGGCTCAGTTGGTTAAGCATCTGCCTTTGGCTCTGGTCATGATCTCAGAGTCCTGGGATCAAGTCTTGCACTGGGCTCCCTGCTCAGCAGGGAGTTGCTTCTCCCACTCCTTCTGTCCCTCCCCTCCACCTTCCCCACCCCCGGCTCTTGCTCTCTAATTAAAAACAAAAATCTTAAAAAAAAAAAAAATTCTACATGCCATCTCTTATTTTCTTCTAATCTTTATTTCTCTTAAAATGATCACAGTGCTCGCTTCGGCAGCACATATACTAAAATGATCACAAAAAACCACATTAGTGAAGTCTAACTGGTGATAAAACTGTATACCGTTTATACTCTAAAATCACACCAGCCCATAATTCCAGTCCTAATACTCACCAGTTTCTGCAATCAGTATCTACCAAATCATTTTGTTCCAATAAATCATTGTCTATTAAAAACCATCTTCAACCATAGAGTCTAGGAGGTAACTCAAAAATAATTTATGAGAAGCAGTGATGTGATAGAGCCATTAAGGAACCTATTGTTGGGAAACCAAGAAGCATCGGGGTACTTCCTAATTATGGCTAAAGATGAACAATACTTACTTTAAATATTTTGCTAAGTCATCACTTAATTCTTTAGGGATGTAATCAGATATCAGGCCATGAGCATAACGAATATAATCCTCTGAAAGAAAGAGAATGGAGAGTGAAAAAAAAAAATCAGTTGCAATTATGGTAATTTTAGTCAAATTGATCAGAGTTAAAGTTCTGGCTCTCTGGCCTTAGAGACTCACTTAAGCTGTTAGCCTCCATTTTCCCATTTGTAAAATGGTGATGTTAAGATCCATGATTATAGCAGTGAGCGATTTCATGGATGCGATATGACAGAATATAGCAGATGCCCACCAAATGATAGTTAAAACAAAAATTCAGGGTCTTTTTCTTAGTTGAGGCCTTTGAATACAAATAAAGCTCAAAATCAGCTGTAACAGTATGACATATTCAGGCTTATAAATACTAATTTTTTTAGGTCTGTTTCAATATAGAATGAATCAAATTAGTGAATAGTATTGAATACATTCATTTAAGAGACATCATAGATGATATATGTCTCTGTCAAGTACCTGAACATTATATATACTCTCAAACTAATAAAAATGTCTTCAAAAATGGAAAAAATTAAGCTTAGCAGAATGTATGATCATTAATTCTAAAGCACATGGACACTCAGTACTAAAATGAAGCTGTGATATGGATGAGATGCAGTTATGGAAGTCAGAATCTGTTTTAAAGCCCTGTTTTTTAATTCGTATTTTATGTAGAGTACTAGAGGATAATCAAACTTAATATATGGGATGATCACATGGGGAATATAAGCTACCAAAAGGACCATCTCACGTTTGTTGCTGGGATATTCATTTGCTTCTTTTTTTCTTTCGCTTCTGCCTTCAAACTAAGACAATAATTTGCCTGAGCATTAAAGTGACTGCTTTCTGGAGCACATAATCTCAAAGTCTTCAGTGAAAGACCATGACTACCAACACAGTAAAGTTATTTTACTGGAAGTTATTCACTGATAACTGAAAGTTATCACTGGACCCTTCTTAAAATGTGTTCTTGGTGCTAGGTTAGTAATTATCCAGTAAGTCATGAATAGACAAAGGGAATTAAGAAAGCGAACATGTTATTTGTTTGCCACTTCTGGTGGCTTACTGAGCTAAAGACCTAAAAAACAGAAAACTTACTTCATGACTAGGCCTTAAATGGCAATATAGCTTTGCCCAGACCATTATGCTTAGAGACTGGCACAAACACTGGATTCAGAGCAGAAGATGTGATCTCTTAGCTAGGAGTGGTGACATTGGATAAGTCATCTACTCTCTGAGACCACAGTTCTTTACTTTTAAAATGAGATCTGCCTAAATAATCTCTAACATCCCTTCACCTTTAAAAACAAAAAACAAAAAACAAAAAACTAGGGTCCATCCATCCACTTGACTCAACTCCTTCTCTTCTGTTAAAGCCAATCAGAAACCATGAGGGCTGGTAAACTCGGGATAGCCAAAGCTGTCCACCATTTCCAGAACAGTGGGAGTCCTCTACCATCTATAAGTGCAAGGTGTTTTAAGCTAGATTTCTGCAAATCAAGGACTGCCTGCATTGCCTTCAATCAGAAACAGGCCCCTGGTCCTAGTTTTGTTTTAATGATGACACTCAGATGCTTTGGACTTATATGCCCACAACAGGGGAACACTCAATTGGAGCTTAAAGTCAGAAAAATTTCTGTCCTACCATTCGGGAATGTTAATTGCACTATATAGCTGTTTTTATTCAACTATACATACAAAAACAAGAGGACACATACTAGAAAAAGCAGAAAATGTACGTTAATAACCTAAAAGAAAAAAATTGCCAAGGGCATCAATTTTCACCTAAAATCGACAAAACAAGACCAATAGTAGATCATATACTTTTTTTTTTGAAAGATTTTATTTATTTATTTGAGAGACAGAGATCACAAGTAGGCAGAGAGGCAGTCAGAGAGAGGGGGGGAAGCGGGTTCCCTGCTGAGCAGAGAACCAGATGCGGGGCTCAATCCCTGGACCCTGGGATCACGACCTGAGCCAAAGGCAGAGGCTTTAACCCACTGAGCTAGCCAGGCAACCAAGGACATATACTTCTTGAGAGTAAGATGCAGAGAGGCACAGCCCCTTCCCCTCCCTTCCTCCATACTCGTGCATGTGCCCCCCCCTCAAATAAATAAAATCTTAAAAAAAAAAAAAAAGATTTTAAAATCACAAGACAGACATTTATACAGCAGCAACTTACTGCAGGCAAAAATGATTTCTGACAAAATGACTTACTTACCTTCCTTGTCACTGGAAACCTGGTCCCCAGAGAAAAATGCATTTGCCTGTACCCGGGCACTGACATTTATGTTATTGGTTTTTAAGGCTGACACAGTCTGATGAACCTGGGAAGTAACCAAAAAGGAAACATCAGGGTATTTCCAACTAACGTTAGAAATCCACCGCCTTCCAGATGGTTCTCAATCCGTTTAAGATGTAGGAAGAATATCTGAGGATCTAGAAATGTCTTCACTGGTATCAGACAAAGAGAGATGGCCACAGCATTTCGGCATGATGTCATGACATGGACTTCTTAAGGCCTACACAATATGAGAGCACTGGCTCTGGAGTTGGGCGGCTTGGGTATGCTTTGTGACCATGGACTACTTACATAACCTCTCTGTGCCTCTACCTAATGGGGACATGAGTAGTATCTAATGCACAGTACAGCGGTGAGCATTAAATGAGTTCCTGTAAAGCCCTTAGAAGAGAACCCAACACAAAGTTAATATGCAATTATTTTTCTAAATAGAATAAATCATAAATTTCCTGCTTCCTAGGAATTTAAGAAAAGAGACACAATCAATAAATATAAACATAACTTTGCTATTCATGTCATTATCATTTGCTAAGGACAAAAACTAAATGCCAAGATCCTTCTCAGGACTTAACCTGATTCTTCACTTACTACTAATGATAAGGGTGAATGGTGGGGAGCACTTTTGAAATCCTTCCACTACTTTGGATAGGAGTGACCCAACTCTGCAAGGTTCATTTCCATGTTTCCAGGTTCTCCATGTTCCCCATAACATGATAGGACAAGCATGTTTTTACATACAAGATAGAAGAGAATCTTAGGAATCCATACTATCCTGGTATTCACTGAACTTGAAAATCTTTGTTATCAATAGACTTGCTCTGGTGAGATTCTTAATGAGTGTCAAAGTACACAATTTTCTTAGACCAATGGCTTTCACAGTAGTCTGTTTGTACTATAAGCACAGGAAGAAAATACATAGCAACCCAATAAAAATATATGTTTCAAAGAATCATACTTAATACTTGTCCTTACTCTGTGCTGTATTTTAATCCATCCCACCCCATCCCAGAGAAATACTGGCTGTGACCCACTAAATCAATTTGAAAAGCACTGCCCTAGACCTTCTATTAGTTCTAGCATTTTAGGATTACTAAAATCCCTCGAGCAACTGGACGCTGAGAGTGAGGCACACGTCCTCTGAGCCTGAATTGTGTCTGCCTCAGACCCCTGCCTTACTGTGCGAACAACGAAACCTCTGAGACAACAGCAGGACAAAGAGCAGCAAATGTGCATCCTGCCTCACATTACCTGGTGTGGAAGACGCAAGTCTACATCACCAAGTAGTGAGAGCTTCTTTCGTCCAGTGGTGAGGATCACGGGCAATGGGGATGCAGGTCAAAGGAAAATGTCAAGCTAACTCCAGAGATGAGTTAGGGAGGATGAAAAGTAAAAGATTTCTTTTCATATTTGGATATCTTTTTTTTTTCTCTTTTTAAAGATCTTATTTATTTATTTGACAGACAGAGATCACAAGTAGGCAGAGGGGCAGGCAGAGAGAGAGAGAGCGGAGGAAGCAGGCTCTCTGCGGAACAGAGAGCCTGATTCGGGGCTCCATTCCAGAACCCTGGGATCATGACCTGAGCCGAAGGCAGAGGCTTTAACCGACTGAGCCACCCACTGAGCCACCCAGGCGCCCCTCATATTTGGATATCTTTATACAGGTTTTCTCTTTTAGTTGGATATATAAGATGGCCATTTGATTCGCACTTAGCGCCTTCTCTAAAGAGTTTTTTAAAAAAGAGCATTAAACTTTTTCTGCCATAAGGTATTAGAGATGTATTC
The DNA here is from genome assembly GCF_022355385.1 of Mustela nigripes. Taxonomy (NCBI): domain Eukaryota; kingdom Metazoa; phylum Chordata; class Mammalia; order Carnivora; family Mustelidae; genus Mustela; species Mustela nigripes. The sequence continues at coordinate 22,832,113 of NC_081571.1, forward strand.
TACCTTTTTTTCCAGCCACTTTATTGTCTTCTCTTTGCTGTACTTGTAATATTTCTTTTTGTCTATTTCTGGATTAAAGAGAAAAAATCAGAAAAGTGTATTAAACATAAAATAAATTAATAAAGCTATCTATAAGACATATATATATATATATATATATATATATATACACACACACACACACAGAGACACATAATATCAACAATTTAAAAATGTTTCATAATAGTTTATACTCTTGAAAAACTCAATTTATAAGCCTAAGAGCATACTTGAGAGATTAAAAAAAATCCCCAAACAGAACCCAGGTGCCTCAGGTTTCATTCAACCATCAAATGAATGGGAATTTAAGCAAATCATCAAATAATACTACAGTTCTCATCCCAATGAGAAATTTTTCTCTTTTCTTTTTATTATATCTTTATGAGATGACAGATGTTAACTTATTGTGGTGATCAATTCATCAAACCTGTGAATCAAACTATTATACCTTACACCTTAGACAATGATGTGTATCAATCACTTCTTAATAAAACTGGAAAAAAGTATGAAAACAAATCTGTAGAAAATTTCTAATTTTTACAACTCAGCAAATTAACATGCTAAGGAACCTTCATTTTTGGAACTGAGTTGAAGCTTAGCTCAGTATTTTCAATGAGACTTCTTTTCTAAAATAAGGATGGAAATCCCAAGAAAGGAAACTGAAAGTGAATGTAGATGCGCTGCAGACACTGAGGGCCCTTTTTGGGGATAAAAGTGCCACCTCTTCTAAGTTACAGTTCTGCCCTTCACAATCCTCCTAGCTTTACATACGGTGACATGAGCTATTATTTCCTCGGTAACACTTCATTCATGGAGTTTCTTGCTTTCTGTGCAATCGGCAGAGGCAGAGGCCTGCGCTCCCAGCCTCCTGCTTCATGCAGGAGTGATCTTTGGGACCCCTGGAAATCGTAGGGCCAGATGCAAACTCCCCCCATGTGACTTGGCTAGCCATGTAGAATAGCGTTTTCTCTTTCCTCCATATTCGTCACGGGAGATGGAAATGCTTATTCAGGGATCATTTTCAGCAGTCTGTTATGTTGCTTGCCTTCCATGAAATGGTTTATATATATGGGAGAGGGGCTGGCCTTGGCTCCTGTACGTGTCCTTCCCCATTCCAGCCTGTGGTTGTTAACACTGTGGGCGGTAGGAGGCAAGATGGAGGGAGGGCTGGGCCTCTGCACCCATCACCTTGGGATGTGTCAACTGGAATCATGGAGGAGAGACAGTTGCAAATGGCATTGTCAGAGTTTGAGGATTCCAAGGGGCAACAGCTGCTGTGTGGGAGCCAGGGGCAAACCTGGACAAAGAGCCTGCTGTGGAACCAAGGCAGGTAAGACTGGACTCAACTTCCCTGGAGACAGTGTCCTGCCCACGTACAAAAATAAGGGGAATTCTAAGAGCACACAGCAATCACTCAATAAATGTACACTGTCGTGTGGGTTAAAACTTCTAAAGAAGCTCCCTTCATTGCCTGAGATAAATCTCCAAAGAAGTTCAGTGTAGAGGTCTCTCCTAAGAAATCCCACCTAGACTATTCTACTCACTTCTCTCTTGCCTCTGATGTCCACATTTCTTGAAAGAAAGTTCTACAACATTTCCTTCCTCTCTCGCACTCCCTGAGCCCCTTGTAGGCCCTTCCTTAATCCTCTTGAAAATGCTCTGCCGGTAGAAGTGGAGACCACAGGCTCTGGGCCATACTGCCTGGGCTCTGACACACCCAGTGCAGATTGGTTTTCTAATGTTCAACCAACTCTGCATTCTTGCAATAAATCCCACTTGGTTATAATATGTTATCCTTTCTACACACTTGATTTGCTAATATTTTATTAGGAATTTTTCAGCCTATGATCATAATGAATATTGGCCTGGTTTTCTTTCTCTCTCTCTCTTTTTTTTTTTTTAGATTTTATTTATTTATTTCACAGACAGAGATCACAAGTAGGCAGAGAGGCAGGCAGAGAGAGGGGGAAGCTGGCTCCCTGCCGAGCAGAGAGCCCGATGCAGGGCTCGATCCCAGGACCCAGAATCATGACCTGAGCCGAAGGCAGAGGCTTTAACCCACTCAGCCACCCAGGCGCCACGGCCTGGTTTTCTTTCAAAAGTAATTTGGTATTAGGATAATTTTGGCTTCATAAAATTAGTTGGGAAATATTCTTTTCTCATGTAATTTCTAAAAGGGTTTGTGTAAGTATCATTATTTGAGTTCTATCTTAAGGTATGGCCGAATTCATCAGTGATGCTAACTGGGCCTGGAGGTTTTCTCCTAGGAAGTTTTAAACTGTCAGTTTATTTCTAACTGAATACTCCTTGGAGAAGAACAAGCACTAAGAAATATCCAACTTGGATACCCCAGGATGCTACAAAAGGACCAAGTGCAAAAACTGCTTAATTTTGAAATTCGCAAATTTCGATAAGGGGGTTCAAAATATTCATGAAGGCCACGGGTTACCCAAAATTATGAAAAATACCATGTTTGTTCATGTCTTAAATTTAATATTTGCAAGAGTTAGTGAGTTAGATAATATGTGCATATGCTGGAAAGGTTTCTTTCCTTAACGTGTCTGGTGCCTATAAAACTGGTCTCAAACATCTGGAAAGATTGGGTTTACAAAATAAGGATGGAATAAAACTGAGTCCACAATTAAATAACATGTTCAGCAATTGGGTAATCGGCTCACAATCCTGAATTTCCCTGATGTATTATTGAACAAACTGCCTAGAGCACATTTTCACATCTACTTTCCCAATGTTTTCCATAACAGAAACTCATATAGTTTCTTTTTTTTTTCCTGCCTCCTGGGGACAGAAACTTGGCAACTGTACTTGGGGTATTTTAATCAGGTAAGTTTTCCTGGCTCTTCTTGTTAATCACATCAGACAGCCCAGTGCAGCTCTGGCTTGCAATATGAAACAGTGTGACACTCAAGATGAAGTTCATAACCCTTTATTAGGCCCTTCCCTGTCATCCCTCCACTGAATGTGAGCTTCTTCGGCAAGAAGTGACTGAGCCCCAGAGCTAGCAAACACAGACACATCATCTCCTTCACTAATAGAGCAGGCAGTGCTAACTAAGATCATTGCCATCGTCACTTAGGATTCAAACAACTGGGGCTGGGTTTACTGGGCAGGGATGAGGTGGGTAGGGGGAGGTGCTCATAAACCTACAGGCTTAACCAGATCTTTAATGCCACAAACTTCTGAGACAGCATCTGAAGTCTAATAATGAAACAGCTGGCTGGGGAATCTGAGTGCTTCAGGTTTTGCTCTACCTGCAGAGTGCCTATGGAGAGAATGGACGTTAGAGACTGTCAGCTCTCTCCTTTGTCTGTGCTCCCTCTCCTGGATATCACCTGACCACTCCCTAGCAGTCCCCTAGCAATAAAATATGGAATGGGAACCAAACAGTAATTTATAAGTGGACAGTAAGCTAAATTCGAGTAGGCAGCTGGGACTATCGCTGAAAGGAGGGAAATGGGTGCCTGAGAACAGAAAGCTCACTGCTGGGATGAGAATCGTCTTTTCCTTATGTTATCATAGTTCTCCGTCTTTCCTGTCTCTCTCTTTTTGCCTCACAAAGGGAAATTATGAAGACGGGATATATAAGATTTTTTTTTTTTTTTTAAATAAGTTTCTATCTTTACATGAGATACCACCTAACAACTCTACCCGAGTGTTCTGGAAGGTGTGGCACAGTTGCAAGAAGGAGAGGAAAGAGTGGCTGTCAGGCACAGGCTTCAGTTCTGGTTCCCCGGCTTCTACGTCTGTGACGCTAGTCTAGTAACTTCATCTCTTCGAGATTTGGTCTCCTCATTTGTAAAAATGCAGGTTTTAACAGTAACAAGAGGCAATTACTGAAAGATATGATAATATATAACTTCGCAGTAGATAGTAGATACTTGTATTATTATCACTTATCCCCATTCTACTTAAATGACTTCAATACGTATTTAGCAATGGCCCATCAAACAGATGTGTAAGAGTGTGCCCAGTATTTACACATCAGCAAAGAATTAATAATTTCTACAGAAGTCTTAATAGTACTTATATTTACTGAGCTTTTACTATCTATCCAGTACTCTCTGGGCATTGATTTACCTCTATTACATAATTTAATTCCAGAAGCATCTCTTTATGGTAGACACCAGATACTATTAATTGCAATACTTAAATAATGTTCACATCCTGGTTACTCAATAATTTCAACACTATAAAGCTAAAAATAAAATCATTGCTTTATTTTGTGATCCAGAACAACTTTGCAAAGTACTAATTATAACATATGGGGGATACTCTCAACCCTTCAAACTCTTCATCTGACAGATCAAGGATGCTGGAAAGTTTGAACGATTTCTTCAAAACTGTACAGCAAATATACTTTTAATTTTCCTTGCAGGCCATCAGATCCTGCAATCAGATTACCAGACTGTTTTTAAAGAAATTCTTTCCCCAAAAAGAAATGAAGCAAATATAATAAAATATTAACATAGGTTGATTATTGGATTGAGTACTAAATAATATTTGCAGTTTTTTTATTTGAATTTTTTGTATCTTTAATTTTCTTAAGTTAAAATAATTGTTTTACCAGTCCATGTACTTTCATTTTCAAAGCAGATATATTATCAGCCTATATATTTTTCAGGTTTCTACCACGCTAGGCCTCAAATTTTTCTTTCTTTCTTTTTTAGTGATAGTAAGGCAAAACATAAAGTGATAATTCAGCTTAAATTTCATATAGTAAAAGATGTATGCCATTCTTTCTAAAAGTCTTGACAGTTTCTTCATAATCGAATTCTTCTCCTAAAAAATGACATCTGTATATCCTAAAATAATGGAAGTTTTAAAAACAAAACCAAAAATTTTAAAAATGAGAAAAAAAATGATATAGAAATAGTAGGATCTCTTACATCTCTTAAAAATGCATCATCCTGAAAAAGTCCTCTTCATCAAAATACACATAAACAATCTCACATTACTTGCCTTACCCCTTAACCCAGAACACAAATATGTGAAATATTTTCTTTGTGTCAGTTCTGTATACAAGGTCAGCATACTGAGATGGAAATCTTTTCCCATGAAGATCCAAAGGGTAATTCATAGTATTTTGAAGTTTACTTAAAGTTGGTCAAACAAGATAAGCATAGGACACGCACTTTCTCCACCAGCCGAACTCTGTCAGGCAATGTTGAGGAGTGAAAGAGAGTGATAGGAGTTCAGATGATGATTTAATCAATGGTCAGGGGTTCCGAGTGAAAGAAGGAAGGAATGAGAGAGAGGAAAGCTCTTGTTTTGAAATGCAGGTTCTAACAAATAACAAATGCCAGTGCATTAACACTGTTTCTGAATCTGGGTTTCTGGGTTGTGGTTTAAGATAACTGTTCTTTATATAGCTCATGCAAGCATTTGGGATAATGAATTAATTGCATTTTAATTTACGTTAGCTTGGCAAAATTAAAATGACTTAAACTTATCCCTCATTATTTAAGCTTTCAGAAATGGCTATAAGCCACTTCATTTGTTCACCCACAAAAAGATGGTTATCTTCTCCAAGCTCAGCATCGGGGAATGTCTTTAATGGGACTGTTTTGATAAAACCTTGGTGCCACATTCCAAATCCAAAATGGAGCCCTAAGCTTGGTCAAGGATGATTTAGCTGAACCTAAAATGTAAAATGTAATCAGCAAGCTTTCCCACTGTAAGCTTACACTTCTTGGAACCACCACTTTGTTGGGCTCAGAACTGTCACGGTTGCCAAACCAACCATGAACAACCACAGCTCATCAGCCTCTTGGTTTGGTTCCCACACTCTATGTCCATGTTAACCCTGAAGCTACTTGGATGACTTTTTGGAGACACGGATGCTAAGTTTGTATAGTGTTTGAACTTAACAAGACATACTCACATATGCTCACATATGCTTCACTTCCTTCTCTCAAAATTCAAATGAAAAGTATCTACAACTCCTCTCTTCAGTAGCCTCAGCCTCCTCCCACCTGTGTCTCCAGAAGGCCACCCTCACCGCAGATCAGGGCACAGCTCAACAGTCATCCCTGACTCCTCTGCTGTCTTGACTACCACCCAATACCGAATGACACTGGTTCTACCTCTTGGGGCTACAGTCTGCTAGTTCCAGTGCTGAGTTCAGGCTACCATTATTCTACTACAGCAGCCTCCGTGGACCTGCCTTCAATTCTCCAATAGGTTTTCCACATGATAGCCCTGCCCTGCTCAAACTCTGCTGATGCTCCGCTACCATCACACAAAGTCAGACACACATCAGCGCCTTTATCATCTGAACCTTGCCCTGCATGGGCAAGGGTGGGAACCCCTTTCCTTCCTTCCCTACCTTCATGTACCCTTGGCATTCTATACTCTGGCAAACTTGAACTCCTTAGCGGTCCTTACACATCACGAACTTTCCCATACATCCATGCCTCCGTAATGCTGCTATTCTGACTCATCCTTCAAGGCTCCACTTAGAGGCCCTCTCTCCCAGGACAGGAACACCATAGCCAATTCCCCGCACTCCCCATTTGCCAGGTTATAAATCTGTCTTGTGCATCCCCAGAAAGCCAGGAGTTCACTTTGATTACTTTCTGCTGTCATTGCCCTATTTGCATTTGTCCCCAATAGACTCAAAGCCTAGTAAGGTAAAGGATAATGTCTTATTTATAACTAGTTTAACTCTAGTGCTCAATATATGCTTCTTAGCAGGCATTCAATAAACACTTCTTGATTTAATGAAGGTACAGGCTTTATGTAATTTTACAAGAGAGAAATCTGAGGCAGAAAGCAGTCAAGGAACTTAACTGAAGTCACAGACTAGTTCAAAGAAGAACTGAAACCAAAGCCCAAGCCTGGTGATTTCTGGCCCTGTGGGAGACAGTCTACTGTATTCCACTGGTTAGAATTTCCAACACTGAACAGTCCAGTACAACAGAGGACCCGCACTGACGAGCAGAAGCAAGTCTCAATGACAGCTTCCCCTCCGACTGGCATAGTACAACCTTATATTCAGAGGGACAGGCACGCAGCCTTTCCAGCAGCCATAAGCCTGATTTCAAAGGCCACATACTCTACCTTTCTCCTCTGTCACATGTCGAAGTAACTTCTCAAGATCAGGAAGTTTCAGCAACAAGATGCAATTTGGAAACATGTCATCCACCACAACTTGATTTAGGGGCTGGAATTTTCCCTGAAAAAAGACTTCATTCAGTCAGAAGGCAAGCACTCCAGTCAGCAAACTCACACATTATAAAAAAAAGAAAAAGATACATCATCTCATAACTGGACCTTTAAACTGAGTTCAAAGTCATTTGTCTCACCTAAAGAACCCCTCCACTGGGATAGGCTCCAGAACGGACTCTTGGATCCCTCTAAGAAGCTCTTGAACGCCCTGGGGTTCCAACCAGCATACCACCCATATCAAAAGTACAGTCACAGAAGGGAAAAGTTCTAGAAGAGCACTAGAAGCCATGGAAGCTTATGGAAATGGTAAAGATTGCACTGGTCTGGTCCTACCCATTCACTGTGAGGAAGAACCAACTGAGGTCACAGAGCAGGGGTTCTAATCATCACTCAGGAAAAAGACCAGATCACACACAGATCAAATAGCTTCCCTCCCTATCCTTACCCCAGGGCTGAAGAAAGAAATGCTAGAGCAAGGAGAAAATTACCAAAATGAATCTGCTCCTGCCAGAACTGTCTGATAGTGCTTCCAAGTATAGACCATGATAAAAGAAAAGATAGCCAGAGGGATAAGTACAAGGAAGCTATACACATATTAAATCAGGCCCATCTCCAGAGTTGTGCAAGGCCTGGTAGCCAATGGGCCAGAATTCAGAACATAGGAGTTCAGAATATTCTTCTTCTCAATCAGGTTATATTTACTTAACTGTGCAGAAGCATGAAGTCTGTCTAAATCATTACTCCCCTGACTTGGGGATAGTGGACTTTATAAAAAAATGTATGGTTCTGCCCATGTCCCACTTTTAGCTCACTCTGCTTTTCTGTTTTGGTGACAACTCCATTTGGAGACAAAGAAACCGTCTGATCAGTTTTCTTTCTACAAATGCAGCTTTCTTTGGTTTGAAGGGTGAAATCTCATTCACTCAGTAGCATATGTCAAAGCTTGTCATACTTTCTGTTAAGTCAAAGAGTGGCAAGAAATGCCTCAGTTCCAATGCTGTCTTCTTCCTTCAGATAGAAACAATATCCACACATTTTCCAAGTCTGCCTGTCTTTAGATATCTACCTTAATCTATATTCTTTCATGGTCAACATATATTTTAAGTATTTAGCAATTTAAAACAATAATCATATACAATGAACTGCCACACAGTTATGTTAATTTCGTAAGTAATTAATACTTCATTCTCACTTTCTTTACCATATATACTCAAAAAGGAAATACAAGAAGCAACTTGTTTTGAATATAAAGTTAGTAACAGTTGGGATAGCTAGAAATTCTAGAAGAACTTTTCTGATGTTAAATCTTATGATTAAAAAAGACTAGGTCAACATTTCAAAAGTGCATACCAATATTCTTTAACTCAATAAGAAAATATTGTGTCTCACACGCAGGGAAGGAAATACCTCAATGTTTCATGAGTTATTTTATAGTGTACTTCAAGTATTTGAGAGGAAAAATTAAGATGGTTTACAGTGAAAGCCAACCACCCCTCTACTTCATTCTGTGTCTTTCGACTTGAAACAGCCCTCAGGACTCCCAAGAGATCCAGGGTGAGGATAATTCACTATGGTCATGGTCTCAGTGGGACACAGGGAAACAGCCCCACAACATGGGGGGGGGGCGCTTTAAATGTGCATCAGTACAGGTGCTAAGGCTGGCTGGTGACTTTCCCTCTGTTAATGTAACCTAGAAAACAAATGGGAGCCAACTGAAGTATTCAACTGAATATTATCAGATCCTTGCTTCTGGTGGTGACCAGACCATTTCTGGTGGTTCATTCAGAGGTGAAGATTTACTGTCCTCACCGCTCATATACCCTAAATATGCTGGCTCCATGGTAGCTTCCAGAGAAAGAGCACCATGAATGAAGGAAGGAATAAAACGTCGCCAGTCTAGGGTAACGGACAGAGGATATAGGAAAGGAGGGGAAGAAAAGAAGCTAAGCTGCTTCCAGAGACAGCATGACTTAAAGTTTGAAGTCCGTTTTATTGCTTTCGGTTTTTATAGCAAATTAAACTGATACACCCACCGTATGGAAGTTTTGGAAATTTGGTATAAGGACTAAATAAGATGAGCCCATAAACATTTAAACTATAAGCAAATATCAGAGTACGAAGACCCAGATTCTTCTAAGCAGTTTAAAATAACACTTATTCCTTAAAATTGTTAATTCACAGATTTTCAGACTGTGGTTGGTAGATGCTGGGGGGTCTCTCAGACCCTTTCAGGGAGTCCAGAGCTCAAGTCTATTTTCACAATAATGCTAGGATGCTATCTGCATCTTCACTGTGCTGACATGTGCACGGCCAAGGGAGGAAGAACTGCAGGCTTCTTAGCACCAGTCATGGCCATGGCACCAACCTGTCCTGCAGCTTCTGTGCTCTTCACTGCCAGGCAGGGAAGGTTAAAAAAAAAAAAGAAAGAAAGAAAGAAAGAAAGCAAGAAAGAAAGCAAGCAAGCCAGCGTCACTTCAGGATACCCTTGATCAAGGAGTAAAATCAATTACTTTTAGTTAAATCTTGACCCTGAGTACAAATCTTTTAAATATTCTGTGTGTTAAAAGTGATGCTGAAGCCCCTTCTGCTGCTACCCAGGTGCAGTAATCACCTCAAGGAAAAGTGCTTGCATCACTGAGTCAAAGGCAGAAATAACTACTTTTTGTGGGATACCATTTTTAACTGAAAAAACCATTAGGGACTAGTGCTGTTCAGACCTGGGTATTTGGCAGAACATAAAAGAAGTGAGCCTGGGACTTCAAGGAAAAGACTGAAAGTACTTGCAGCCGGTGATATAATTTTAACTTCCAAGCAAAAATTAGAATTGTAGAAAAGTTGTATCTGCTATGACAGCTTCCCAATATACAGTTTTCTGATGAGATCAGTGGTGATATTAACAGAGGAGGGAGAGAGAGAAATGAGTTGTGTTAACATTTGGAAGATCTGCAGAAATCAGTGGAGCAATATTTTCCAAATGACCAAGACATGACATTATAAAGTCCTACATAGGTAAAAAATCCATTCTCAGTGCAAGGCAGACCAATGGATTCTCATGTAAACAGAACACAGGAAATTCACTGATGGGGTTTCAGATTCTACATTGCAACGGATTTTTAAGAAACCACTTCCCCCTTGTTGGTTTTTAGATTAGTATCAAAGACTACGTTGTCTGAAGGTGCTATTGTACCAGTCTTCCCTTTTCTGACTCCATGTCTGTGTGAGGCCGCGAATTCTTCATATACCTCTACGGAAACAATACATGGACATGGACCGAATGCAGAACCAGATAGGAGAATCTCGATGTCCTCTATTCAGCCAGACATCAATAAGATTTGCAAAAATGGAAAACATGCCACAGTCTTCACTGAATTTTGTTATTTGTTTCATTAAAAACATGTTATTTATGTTAACATGTAATGGGCTCATTATTTCAAAATAAATTAATAAAACTATTTTAAGTTGCTCAGTTTTAATTTCTAATGCAGTAAATATTGATAGATAAAACCCATGGGAATAAAAAGCTTTTGGGGATCCTAAAACATTTTTAGAAGTATAATGGTATCCTAAAACCAAAATGTTTTAGAACCTCTGACTGAAATGATTACTGTTAATGAACTCTTTTATTGGAAGGGTATATTTCATCTACCTAGGAGTCCTTAAGTTGCAAGAACAGCTTCCAGGTTACTAGGCACACCCCAGCTAACCTATTTAACATCTCACAGAAAGAAAATGAAAGAAAATGTATTCTTTCCTCTCCTAAGGGCCAGGGTCAGTTTCTTAACATTTGTATTGTATTTCAAAACGAATGAGTACTTAACGATAAAATCCTCCTCATCCTTAGGCTTTTTGTCAAACAAGTAAGTCATGGGGCATAGAGGACTAGGCCAGTCTTAAAAGTCACTGGTAAACCAGTCAGAGATTAGTGCAGGTACTCAGGTTTGTGTCAGTGCTCTAACCCATGCCAGCACACGTGATACAGGTGTTCTAGACCAAATCTACCAACCTGAATCTAACTAAATTATATCTGAATTATTGGGACTCTACATTTGGGTCATTAAAAGGAGAGAGAGAAGAGAGAAGATCAAGCAAAAAACGATCTATTCTGTTCCCTCACTGTTAAGTCCCAAACAGAAACTCACCTCTTTACCAGTCTTTCTGAGGTAGTGGAGAAGCAGAAATAGAGGGTCCATGGGTGTGGCAAAGTGGAGAAGACCTCCTACAGATTAAAAAGAGAACAAAAGGAATTAAATGTCTTAGAAAGACAACTTACTGGGGCATCTGGGTGGCTCAGTGGGTTGAAGCCTCTGCCTTCCATTCAGGTCATGATCCCAGGGTTCTAGGATCGAGCCCCGCATTGGGCTCTCTGCTCAGCAGGGAGCCTGCGTCCTCCTCTCTCTCTGCCTGCCTACTTGTGATCTTGGTCTGTCAAATAAATAAATAAAAATCTTAAAAAAAAAAAAAAAAGAAAGACAACTTAGTTATTTCATCTTAATCCCAATATGGAAACCATTCCTTGAAAAATATATGTGAAATTCTAAATTCAGAAGCTCTTCTTACATAGGCACATGATTCTACATGACTCTTTTGAAATGTGCTACGGTAAGTGTAGTCACCATCTGTCAGCACATAACGTTATTACAGTCTTACTGATAGACTCTATGCTGTACTTTTCACTTCTGTGACTTATTTATCTTACAACCGGAAGTCTGTACCTTTTCATCTCCTTTATTTATTTCAGCCACCCCACAACCCACCTTCCCTCTGGCAATCACCAGTTTGCCCTTTGTATTTAAGAGTCTGTTTTTTGGGGAGTGCCTGCGTGGCTCAGTCAGTTAGGCGTCTGCCTTTGGCTCAGGTCATGATGGGGGTGGGTGCCTGGGATTAAGCCCCGTGTTGGGCTCCCTGATCAGCGGGGAGTCTGTGTGTCTCTATCCCCAACTTGTGCTCTCTTTCAAATAAAGAAAATCTTTAAAAAAAAAAAAATTAAAAAAAATTTGTTTCTTTTTTTATTGTTTGGTTTCTTAAATTCCATTTATGAGTGAAATCATATGGTATTTGTTTTTCTCTCTGGCCTATTTCATGTAGCATTATACCCTCTAGTTCCATCCATGTTATCACAAATGGCCAGATCCCATTCCTTTTTATGGCTGAGTAATAATCCATTTTAAGTGTAAGTGTGTCTGTGTGTATCTATCTATCTATCTGTACATATAGATATAGATATGTACATATAGTATATGTATATACAGATATAGATATCTATATCTATATATAGATACATATATCTATGTATATCTGTATATACATATACTATATGTACATATCTATATCTATATGTACAGATAGATAGATATAGGTATATATCTCCTCAGGCAAGGGAAACAAAAGCAAAAATGAACCACTGGAACTATACAAAAAAAAAAAAAGGTCTGCAGTGAAGGAAGCCATCAACCAAAGGAAAAGGCAACTACCGAATGGAAAAAGATATTTGCAGATGATATATCCCATAAAGGGTTAATACCCAAAATACATAAAGAACTTATATAACTCAATGCCAGAAAAACAAGTAATTTGATTAAAAATGGGCCAAAGACTTGAATAGACATTTTTCCAGAGAAGACATACATGACCAACAGACCCATGAAAAGATGCCCAACATCACTCATCATCAGGGAAATGCAAATCAAAACCACAATGAGATATCAACTCCCACCTGTTAGAATGGCTAAAATCAAATACAATAAATAATAATAATAAATAAAAATAATAAAAAATATAATAAATAACAAGCGTTGATAAGGATGTAGAGAAAAAGGAACCCTTGTGCACCATTGGCAGGAATGCAAACTGGTTCAGCCACTGTGGAAAACAGTATGGAGGTTCCTCAAAAAAGTAAAAATAGAAATATCATATGATCCAGTAATTCTACTACTGGGTATTTACCCAAAGAAAATAAAAACACTAGTTTAAAAAGATATATGTGCCCTGATGTTTATTGCAGCATTATTTACAATAGCCAAGGGATGGGAACAATCTAAGTGTCCACTGAAGGATGAATAAAGAAGATATGAAATATTTAGAAATCATTTTTTATTATGTTTTTATTGTGTTATGTTAGTCATCATTAGTTTTTGATGTAGTGTTTTGTGATTCATTGTTTGCATGTAACACCCAGTGCTCATTGCAATACATGCACTCCTTAATACCCACCACCAGGCTAATCCCCCTCCCCTCTGAAACCCTCAGTTCGTTTCCCAGAGTCCATAAAAATAATTTTTACCAGAGGTCCTCCTACTACCCCAAAAAAGGGCAAAGTTGGGGGAAATACTGACAAAATGTGAACCAGGCAAACATTAGGAGACCTGTATGTGTAAGTTTATCTATAAAGCTGCAGTAAAATGTCATTTCCTACACGTTTGAGGATGAAGCCATGGGCAAGCAATATTATTCTCTCCATGAATAGCTCCTTCTATGGTCTGTGGGTTCACAGCTTGGAATAGCCAATAATTCAAAGCTGAGAAGGTGGTTCCCCACTTGAGACCCCACCCTATTCAGACCTTACCCTAACGTCCTACTCCTTAAGGAAAAGGCAAGAGGAAACAAGTCTAACAAGACTGAACATAAGGAACAGGAGACTCTGTAGTAAGATTACTATCCAGGCTAGAAGGAAAAGAAGCGTATCAAGAAAACTACCTACCTAGTCCCCACTTTTCCTTCCTTAATCACAGCCTCGCTAAGCTCCTTCTTACACACTCCTTCTTCCATGGAGGTGAACGAGAAGAGATATTTCATCACATGGAACGATAAATAATTCCTTTATCTTTATACTTATTTTGGTTTCAGGAAACATAGGTACTTTCTTTGATTCCCTAACAGAGCAACCTACCTATACAACCAAGAAATTCTAACGCTAAATTATATATATGATTCCAATTCACAGAAAGTAAAAAAAGTTAAGAAAGTAATTTCACATTATGATATTACTTGATTATTTTTTTAAAGTAGAAGAGAAACTTATGAAAACAACCTATCAGAAGCTCTAAGCTCATTTTATATGAGGCATCCGTGATAGAAATTAGGAACAGGTTTTTAGGTCTGAAAACAATATCCTGGTGGCTATTCTTAAAAGCAGCTCTTTCTTCAAGGCTAAGTTTAAAAAGAAGACAATGATGAAAAAAGCAGGCACCTTTGCTATGAACATAAAACCACTCAAATAAGGTCTATTAAAAAGCATAAAAAGCAGATACCAACTCAGACAGTCCAGGAGAGGTGATCAATCACTAACTCCCAATATTTCCCAGTTTCATCAGGATATTATTGTGTCTGCCTAGCTAAACCCAACTGCAAGTATATTACGTTAGAAGTTAGAACTCTCATACTTTGCCAAACGAATAAGCATAGCAGCGACAATAAAAGGGAATATATACTTTCCACCTGCCAGACTATATCACAGTCTGCCATTGTATTTTGGCAACTGAAAGCCATTTCAAATATTTTCATGCACATAGGTATATGAAATTTATCACCAGCAATAAACTCTTGTTCTGGAACATCCTAGAAGAAAGACAAAGTGGCCTTTTTACACTCGCTCTAAGTGGAGACATACATAGTCAACAGAAAGCAGAGGACTGACAAAGAAATAGAAAATACTCTCAGGAAACAATGAGAACACAGGTAGAGGGAATGTATAATGGCCTCAACTATCACTGACTCGACCTTCCCCCGACTCCTTGAACCATCAGAACATGCGGAATCCTTTCTCCTTCTGAGTCAACACTGCTCCCAAATTAGAGGAACATTAAAAGAATCAGAACTTTGGTGTTGGGTATGTGTGTGTGTGGGGGTGAAGGGTGGGGACAGTAGTAATTTTATGACAACACATTAAAAAACATCTTTGTTATATTCTATTTCATTTTAGAAGTGCATTCATTTGCACAGAAGTAAGACATTAACACCTGAAGATCCTCAAAAGTATCTAAAAGAAGAACAAAGAGTTCCCAGTCCACACAATGTACGCTCCCGTGTTAGAAAAATGACCTAATTCCCGACCAGGGAGGCATCTGTGTTTTAGGAGACAAAGTGGAGTTACTAGTTTAAATTTGCCTACTATCTAAGATACATAGATACTGATTTAAACTTGTTCAAACTATCTTTCCTTTCCCCCTGATTAAATCCTGCTCTGATGCCAAGGAAGGCCAAAACATGGACCAGACTCCAAACTGGGCAGACAAGCCTGCACTCCAATGCATGATGGATGGAAAAGCTAGAGTATGTGTTTAGTTAACAGAAATATATACATGCGTCACTTACCTGACTGGACTGATTGATTTATAAACCAAGAATGGTGTTTTTCCTTGAAAACTTTTATTTCAAACAGCTGCTGTTGACACATATTGAACAAGTAAATGGTTCCTTCCCCTGTTAAGACAGATCTGTTTTTTATTTGTAAGTTTTCACACACACACAAAATCAAAAGACTGTCCAATAGTTCTGAGGAATGTTCCTAATATGGACATAAACATACATAGATATATTCTATACAAACTGACTCCGAGGAAAGTTTATAGCTATTATATACAGATGCTTGTTTCTCAGCTCTATAATCCTCACTGAACTTAAACCAGTAAATTAAAAAAAAAACAACAAAAAAAACCCGCAATCATTCATCTTAACTGCTACAAAGCCTCTCATTGACTCCTCCATTAGATCGCAAGGGGAAACCAGTTCTTAAACTACCCAAGCCTGATGCTTCCGCCAGATGAACTGAGCTGGCATGTGGGTCCTGTCACCAGAGGGCCCAAGATAGACCCCGAGGGCCAGCACTAAGTGAGAAAGGCAAGGGCCCTTTGATGCATGAAATTTTTTTCTAAACACAGCACTATCAAGGACCCTGAGTTTGAATCTATGTGGACCACACGTTGGGGGTGTGCCTTTGAGGAAGTTGTACAAACCTTTTTGTGCCTCTGTTTCCATATCTGTAAAATGGAAGCAATAGGGAACATACCTCACAGGGTTTTGTAAGAATTAGAAAGGCAGAACACATGTAAAGTTCCTAAAATAGTAAATGCTCAGCACATGTTAGCCTTGATTTTTCCACAATGTAGTAAATGCGAACATTTGTTCCTCTGTTGTTTACAGACATGTAGATAAAACACAAATTTTACAAGAAGCCTGACTTTTTTGTATACCTTTACTTTCATTAAATGCTTTACAACCTTTACTGCTACCTAAGACTTCTATAGAAAAAATGTGAAAAATAAAATTAGAAAAAAAAAAAAATACGGGGCGCCTGGGTGGCTCAGTGGGTTAAGCCACTGCCTTCGGCTCAGGTCATGATCCCAGGGTCCTGGGATCGAGTCCTGCATCGGGCTCTCTGCTCAGCAGGGAGCCTGCTTCCTCCTCTCTCTCTGCCTGCCTCTCTGCCTGTTTGTGATCTCTCTCTGTCAAATAGATAAATTAAAATCTTTAAAAAAAAAAAATTAGAAGTTAAAGATAATAGGAATTTTCAATTCAAATTCAATTCCACCTTGAAGAAAAGGAAACTGGAAGAAGCCAGGACTTTTTGCCTTTTTTGTGGCTTCTATTTATGTCTTTCCATCAACAACGGTAACAAGGCACTACCCAATAAATTTCTCTTGCTTTTGCTATTTCAATATTGTACCTGCCAGCACAATGTTCTAATTTGCTAAGTATCAGATGTCTACACACAATCTTACAAAATTAATAACAACCCTATGACATAAACCTTGTGAAATAAATTAACAAAAAAAACCCACATAAAGATAAATATCAGAATTACTATATTTTATAGTATATTTTAATATTTTTGCCTAAAAATTAGGAAACAAAATATAAAGTTAAAATGAAATTAGTTGCAATAAAATATGTATCTGTATACAATGCTTTTAATATAAAAAAAATCACTTCTTGAATTGGAACAAATATACCACCTTTTGGTTAGAACAAAATAAGGAAAGTACCACTAAAAATGAAAACACTCAAAATCTTGGCATGTCAAGTAAAAACTCTATTTTTTCTTTTTTACTCTGGCTGTTTATTTCACAACATAAAATGAATATAAGTGGACATTAATATTGGACAACTATTTAAGAAGAATTGGCTTAAGAAGGCTAAAGAAAAACAGTCTGTTTTCAGAGAGAAGCCAAACACACTACTTTCTATCTTGTATGCATTTCTGATGAGTGAACAGTTCTATGGATTTAAATTAGAAGAAGAAATAAACAAAATTTAGGCCAAGCTCACTGTTGTCACCCAGCAATGCCAACTTACTTTTAAAACCTATTAAGGAAGAACAAACGTACAAAGGTAAATAAGTATATACACTTTTTATGCGCAATGTTTAAAAAATACTAGAGTTACTGTAATCGGAAGAGAAGGGGGCAGGAAAGCTTACCTGAACACGGGTTCACCAATTTTACAAATATAAGTCCACTTTTCATCTTCTTTGAAGCATCTTTTAAATATTCTGAAAAGAAATAATGAATTTGTTAAATTAAAAGACATTTGCTTTCTTGCTCACCTTATTTACCTTATTCTCTCTCTTTCTCTTTTTTCCTTCTGTTTGAATGATTTTTCTTTGTAAACTCTCTAACTCCAATTTGGTTGTATCCTCTGTGTCATACTTAAAAAGGCCCTCTCTCCCTCAAGCCTATATGAATCACTTACATTTTCTCCCAACAACGTTGTTATTTTTTTTTTTTTTAAAGATTTTATTTACTTATTTGACAGACAGAGATCACAAGTAGGCAGAGAGGCAGGCAGAGAGAGAGGAGGAAGCAGGCTCCCGCTGAGCAGAGAGCCCGATGTGGGGCTCGATCCCAGGACGCTGGGATCATGACCCGAGCCGAAGACAGAGGCCTAACCCACTAAGCCACCCAGGCACCCCCGTTGTTATCTTTTTAATCTATCTGAAACATAGCTGGGTTTAAGGTATGGAGAGGAGATCCAACTTTTCTTTTTTTCAGTGAATTATCCGGTTGTACCAACGTTATCTTCTGAAAAACGCATGCCTGAAATAGTTCCTTTATGCTAAATGTTTAAACTACATTTGTAAGTCTGCCTATGGAAATTCTATTTTGGTCTACTAGTCTGTGTCAATATTAGCATTACTACTTTAATATTTTGATTATTATAGCTTTAAAATACATTTTAATATCTACTGAAGTAAGTTCTCTCATTATGTTTCCTCTATAATATTTTACTGTCAAAGTTTTAATGGTGTAGATCAAAACACAAAGACCATGACCATTTGATTTATAACATCTTCCATACATTTTGAATGCACATTCATAGAACGCATTTGGTGACTCTCTCTCTCCGAAAGGAACAAAGGGGTCTCATAATCCAGCAGATCAACAACCTACCAAAGAGTAAATCAGAGAGCTTTGGGGTAAGCAGTAGCACTTCATTGTGTTTATTTTCTGTGCCGCCCCTTCACCCCACTTCAGATCTTCATAAACTTGAATACAGCAAGCATGATTAGAAATCGGCTTACACATAAATGGTTAAAATACAACTTTCTTCTTCAAATAAGAGGAATATTAAATAAGCAAAAGAAAATATAAACCCCAATTTTGCGATTTCCAATCACAACTAAATGGAATACCAAGAACTTTATTTACCCTCCCACCTAAAACCATCAATGACAACAACAACAACAATAAAACAAAGGAAACTATTATTATGTTCAGGACACGGGGCATTGAGTCGTACAGGATAGTGATCTCTGAGAGATGGGCGACAATTAAGGTGACCTCTACGAATGCCCCCGCGTATTGCTGTGAGGAGTTTCCACCTGCCCCAGGGGGAGGCTGGCAGACACCCTGCATTGAGAAGGTGGGGCTGCAGGTTCTCTGGGTGGCACACAGGAAAGGAGAGAGGTACAGAGAAAGAAAACCCTAGAGCTGTGCAAAAGACACTGCCTGAGTATCGAACTGAGAAAAGCAGTGCATGCAGGTGATGAAACTACCCCAAGACTAGGAGATGAGAGGGGAGAGTACCTCACGTTCATGCAGGGCTCGGAACTCCAGACAGACGGGGAAGCCTCTTGATTCCGAGGACATAAAAGGGTCTTGCCTCAGCAGCAGGGAACAAAGAACCCTAGCCTAAATGCAGCTGTGGTACCAATAAATTAATTTTATCTAAAAA
Organism: Mustela nigripes; assembly: GCF_022355385.1. Classification (NCBI taxonomy): domain Eukaryota; kingdom Metazoa; phylum Chordata; class Mammalia; order Carnivora; family Mustelidae; genus Mustela; species Mustela nigripes. Next base: position 22,851,505 of record NC_081571.1, read on the forward strand.
GCAAGACCTTAAAAAAAAAAAAAAAAAAAAAAAAGCAAGACCTAGGGGCACCTGGGTGGCTCAGTGGGTTAAAGGCTCTGCCTTTGGCTGAGGTCATGATCCCAGAGTCCTGGGATGGAGCCCCACATAGGGCTCTCTGCCCAGCGGGGAGCTTGCTTCTTCCTGTCTCTTGCCTGCCTCTCTGCCTATCTGTAATCTCTGCCTGTCAAATAAATAAATACAATCTTAAAAAAAAGCAAGACCTAAAAGGACCAAACTCTTTCTGAGTACCTTCACTGGGCCCCAGAATGAAGCTCAAGATTATTTACAGGAATACAAAAATATTCCTTGGCCGAAAAGATAAAATTCACAATGTCTGGCATCTAAGCAAATATTACTGTGCATTCAAAGAAGCAGAAAAATATGGCCCGAAATGAGAAAAATGAAGAACCCAATTATTGAGAGAGGGGTCCTGATATTAGACACAGATGTTCAAATGAATAGGCAGGAGCATAAGGACAGTATTCCTCATGCACAAAAAATTAAGTAGAGACACATAAGTTTTCTCAAAAGACCCAAGTTGAAATGAAAAATACACTAGATGGGATTAATGGCGGAAGAAAAGATTAATGAACTGAAAACATAGCAATAGAAACTATGTGAAATGAAAACACAGAGAAAAAAGAATGAAAAATAAATAGACATTAGTGAACTGTGGGACAACTTCAAGCATCCTAATACATGTGTCTGAAAGAGAGGATGTGGGAATGGAAAAAATATTTGAAGAAATTATAGCCAAATATTTTCAAATCTGATGAAAACAATAAACCTACATGTCCCAGAAGTTCAATAAAGCCAAAACACAGGAAATAGGAATAAACTATATATCACGATCAATACTTCAAAGCCAGTAATAAAGAGACAGATCTTAAAAGCAGACAGAGTTAAAGAAGACATACTATGTACAGAGGAACAAAACTAAGAATCACAGCAAGTTTCTTCATTGGAAACAATGCAAGCCAGAAGACATCTGTAAAGTACTGAAAGAAAACATGATGATCCCAGAGAAATTACCCTTGAAAAAATAAAGGTGATAAATAGACTTTTTCAGACATGCAGGAGCTGAAAGCAATAACCACCAACAGACCCACACTGCCAGGAATGCTAAAGGAAGTCCTGGCAGAAGGAATAGGCTACCAGATGAAAATAAGAATTTAAACAAAGAAACGAGAAGCACTGGTAATGGTGACTACAGGGGTAAATCAATAACAATTTTATTTCTATTACTTATATCTCTTTAAAGATCACTGACTAGGGCACCAGGGTGGCTCAGTGGGTTAAGCCGCTGCCTTCGGCTCAGGTCATGATCTCAGGGTCCTGGGATCGAGTCCTGCATCGGGCTCTCTGCTCAGCAGGGAGCCTGCTTCCCTCTCTCTCTCTCTCTCTCTGCCTGCCTCTCTGACTACTTGTGATCTCTCTCTCTCTGTCAAATAAATAAATAAATAAAACATTTAAAAAAAAAGATCACTGACTAAACAAAAATAGCAAGTTAGTGTGGGGTTTATAACATACATATAAATAAAATACATGAGAAGATAGCATGAAGGCCAAGACAGGGGAAAGGAAAGCATACTACTCTATGTTTCATCTTACTGTGTGAGTTTTTTCTGCCATCTGTGGAATGGCGTGACATCACCTGAAGCTAGATGGGATCGATATACGTGTGCAGTAAACCGCAAAGTGGCCACAAAATTAAGAAAAAATGCTGCCACTAATATGACAATATAGATGGAATAGAACCATAAAAAAATTTCAATCCTAAAAGAAAAAGGCAGAAGGGGAATGAAAAAAGTTAAAAAGGACAGAAGAGACAAACCAGAAAACAAACAGCAAAATGACAGACTCAAACCTAACCCTATTAATAATCACACGCAATGTAAATGTCTGTACACCTTAATTCAAAGGCAGAAATTTTCAGATTGGTTAAAAAAGTAAGGTAATCCTCTATGCCTGCATATAGAAACACTTGAAAGCTGCAAGTAGATTAAAAGGAAGAAGATATGCTTTTCATGCTAACACTAGCACGCTTTTCATGCTAAACTAATTAAAAGAAAGATGGAATGGCTCTGTTAATAACAGACTTAGAACATTATAGTAATAAAGAAGGTCATCCCACTGACTGACTGCACTTAGCATCAAAGCTTCTAGCTCCATCCATGTTGATGCAAATGCCGATTTCATTCCTTTTTTATGGCTGAGTAATGGTCCACGGTGTATTCACACACTACCTCTTCTATATCCATTCAGCTATTGATGGACACATGGGTTGCTTCCCTATCTTGGCTATTGTAAATGATGCTGCAGTAAACATAGGAGTGCACATATCTTTTCAAGTTAGTGTTTTCATTTCTTTTAGTAAATACCCAGTAGTGGAATTACTGGATCATACGGCAATTCTGGTTTTAATTTTTTTGAGGCGCTCCATACTGTTCCATAGAATTTCACTCCTATTTGGAATTTAAGAAACAAAACATACAAAAAAAGAAAAAAAGAGACAAACAGTAAAACAGACTCTTGACTGTAGAGGACTGGTGGTTCCCAGAGGGGAAGGTGGTTGGGGGGGGTGGGTGAAACAGGTGAAAGGAATCAAGAGTACCCTCATCGTGATGAGCACTGAGTGGTGGACTGTGGAATCACTGTATCATACACTTGAAACTAATATATGAATGTTAGTTATACAGGAATTAAGTCTTTTTTTTTTTTTTTTCCAAGGATGTGATTTCCTGGTGATTTCCTCTTTAGGAAAACCTCTTTTCCTAAGGAGGAAATCATTCTAAATGTTTAAGCTCACAGACACAGAGCTTCAGGATGCACTAGATGAAAGCTCATAGAACCCTGTGCCCCAATTCCAACCCTTGGCAACTGCTAATCTGTTCTCCATCTCTACAGTTTCGTGATTTTGAGAATGTTATAGAAATGGACATACAGATTTAATTTTAGGAGTCTTTTAAGACTTTCCTTTCTGCAACTTATAAAAATGTGAAGGATAAAGTTTAGCACTGTTAAAAACTTTTCCACAAAACTAAAACAGGTTGTGGTTTTCCCTCCTTCACCCTGCTGTTTCTCACTATTTCAGCTTCACTGTCTCTACTATGTCAAGGCATGGAAAAAGCGACCTCTCTCCTTCAGCAATACACCTGTGGTTTTACTTCAGTACTATAGTGAACCTTTCAGCTTGAACGTGGTGAATCGTTATTGATTTTTTTGTTTCCTTTTTTTCAATAGAAAGTTCTAGTTCTAGGGATTCTCGCCAGCTCTCCTTCAGCTTTCCCATTCTTCCAGCGCTTAAAATGATTAAAATTTATAAATACTAAAAGTCTAAAATATATATTCTTAACAACTATACAAGGGAAGCAGTGTTTCCATTTTTCTCACGAAGAGCACTAAATCCAGAGGATTAACTATAGCCTAAAATGTCAAACTGTAAACTTTGGAATTACTAAGTACAAATAAATACTGACATTAATGTGTTCTGCTGCAAATGCCAGGGTTCTCTGAAATACACTTTGAGATGTATTAGTGTAGATAATGCTGAAATGTCTACGTAGAATGGGAAAAAAAAAATCTTTTCTCAGTTGTGCCAATAAAATAACCTGCAGTTGTATTGAATATTTCAACACAGAATTCCAAGCGAGATGCTATTCTCAGGTTGTTTTACCTCTTTAACAACAGAATGGATTTTAAAATTAATCTCTCCTGCCTACTTCACTCATTCAGTTTTTAACTATTGATTAGCAAAGCAGACCTGGCCTGTTCCCATGAGGAACTTTTGGATGTTCCCTGGAAGAAACAGATACTGAGTCAACAATCATACAAAGGCAGACACCAAATGTAACAGCTACTAAGAAGAAGAAATACATGGAATTTGAGACCTTAAGATAGGGGACACAACAAAGAAGAGTAGGTCTGAGAAGGCTTCCTGTGCCTCACATTAAGTTCTTCGCTGTGATGGCTAAGAAGTCAAGGGAATTATGCTTTCACTTCACCAGGGAAATCTTCAGGAGGCTCCTGGGCCAAACTCAAGCCACAGAAGGGTTTTGTTTGATTTGCACATTTGAAAAAATTTGAATTTAGGTGCCAATATTTGGAAATCGGGTGATTTTTACATAAAGGGCGCCCTTCAAATACGTGCTCCCTAGATAAGAAAAAAAAAAAATCACTTTGATTGCCTTGTACAATCAAACAGGCAACAACAAACTAACTTTGTCAAAGTCCAGCTACCACTTTCTAGTTCCCCTTAGTCCTCTGTCCCATCTCGTATACCCATTGCACGGTCGGGGGATTATCAGATGCCATGTATGGTCTCACGAAACCACGTTTTTGTCTGCTAGAATCTATGAACCCACGGCACCAAGTATGGTGCTGAATAAAGAACCATTCACTAATAAACACCACTCTCTTACTGAATCTTTTTTTTTTTTTTAATTACCAATCTTTATTTTATATTATTTTATTATAATTTTCTGTTCCCAGTACTATCCTAAGCACTAAGGATACAGCTGTGAATAAAACAAAGCCCCCTGCTCTCATAGCAAGACTGCATTCATAAGGGCTCTTTATCTGCCCCGCCCCCACCCCTCACCCCCATCTTCTTCTCCAGTCCACTTAGTCAGTCTCCATGCTCCCCTCTCAATCAACCAGACTTACAGGACAGGGAATAGGGCCCAGATCTACCAGACCCTGGAGGCCCAGGGTGCAGAACATAAAATTCATTCCACAAATGTGATTTATATTTATAATTTAAATTTATATTTATTTTTTATTTATATTTATTTGTATGTATTTTATACATTTAAATTTGTAATTTAAATTATAAAATTTAAAATTTGCTAGGAGCCACATTAAAAATAGGTAAAATAAGTGTCAATAATATATTTTACTTAACCCAATAGGCATTTTCAATTCAACATGCAAAGAAAATTTCATATGAAATGTGTTAGCATGATGGTACCTGTGGATTTTTTATAGATGCCCTCTATCAGATTGAGAAAGTTCCCTATTCCTAATTTTTGGACTGTGTTTTAGGATGAAATAGTGCCATAATTTCTCAAACGCTACTTCTGTGGCTGTTAAGATGGTTATGTGGTTTGGGGCTTTTATTTTATTACAATGGTATATTATATTGATTGATTTTAGTATGTTGAATCAACATTGCATTCCTAGGATAAATCTCACTTGGTCATAGTGTATAATGCTTTTTACATACTTCTGGATTTGGTTTGTTAGTTGTTGAGGTCTTTTGCATCTATGCTCATAAGGGATATTGATCTGTATTTTTCCTATGCCTTTGTCTAATGTTGGTATGAAAGCAATATTGGCCTTGTAGAATTAGTTGGAAAATGTTCTCTCTCTTTCCTTTTTTGGGGAAAACTTTGCAAAGGATTCATATGAATATGCTCAATGTTTAGTGGAACATACCAGTGAAACTATGCAAAGATTGGGCTTTTTTTGCCCCTGTGGGAAACTTTTAATCTAACTTAATTTCTTTACTTGCTATAGGTCCATTCAGATTGTCTATTTCCTCCTGAGTTGGTTTTAGTAATTTATGCCATACTAGAGCTTTGTCCATTTCATCTAAGCTATCTATTTCTTTGGCATACAGTTGTTTGTAGTGTCCCCCATGATCCTTTTTAATTTCTGTAAGGTCAGCAGTGATGTCCCCTCTTTCATTCCTGATTTTAGTAATTCAAAACTTCTTTTTTTCCTTGGTCATTTTAATGAAAGATTTGGTAATTTTGTTGATGTTTTCAAAAGGACCAACTTTGGTTTCATTGATTTTTCTCTCTGTTGTTTTTCTATTCTCTACTTTCTTTATTTCTACTCTAATCTTCATTCCCTTCCTTTCTATTTGCTTTGGGTTTGATTTGTTTTCCTTTTTCTAGTTTCTTAAACTGGAAATTTGGGTTATTTGAGACCTTGCTCCTTTAGGCATCTGCAACTACATATTTTGCTCTGAACATTGACTTACTTGCATCCTTTATGTTTTTTATATATTTTGTGTCATTTTCACTCATTGCATTCACTTTGATCCACTGGTTATTTTAAGAGTGTGTCATTTAATTTCCACATTTGTGAATTCCCCAAATTTCCTTCTGTTATTGCTTTCTATTTTCATTTCAGTGTTTTTGGAGAGCATATATTGTATAATTTCAATCCTTTTAAATGTAGTGAGGTTTGTTATGGCCTGTGATTTTTTTTTCGAGAGAATGTTTCATGTTCACTTAGGGAGAGTATGTATCCCATTGTTGAGTGGAGTGTTCTACAGATGTCTCTTAAGTCTAGTCATTGTATAGTGTTGTTCAAGTCTTCTGTTTCCTTGATGATCTTCCTCTGAGTTGTTTTAGCCAATTGGAAAAGGGTTACGTAAATCTCCTCCAACTATTATTAAATTGCGTATATTTACCTTCAATTCTGTCAGGTTTTGGTTCGTGTGTTTTGGGGCTCTGTCTTCAGGTGTATATATGATTATTAGATCTTCCTAATACACTAACACTGTTATCATTAAAAAATAACCCTTTTTGTGTCCAGCAACAATTTTTGTCTTAAAGTCTATTTTATAAGATATTAGTATAGTCACTCCAACTCTCCTTTGGTTACTTGGTTACTGTTTGCATGGTATATCTTTTACATCTGTTTATTTTCAACCTATTTGTGTCTTTTAATTTAAAGTGTGCATCTTTTAAATAACATACAGGAGGGTCATGCCCCTTCACACACACATACACACACACACACACACACACACACACACACACACACTGTGCCAATCTCTGCCTTTTAATAGGAAAGTTTAATGCATTTACCTTTAATATGATTACAGATAGGTAGGATTTACATCTGCCACTAACTTTATTTTCTATATGCCATATGGTTTGTTCCTCTATTACTGCCTTCTATCATGTTTAAGATTTTTTCTAGCACATTGTTTTAATTCTCTTTTCATTTCTTTTACTGTATTTTGGGGGAGTTATTTTCTCAGTCATTGTCTTGAGAATTACACTTAGTAACTTAACTTACAATAATGTAGTTCATATTAATATTAACTTGAAAACTTCAATAGTAACCAGAAACTTTCCTGCAATACATTCTTTTTCCTACCCCTCCTTTGCGCTAGTATTCTGTGCCATATACATACATATATACACAGGCATATACATACACACACAAATTATATCTTTATATAAGCCCATTAACCATTTTATATCTTTTGCCTTATGAAGTTGTATTTTTAAAAAAATTTTAAAAGACATTTATTTATTTTAGAGAGAGAGCGAGAGCGAGAACATGAATGGGAGGGACAGAAGGAATGGGAGAGAATCTCAAGCAGTCTCCAGACTGAGCCCAGAATTTGACACAGGACTTGATCTCACAACAATGAGATTGTGACCTGAGCCAAAACCAAGAGTCTGACGCTCAAATGACTGTCACCCAGGTGCACCTGAAGTTGTATTTTAAATTAGACAGAAAAGAATCACAAACAAAAATACCATTGTACTATCTTTTATAGTTCGCTATGTATTATCTTTACCAGTGCTATGAATATCTCGTGTGGATTCAAGTTACCATCTAGTTTCTTTTCCTTTCAATCTGAAGGACTCCCTTCATGATTTTTGAGAGTCAAGTTTGCTAGTGATGAATTCCCTCAGTTCTTCTGTATCTGAGAATGCCTTAGTTCCTCCCTCAGTGGTTTTTTTTTTTTTTTTAAGATTTTATTTATTTATTTGAGAGAGACTGAGGGAGAGAGAGAGAAGAGCAAGCATGAGTCAGGGGAGAAACAGGGGTAAAGGGAGAAGCAGACTCCGCCTGAGCAGGGAGCCCAATGCTGGGCTCAATCCTGGGACTCCAGGATCATGACCTGAACCAAAGGCAGATGCTTAACTGACCGAGCCACCCAAGTGGCCCTCTCCCTCAGTTTTGAAAGATAGTTTTGCCAGATATAGAATTCTTTTTCTTTCAGTATCTTGAATATGCCCTCCAATTAACTTCTGGCCTCTATGATTTCTAATGAGAAGTCAGCAGTTTATTTTATTGAGGATCTCTGTACTTGATAAATCATATTATCTTGCTACTTTCAAGATTCTCTCTTTGTCTTTATCATTTGACAGTTTGACTACGTGTGTGTAGGTATGGATCTCTTTCAGTTTATCCTACTTGGAGTTTATTGAGGTTCTTGAATATGTAATGTTTTTCAGCAAACTTGGGAGGTGTTTGTCCAATCTTCAAATATTCTTTTTGCTCCTTTTCCTCTCTCTTCTCCTTCTGGACCTCCCCCATACATATGTTGGTGTGCTTGGTGGTGTACCACAGGTATATGACATTATGTTCTATTTTCTTACTGCTTTTTTCCTTCTGTTCCTCAGGCCAGCTAATCTTAATTGACCTGTCTTCAAGTTTGCTGTTTCTCTTCTCTGCCAGTCCAAATATGCTATTGAGCCTGCTAATGAATTTTTCACTTCAGCTATTGTACTTTTCAACTCCAGAATTTATATATTTTTTATAAATTTCTATTTCTCTTTATTGATAAACTTTATTTTGTAAGGTTTCATTATCATACTTCCCATTAATTTTTAAGACATATTTTGCTTAGTTCTTTAACTATATTTATAATAGCTGATTAAAATCTTTGCAGAGTAAGTCCAACAACTTGGCCCCCTCAGGGACAGGTTTTATTTACTACTTTTTTTTCTCCTATGTATAAACCTACCTTCCTTTTTCTTCAGGTGTCCCACACCTTAACAAAAAAAAAAAAAACAAAAAAAACAAAAACAAAAAAACAAAACAAAAAAAAACCCTAGACATATTAGAAATGTAATAATTAATGTGACAATTCTGGAAATCAGACTCCCCTTCCCCAACACTCCAAGATTTATTGTTGTTGCTGTTCTTTGTCATCATTGCAGTTGTTGCTATTTGTTTAGTGACCTTCCTGGACTAATCCTATAATGTCTGTATTCTCTGTAACCACTGATGCCTCAGTTAGTTTACTGGATAGCTAACGATTAGTCTGAAGTTTGTTAAATGTTTTGAACAAATCAGCCTCCCAATATTTGCTGAGAAATTCTGCATGTGTTTTGGGATACGCCTGCAACACTCAAGTAATTTTAACTTCTGCCTTAGCTTTTATTAATTGCTTGCCTAGGACCTCAATGTCAGTCAGAGGTGAGAGATTAGGGCCTGTCAGGTCTTTCCTGGGCATGCACACAGTCCTGAATATGTGCTCAGTCTTTTAATTTCCTAGGACTATGTCAGAGCTTCTAAAAGTCCTTTAGGGAGATACCTTATCCTCATATCTCACTTTTAAGTTTTTGACCAGGTCCTTATTTGCCCAACTGCTATTGCCCCCTCAGCAGTTGATCTATTAAACAATTGCCACTGATCATTTTTGACAAATGCCCTGAGGACAAGATATTTCCTGCAGAGCAAGTTCGAAGCTCCAATCAAGCTTTTCCAGGGAAATGCAAGACAGGTCAAACAGGGACAATGCTCTGGGAATGGGACTTCTTAAGAAGCTCCAAATGAGGCCTGTCCAGCCCAATGGTTGCAAAGCTGCTGGTTTTTATAAGCACCATGTTTGCAAGACTGCTATTTTTCAAGGTTACTGTAGACCTGAAGAGAGGGATATGTGAGCAGTTCAAGTTACAATGCCACAAAGACTGCTTAATGAGGTTCATCAGTTTTTCCTGAATAAACACTTCTCAGACTGTTGGAAGACTTTGGCTAATTTCAAGAGTTTTGAAAAAGTTGACTTTGGCCATCTTTGCCAATGTTTTCATTGCTTTTATGGAGGATTTACCCCCACTGGATTTTGATGGCTTAGCATAAGTAAAGAACTTATATTGCTATAAGACTTCGGATAAATTCTTTAATCTATACCTGGCCTCAGGCACACAAAATTACTTGTGACTATAAATTAAAGGCTCTATGAAAGTTAAGGGTTTTTGCTGTTGTTGTTGTTGTTGTGTTTTTATTTTTTTTAACTTTCATTTAAATCTGGAAAATCCTGTATCATCCCATGGACCAGTTTCTCATCCAAAGGCTTAGAAGCTCCATCTTTTTTCTAACTTTTACCTACATCTAGCATAGCTAAAGGATAGCTAAATTAATTAAGGAAGAAAAAAAAATCTGTTTTTAGAATAATGGGAAGGAATCTGAAGCACAATCTATTAACCTAGTTTTAATTGAGCCCTATTTCTTTGATAATGTCTGCATAGAAAAAGCACAAGATCTGGAGACAGAGAAGTCCATAATCGACTCACAGCTCCACTTCTTCTCAGCAGTATGAGCTTGGGCATGATACTCAGACTCTGTTGCCTCAGTTGTCTCATTTATAAAATGTGCATAATAATTATTATTTTATAGGTTTTTCTTAAGCTTAAATATATGTGAAAGTGCTAGAATACATAATAAGCACTCAGTTGAAAACCAGTTTTCTTTCTCTCAATAATATGGAAACATTAAGAATTTGTAGGGAGGGGCACCTGGGTGGCTCAGTGGGTTAAAGCCTCTGCTTTCAGTTCAGATCATGATCCCAGATCCTGGGATCGAGCCCCGCATCGGGTTCTCTGCTCAGCTCTCTCTCTCTCTTTCTCTGCCTACTTGTGATCTCTGGCTGTCAAATACATAATAAAAATCTAAAAAAAAAAAATATATATATATATATATATATTATATATATGTAGGGAATAATAAGATCGAAGTATAAAAGCTGAAGAAATTCTAAGCACAAAATTATCTAAGGGCCTAACAATTAGCTTTCCAAGAAGAGATTACATTAGGACTGGGATCTTTTTTTTAAGAACCCCAAATATAATGCATTTTACATGTGAAAATTAAGATTGTATATAGTAAAATACCCAGTTTTTGGCACATGTGACATGCTCAACAAATGTTACATGAATGTGTTCTTTGATTTTAGAAAAAGCTCAGTAAGAAAGGGTGAAACAAGTTTTGATACTTAACAAGCTAAACTTCATTTATCTAGAAAATTGACTTGTATGAAACACCTTCTTCTAAAACTATGCTGAATAAAGTAAAACTTCAAATTATATATTTTTTAAAGAGTAGGCTTTACATTTTCTTTCTTTCTTTTCTTTTCTTTCTTCTTCTTCTTCTTCTTTTTTTTTTTCTTTAGCTATTTTCTCTTACAGAAGAGAAAACATAAGCCATGCTGGCCAAAAGAGTGTTTTCACAAAAATAAAAGAATTCAGACAAATCAGAAGCGGGTACTCAGTCTTTTCAGTCATTTCGGACTCAGAAATATCTTAAACTTCCCAACAGTCTCTAGCCCTGCCGGTCTAGCTTCTTACGCCTAACCAATCCATAGCAGTTTTCTTGTGGTCTTTGTGTTTTCTATAAAAGTCCAATTTTACGTCCCACTGGTCACCATTAACTCTAGCAGCAAATCTTCCATCTGTTTACCATCCTGATCTAAGTACCTCAACAGAAAGGAAAGTCTGATTGCTTCTTTCCTGACATTTGAACTTTAAAGAAAACATACCAGTGATAAAGAGACAACTGTGTCCAATGAATGTAAAACAATGAATAGTGACTAATATGTATTGGGCATTTACTACACACTGGGCAATGTCCTTGATATAACTTACATAATATTATCCTTATAACAGCTCTATGAAGTAGGCACTATTTGGGATTCCTACTTTCTTGCATGAGAAAGTTTTCCAAAGTTAAGAAACCAGGTCACAGAGCTATTTAACTGTATGTAGAGCCAAGAATAAACTCAGGCAACCAACAGTTTCAACTATGATACTTCAGAGAAACTCTTAATCTCCCATCTCATCCGTCTCAACTCAAAAAACAGAAACTGCAGCTCTGAAGCACAAGAACTAGCTCGTACAACTGTTCTCTCACAACACAGATGTCCCAGACTCCTCCGTCTCCTCTTATTGTGTCCTTCCCGGCCTTGAGGACCAAAAAGTCATCCGGTCAGCTGCCCCCACTTTAGTGCGGCCAGAATCCCACACTGCCAGAGGTGCATGCAGCAGAAGGAAAACAGGAAAGGGAGAGAGAGAAAAGGGTTCGACCAAAAGAGACATAAATAAAGGATGAGAGAAATGTGTTGGGCGCCTGGGTGGCTCAGTGGGTTAAGCCGCTGCCTTCGGCTCAGGTCATGATCTCAGGGTCCTGGGATCGAGTCCCGCATCGGGCTCTCTGCCCGGCAGGGAGCCTGCTTCCCTCTCTCTCTCTCTCTCTCTGCCTGCCTCTCCATCTACTTGTGATTTCTCTCTGTCAAATAAATAAATAAAATCTTTAAAAAAAAAAGAAAAAAGAAA